>NC_132813.1:24782123-25111034 GCF_048594095.1 Paramormyrops kingsleyae
ATGTATTATTATTATTATTATTATTATGGTTTATGTTTTTTATTATTATTTAAAATAATAATGACATTATTGGCCACTGGCATCACTATTTTTTTGTTAAATGCATATGAAAACAGACCCTCCTGTGCAATAGTTCTACACAAGGCTATTGTTACGGCAGTGAAACTGGTGCAGCTACAACAGGCCCTGCCCTCTGGGTGGGGGGAGGGGGGTGCTAAACAGGGAACTTCCATAGACAATGAGGCTAAATAATAATACGTTTTTTTAATTGACTGTATGCAGCCACATTTCATCTGAATACATCATTTCAGCTAAATATCAGAGCTGTAATAACAGTGACCAAGCAGTAGTGATTCCCATTCATTCAAATATTCTATTATTAATAATATTTAAGAATTTTAAATGCAATGAATACAATTATAAGTTGATAAAGATATATTTCAGTATCAATTTGTTTAGTGCAAGTTTAATACCTGGGCTTGAGAAAGTTGCACAAGGGTCCAAAAATAATATCAGCCACAGGAACCTTCAATACAAATCCCTAACCCACTTAACTAAACACTGCCCCAACATTTGCCTAATTATACACTCACTTATTAGGTACACCTTGATAGTATTAGATTGGACCCTCTATACTCAGGTAGACTGTTGCATTTTAATGGTGGTCAGTTGGTACTAAGGGGCCTAAAGCATGCCCAGAAACCCCCCCCCCCCCCCATACCATTACACCATCACCAACCTGAATTGTCAGGTCAAAGAAGGATGGATCCATGCTTTCCACATTTTTCCAATCATCCATTGTCCAATTTTGGTGAGCCTGTGCCCATTGTAGTTTCCTGTTCTTAGCAGACAGCAGTTGCACCTGGTGTGGTCTTCGGCTTCTGTAGCTCACCTGCTTCAAGAATGATGTGTTGTTCATACATGCTCTTCTGCATACCTTGGTTGTAACAAGTGGTTATTTGAGTTGCTGATGCCTACAGTGGGGCAAAAAAGTATTTGGCAGCCACCGATTGTGCAAGTTGTCCCACTTAAAAAGATGAGAGGTCTGTAATTTTCATCATAGGTACACTTCAACTGTGAGAGACAGAATGTAAAAAAAAATCCAGGAAATCACATTGTATGATTTTTAAAGAATTTATTTGTATAATGATGCAGAAAATAAGTATTTAGCACCTACAAACAAGAATTCTGACCCTCACAGATCTGTTACTTCTTCTTTAAGAAGCTCTTCTATCCTCCACTCGTTACCTGTATTAATGGCAACTGTTTGAACTCGTTATCTGTATAAAAGACACCTGTCTACACCTTCAAACAGTCAGACTCCAACCTCCACCATGGCCAAGACCAGAGAGCGGTCTAAGGCCACCAGGGACAAGATTGTACACCTGCACAAGACTAGGATTAGCCAATCTACAATAGGCAAGCAGCTTGGTGAGAAGAGATCAACTGTTGGAGCAATTATTAGAAAATGGAATAAATACAAGATCACTGACAATCTCCCTCGACCTGGGGCTCCACGCAAGATCTCACCTCGTGGGGTACAAATGATCTTGAGAATGGTGAGGAAACAGCCCAGAACTACATGGAGGAACTGGTCAATGACCTGAAGAGAGCTGGGACCACAGTAACAAAGGTTACTATTAGTAACACACTACGTCGTCATGGATTAAAATCCTGCAGCACTCGAAAGGTCCCCCTGCTTAAGCCAGCACATGTCCAGGCCCGTCTAAAGTTTGCCAGAGACCATCTGGATGATCCAGAGGAGGATTGGGAGAATGTCATGTGGTCAGATGACACCAAAATAGAAGTCTTTGGTATACATGCCACTCGCCGTGTTTGGAGGGGGAAGAATGCTGAATTGCATCCCAAGAACACCATACCCACTATGAACCATGGGGGTGAAAACATTATGCTTTGGGTTTGCTTTTCTGCAAAGAGGACAGGACAACTGATCCGTATTAAGGAAAGGATGAATGGGGCCATGTATCATGAGATTTTGGGCAAAAACCTCCTTCCATAAGTGAGAGCACTGAAGGTGAAACGTGGCTGGATCTTCCAGCATGACAATGATCCCAAATTGGGCAACAAAGGAGTGGCTACGTAAAAAGCATTTCAAGGTTTTGGAGTGGCCTAGCTAGTCTCCAGACCTCAATCCAATAGGGAATCTGTGGAGGGAGTTGAAAGTCTGTGTTGCCCAGTGACAGCCCCAAAGCATCACAGCTCTGGAGAAGATCTGCATGGAAGAATGGGCCAAAATATCAGCAACAGTGTGTGCAAACCTGGTGAAGACCTACAGGAAACGTTTGACCTCTGTCATTGCCAACCAAGGTTACATTAGAAAGTATTGAGGTGAACTTTTGTTATTGACCAAATACTTATTTTCTGCAGCATTATACAAATAAATTCTTTAAAAATCATTCAATGTGATTTCCTGGATTTTTTTTAGATTCTGTCTCTCACAGTTGAAGTGTACCTATGATGAAAATTACAGACCTCTCATCTTTTTACGTGGGACAACTTGCACAATCGGTGGCTGCCATAAACTTTTTTGCCCCACTGTATCTATTAGCTTAAATCAGTCTGGCCATCTTGGATGTTGTTTAAACCCTAGAGATGGCTGTGAATGAAATTCCCAAGAGATCAGCAGTTTCTGAAATACTCAAACCAGCCAGTCTGGCACCAACAAACATGCCACATTCAAAGTCACATAAATCACCATTTATCCTCATTCTGGTGTTTGATGTGAACATTAACTGAAGCTCCAGACCTGTATCTTCAGGATTTTATACACTGCGCTGCTGACATATTAGCTGAGTAGATAATTGATACAAGAAGTAGTTGAACTGGTGTACCTAATAAAGTGGCCAGTGAGCATATATGATTATATACATTTCCATCCATGTGACTTGAAATTGTTTATCTCATCTGGGTTTCTATAACGTAAAACCAAAATTGTAATTGACAAACAAAAATGGTGCCAGCACCTGCTGTAGGTTGGATTAAGGTCAGGGATTATACATATATATATATCTTCAATAAGAATGCCTTTTTAATACAATTATATTTTAAGCAAATTCATATCTAAGCACACCACAAACAAGGAAAGGAAGTGATGCACTTTGAACCGATTCTGCGTATATAAACACACCAAAGCTGTCAGCAAGGGCAAAGGGAACACAGCTGTGAGACATTAACTCAAGGAATGCTTTGATCCTTTCTTTGCGCTAAAGAGCTGAAATACCTACACTGGTAAAACACTTATCTACGGGAGGGGGAACCAAATGGCCAGCCTTAGGACAATGGAGATTATAACGAGATTCCAGGAGGAATGGAAGTATCACACCACTTTGCTGTGCATCTATGGCTTCTTCAGCACTGTGAAACCGCTCGAGCCATTCCTCATTCCATACCTGACGGGGCCGAACATGAACTTCACCACAGAACAGGTACTGCTTAAATCTCAAATGAGACGTGAATGCAATACAATTAGGCTTACACTTGGCACAAATTTTATTTGAAAAAGACTTGTCACATTTTAAAATGTTCTCATTTTTATTTTTTCCATTATTCCAATTTTTACTAAAGGAAAATATTACTTAGTAATATTACTGAGCCATAGCTAATTATTTCAAATTTAACAACCTGAATGAACATGCCTAATTAAATGCATCTCATAGAAAGATAAAGCCTGTGGTCTTATCCTTTAGGTGAACAATCAGATATTCCCAGTGTGGACCTACTCATACCTGGTTGTGCTCCTACCTGTGTTTTTGCTAACTGATTATCTACGCTACAAACCAGTCATCATGCTTCAGTGTGTAAGCCTATGGGCAACCTCAGGCCTGTTACTATGGTCACATGGGGTGGCTTCCATGCAGGTAATGCAATTTTTTTATGGCATGGTGACAGCATGTGATGTTGCTTATTTCTCCTACATATACAGTGTGGTGGACCCTCAGTACTATCAGAAGGTAACAGCCTACTGTCGAAGTGTACAGCTGCTGGGATATACTGTGGGGTCGGTACTGGGTCAGCTGCTGGTCAGCTTCAATCTTATGTCTTACCATGAAATCCTGGTCCTGAACCTTGTCCTCATCAGCATTGCCCTAGCAACCTCCTTCCTTCTGCCCATGCCTCAGAAAAGCATGTTTTTCCACCGCCAACAAGGCAAAGATGAGCAGATTACTCAATGTGGTGCTAGCACAAACAGTAATGGTGTACAAACAATGGATATTATGAATTCAGACCAAGTTGTATCTTCTAAAAGCAGTACAGGAAAAGATAGCACCAAAGAAGAACAGGTCCACAAAGGGAATTTTGACAGAAACAACAGATTAGAGATCTGTGATAATGTGACTGTTAATGACAATACTGGACATACAAGTGTTCTACTTCAACTTTGGAGAGACTTCTTGAAATGCTATTCCAGACAGCTATTGTGCTGGTCCTTGTGGTGGGCACTAGCCACTTGTGGCTACAATCAGACAGTCAACTATGTGCAGGTGCTTTGGGAGCATGTGCAGCCCTCGCAGAACTTTACCATCTATAATGGTGGAGTAGAAGCTGCATCCAACCTATTTGGTAAGTGTTGGTTTATTTACTATGTCTTAAAACTCAAAGCACACATTTTACATAGGCAGGTCTTAATGTTGATACAGGTTATACCCTGTAATTACTGGTCAGGCTCAGGTAATTTTAATTTACTTCTCCTCAGGATTAAAAATTATTCAAACACATTGGATGAGGACTTTTACAAATTCATATTAAAAGAAGCTTTACAAGAAAATCACTTAATTGATTCAAAGAAATAAAAAGAACAAACATGTTAAATCTATTTTATTAGCCAGGAGATACATGTCAATCATCCCAAAATTCAGCTGAACCAAACAAAGGTTATATAGCTTTCAACTTAGAAATTCATTCAATTAACAGTTTATTCAAGACACCTGTATATACAGGATGATGGCTGGATCAAAACTATGTTTGTGCATTAACCAAAATTCTTATACTCTACGCAGGTGCTGCTGCAGCCTACACAGTCGGCTTCATAAATGTGAATTGGTCCACATGGGGTGAACTGGCTCTTGGGTCATTCTCAGGCCTGGGTGCAGGTGTACTCTTCCTCATGACCTTTGCAGGAAATATCTGGGTCTGCTATGCTAGTTATGTCACCTTCAAGTTTTTATATATGCTACTTATCACGATTGCTATGTGAGTAAACCAAAACGGAGGCTTTCTAAACTTGTGCTGTGCTATGTTTAATGTGCAGTATTATTGTAAGTGGTATTCGTAGCACCCTGGGCTGTGTGTCAGATATAATTCTTGCAAAGAACAATTCAGAAACAACAGAAGTGCCTTCATTTTTTCTGTTGCTCTATTCTACACCAGGTTCCAGATTGCTGCAGACTTGTCAGTAGAGATATATGCCCTGATCTTTGGAGCCAACACTTTTTGTGCTTTGGTCCTACAGACAATCATTACTGTAGTGGTTGTGGACAGCAAAGGACTAGGCTTGAACATTATTTCACAGGTGAATATAGTTATTTCAGGAGCCTTGACAACCTGCTTTTACTACTGTGTTTTATCTCTGTAGTACTTGTTTTGGTTAGTGTACACTGCATGACTACTAGCAAAGAGGTAATCTTGTGACCAGACATCCATCTTACTGTCTTACAGTTCATCGTATATGGGACCTATTTCTCCATCATAGCCCTCTTATTCCTTGTGAGAGGTATATACACAGCGGTGAGCAGAAGTCACACAGTACATCCACTTTGTGAGGAAGAAGCACAGCCGAACAGAGACACCTGCCACATAACAAGCTCTGCAATTAAATGAGATGTTCACTCCTTTCGAGCAGCATGAATATTACAATCCTCCTCATGACTCACAGCCTTTGCAGTCCTGAATGGTGGGCAACTAGAATGAAATCTGATTTAAGAAATGGCTCACTGCCCTCTAGTGGAAACCAGAGGATGCAATATTTGATATAATTTTATTATAATTAAGTAAACTAATTACAAGGCAAATGAAAAATGCACTTTACAATACAACTAGAAATATTTCAGATTTTGGGGGGCTGTTTATCTTCCTGTTGGCATCACTCAGGTCACAATCCATTTCTCCTCTGCACTGCCATATACGAAGCAAGGTGGTCATGTTCAAGAGTATAAGAGTATCTCACACACACACACATTTATATATATATGTGTGTGTGTGTAATATATATATATATATATATATATATATATATATATATATATATATATATATATATATATATATATATAAAAAAAACAACTCTGGGGAACCCACAGGGTCATTTACAACCCTTCTGTTTATTTCTGCCTTACATTCAACCCACTCATCAAAGTTAAGAATTTTTTTTTGCTTTACAGCCCATTGTACCATATACGACCCAGTAACAGTGACATTTTGTGATTACTGACTGAATTAACCAGATTTTTTTCCACAATATGGCCCCCAACGAGTCTTGAGGTTGTTGTTGTACATGCTGCAAAGATTCACCTGTCAAGCTGTGAATAGGCAAGTGGCAGAAATTTTCAGTTATAATGTTTAGATGTTATAGAACATGTACAACTAGGTTTTGGATGTTTTGAAACTTTTCTGGCAACTGTGATGATCATGTTCCATGTGCTCAACATCAGCCTCAGACAAAAACAGAGGGAATACAGGTGGTGCACCAGACCTTACAACCCACCACAAGTAAACTTTCTGTGTGTAGTACACCATTTTGTAGGTCTGTTCACTTGACCTGTTTCTTGATGGGTTGACATGTTTGAAGCATGTGTTTTACTGCCAGCACATGGTGAATGATGAAAAGGAAAACTCAATAAATGCATTTTGAAAATGAGAATGTTGCAAAGATTCGTTTTTTCCGTCTTTTCTGTCCTTATTTCATAGGTGACATTAACAAGTTGGAACAGCATGAACAGTCCAGGGGGTCGTATATGGCACATTCATAACATGGACTGGGAAAGGGTTATTTTTACAAAACACTCGTTTTTGAGTTCACTGGGTCTGTATGATCATTTTAGCCAATGGACATATTTTCCTATAATAAGGTGGTCTGGGTTCTTCAGGGATATATATATAAAAAAAAAAACTCAAAGTCTTTCAACACATGAAAATGAATTGTACACAAATACTAAAGGATGATTCATTTAGTTAAAATCCATTTTAATATATATACACATTAACTTAAATTTATGTAACACCTGAAATAAGTGGTCTTAGCCTAATAGTCACCGACCACCTGAGGAGCTGGACAAGCAAATGTAATGTAATATCCAGGTAAGCCCCACCCCCTTTTAGGTGGAGTGAAAGCCCTCAGGTCGGGGAACAAAAAGAGATTGTTTATTTTTTTTCCTTTTACCAACAGAATACAATCTTTCTCTTTTTTTAGCAATATATAGTTATGGATACCGAACTGCCTGTGTTGTATTTAGTTATTCACAAATAAAGTAACTCTCTGTAGCCCACTTCCTATTTCCTGTTACATACACATGTTAGATACAAATACTGATATGCACAAAGAGTTAATTTTCTAAGAAAAAATATGTACAGGATTGCAGCATAATGAACTGGGTATTTGCAATAACTTAGTATCAGCCAGGTTTAATATACAGTTGGCTCTGTGGGTGTCAGGCCAGTTCACAGGTTAAATACAGGATGTGAAAAGACCCTTCTGCACATCATTTCCATGTTTCACTGACAGTTTCCATTGATTTCATCAGCTTTGTTAACTCAATACAAAATACCAGTTTTAGAAACCTTGTGTTTTAAAGCTACTTCTGAAACCAAACAGTGCAAGAGGTGTGTGTTGGACTTGTCACCTCCTAGTGGCCAATCTAGGAAAGTGCGCTATAAGAAAGGATTTGTGGAGGAACCACCTGTGGGGAACTGTCCTGCAGAAGCTCCTGCCTGGAAAAAAAGATTGTCATTACTTCAAAATTTGAAGAGAAAAAAGACCATTAACCCAGAATACAGAATCAGTGATAGTCATTAGGCTGACATACAGAGTAAACGAGCCTATATTCTTTGCCTGCCTTTAAGTAGGTAAGGAAATGCTGTTTTATGGAACATGCTACCAAAATGCAACTTTTGACTATGTGGCTTTCCCCTATATTTAAGATTACTTGTCCTGTATTCTGTTCTGAAATTCTCTGCTCAGCATTCTACACAGCTGCTTAGGCTCCATTCATCCCACTTCAAGTGAGCAGCATGAAAGAGGTGCAGGCTGTCCCACATCCACTTAACTATTACCCACGTAATCATCTGAAAACAAGGAGGAAAATCAATGGGAAATCAACCCTGAATACAGGAAAAACACAGCAGAATAAAACAAAAACATAGAGGAGGAATGGCAATCAATAAACATGGACATAATGAGTGAAGGCTCCTCACCAGGAAGGGGTTACTAGACACTCCGGGTCCTGACACTGCCTGTCCAAAGGGTGCACCCACAGGTTTGGCCTGTCCAAAGGCTGGGAAGCCTGCACCTGGCAAAAGGTTAGTATAGTGAGAGAGGGTATCCGCAGGCTTCTACGTACCCATGGCACACTGACGGAGGGTAATATACACACCATTGGGCTGCTGAGGGTAGGCAGGGGGCTGAGGGAAGGGTGCTTGTCCGGGGAAGGGCTGCTGGAAGGTCCCACTGAAGCTGGTTGGAAGGTTGAAAGCAGCAGTGTTCCCAAAACCAGCCGGCATGCTCATAGAGCCTGTGCCAAATGAGGCTGCAACACAGCGGTCAAAGGGGTTACGATGGCACAAGCCTGCAATGATCTACACATACATAATTGCTGCTTTCCACTACTAGTCTAGGCCAAACAATGCCAAATTTAAACTCAGTTCAAACCAAAAGTTTCATACCTTTTTCACTTTATATGGTCAGGAATAATATTTTTCCACAGCTCAAATTGCTTGTTAGTAATGCTTCAGTACCATATCACTCTAGCAGCTAATTTACCTCAAAACTTGCCTTTCATATCCATGACAAACACATTGTGAAACAAACAAACAAGGACTTTTTGAGGTTCCCCCTCATATATAGTTGTACATGACTGTACATATGTCTGTCAAGCAGGGTGGTATATTAGTGCATGGATTTTGTCTGGGGCAGACATTCCTCCTTGTGATGCCTCTATTATATACAAGGTGAATTTAAAGCAGTTTAAAAGTAAATTTAAGGTTAGGGTTAGGGAAATGCTTCCAATTGATAACAGTATTACTAATATCCTTCAGCCATGTTTTAGCCAAAAATGATTACAGGTACACATGGTAAATGCAATGTTTCAAGTTAATTTCATACCATTTTTAAAAATATTCGCAACTTGCAAAGATAAAGTTTTATTGGCTTTAGTCCCATTTTGGATATTTTAGAACAATCAATTTTTATAAAAAAAGAAAAAAACCCTCTTGCTCTCTAATGCACTGATATGGGATTTTCAGTTCTCCTTAAATAAACACTATTGAACTAATATTAATTCTGCTTGCCTATGCCCATACCAATTAGCCCAGTGTCTAGACCAAAGCATCAGGACATTTAGCAGAAACCCAAACTCTACACCGTGATAAAGCTGCTGGTATGGCTGTGGGAAAGAAAGAGAACTAGAAGGCTGTAGTCTAGGGTAATAGTGGAAAACAGGCTAGTAAGCAGGTCATCACACTAAACGCAAAATACAACATTATTCACAACATGAGGTCCACATATGACATTCAAAATGCCATATGCACCACATAAACGGAAAATGTCAGTTTAACCGTCTCTGTATTTCAGCAGATGTGAAATAACCATTTCAAATGTCAGAATATCATATTTAATCATAAAGTACTGAAAAATGAATATTTTATTGTTTTGTACACAGTAGATTTACCAAGAATACCACACCAACACAAACCAACTACACCACCACTGCTCTGCAGTGCCATCCATAGTACGTTATTTATTTTTACATAAATAAGCACTTGAACATAACTCTCTTGGTCAGTCTAATCACTCAACATGCAGAATTTCAATATAATTACTAAATGCCTTTTGATTTGAATGGTTTGTCTTAGTTGGCCCATTTGTCAAAATTTTATTTAATTTAAAATGCAAAGCCAATATTATTCTTGCATTGAATCTTTGGGTCATTTGGGTCTTGTTTGGTAACAAAAGATCAGGAAATAGGCTAGATATTATTATACAAGTAATGACATTCAGATGCAGATTTGTATTAGGTCAATTTTATCCTGAGGCTTGTCTGAATGGTGTCTCTGGATCATATGCAAACGCAATGCATACCATAATCAAAATTAAGGAATATATAATCAGAGAACCTACAATATTTATTAACCATGGTAACACACATATAAGCCAAAAAATTAAAATCAATCTTTCCAACAACAAAGTCCAACAACAAGTGTCCATGCATCCATTTCCTATAAGCTAAGTATCCAGCTCAGAACATTCAGCTTCTCCTAAAAATCACAAGGCAGGTTACACCCTGGGAGGAATGGCAGCTCATCGCGGGACAGTTGTGTACACACACATAGGACAATTATGAGATACTGTTTCATGTAAACCATGTCTTTGCGCTGCAGAGCTTACGTAATACACCAAGACACCCAGGCAAACACAGAAAGAATATTGCTAACAAAACCAATCCAAGGTAGGAATTAAACTACCATATCTGGACATTTGGACAGTTTAATTAGGTCAGTTGATACCAGAACCCAAAAACCAGTACACAGAATTTGCCACAAAGAACAGACTTCAGAAACAGAAGGAAGATGGAAGGGATGTTAAACATAGCATTTCAGAAGATTACCCTAACGGAACTGGAATGTAGAGGTGTGGTACTTGAGTCCAGTCTCAAGTACACATATGAATGTATGCATGGACTTGGTCTTTTCATCCACCAGACTGAATTTTTTTCTTGGACTTGAACAACAATCTTCCAGAGTCTGAGTCCATAGCATATGTCTGCAGCCTCTATGCAGCTTTAGAGAGTCCTGATTTCTTATAATAACTTCCATGTTTTTCTAAGTCAGAAATTATCCAGTTTGTGTACATTAACCAAAAGGAGCTTCAGTGCAAGACACTCAGTAAAAAGCACACTGCAGAATACGAAAATTGCAAAGCATCAATAAGAAGTACAGAGGATGGTAAAAATCCCCGGATGTCATTCTTGCCTTGATTGCATCCTTGGCAAATTAGAACAATCTTATGATTCACTGCGTCCCAAGTTCATTTTTGAGAGGCATGTTAGCATGATTGCTCTTGCTGTGACAAGAAGTATGATTCTTAAGTATTTTGGTATTGAGAAACTCTTGGTGGTACACTAAAACCTTGGATTGCGAGTAACTTGGTTTTTGAGTGTTTTTCAAGACGAACAAAATTTTTAATAAATTTTAACTTGATAAACGAGCGAGGTCTTGCATTACGAGTATTACGTATACACTTTGTCTGCCGAGCGTCACGTAATCACAACTGAGCCAATGGTTCTTCTCTCTCTCTCGCTGTGGGATTGTGGGTAAACGTCTCCCATGCTCGGTCTCAGTCAGCGTGCCTCACTCGTATAGTCAAAATTTATTAGAAAAGCACCACCCGAATAAGGGTGTAGCAGTGCAAGCGATGAATCTGTTTGAATGCAATGTCCATATTTCCACAAAATCGAAAAGGAGGCAAAAGCGGCTGTCATTGGATAGGTTCCTTGTTAAAGTCGCAAAAAAAGGAAAAGATTCCAGTGAGCCAACAGATAGCAGTGATTACGTTAATTAAAGTGAAATTCATCCAACAAAATAACCCTCCTCTTCTCCTCTGTCTCATCTCCCTCACACCATCCATGATTCTTTTCAAAGGTAAAGTGCAGGTTAATTTGTTTTATGTATTTTTACTTTATATTTTGTATTAATCATTTTTATATGAATATGTTTGAGTTGTGGAACGAATCATCTGAGTTTCTATTAGTTGACCTATCAGCAGCATTTGACACGGTTAACCACAAGACTCTCCTATCCATCCTTAGGAGTCTTGGCATTGGTGGTTTGGCTTGGCAATGGCTTGCATCCTACCTCGAAGGCCGATCATACAGAGTGACATGGAAAGGACTCACATCTACCCCACGTAGTCTCTTCACTGGCGTCCTTCAGGGCTCGGTTCTTGGCCCACTCCTGTTCTCCCTCTATACCAAATCTCTTGGTGAGGTCAAATCCTCTCATGGCTTCTCTTACCACTGCTATACAGATGACACTCAACTCATCCTCTCCTTCCCTCCTTCAGACACTCATGTCTCCACTAAGATGTCTGCATGTCTAGCTGATATCTCATCTTGGATGACCGCTCACCAACTGAAACTCAACCCTAGTAAAACGGAATTGCTGTACATCCCCGCTGACTCATTCCCCCTCCTGGACCTTGCGATCTCCCTCGACAACTCCCTGATCCGTCCTTCGGTTACTGCTCGCAACCTTGGGGTTACCATGGACAATCGTCTGTCCTTTTCCCCTCATATCGCCAACATTTCCCGCTCTTGTCGGTTTATCCTGTTTAATATCAGAAGGATACGTCCATTTCTTTCCACACAGGCTACCCAGATACTCGTTCAGTCCCTCGTCATCTCCCGCCTTGACTACTGCAACTCGCTCCTAGCGGGTTTACCACTGAGCGTCATTCGTCCCCTCCAACTGATTCAGAATGCAGCTGCTCGACTTGTTTTCATCCTTCATCCTTTTTTTGGAAAAAAAGCACTTTTCCAACAGAGTATTAGATCGATGGTATTCATAGCCTTGGTTTTATTGAGCTAGTATCGGGAAAAATTCATTGTGGAGTCTTAAAGCACTTATGTAAGTCGCTCTGGCTAAGGGCATCTGCCAAATGATG
Organism: Paramormyrops kingsleyae; assembly: GCF_048594095.1. NCBI lineage: Eukaryota > Metazoa > Chordata > Actinopteri > Osteoglossiformes > Mormyridae > Paramormyrops > Paramormyrops kingsleyae. The sequence goes on from NC_132813.1 coordinate 24,795,013, forward strand.
TAAATGTAAATGTATTATTTCCAATGGGAAAATTCACTTTCATATACGGGTACTTTGTATTACAAGCACGTTTCCGGAATGAATTATGCTCACAATCTGAGATTTTACTGTATTGAGAAACATTCTTGGTCTTGGTTGGAACTTGGTTTTTTTTAAAGATAGGGTCTTGATTTGTACTTAACTAAGGTAGACTCGAACACAGCACTGCGGGAAGGTATCCATGTTTGCCACTCCAAAAACCACAGGCTAGAAATAATGTTTTGCTTTCCAGGCAACCAGAAAATACTAAAGCCAAATTAGACAGTTAAAAGACCAACTGCAAATATAAATATACAGTGGAGATTAAAATTATAGAACCTACAATTTCCTAATTTTCAAAATCACTGCTTATATCTATTTGAAGTTATCCTATCGGTAATAGAAGGGCAGTTTTTAAAGCATATTTCATAATTTAAATATATTCTGAAGCACAATATAAAAACACTTAAGAAAATTGGTTTATTTGCACACAATGTCTGTGACGTATTTCCATTAGACATACTGGCAGTCAAGCTTTCTGTTTGTGGGATCAGAAGCTAGCCTGAAAATAAAACAGTGATATTGTGCTGAAGAGGGTTTTTTAATAAAAAGAGTAAGAAGGCAGCAACCCATTTTTATCATTATTAAGCATTTTAAGAAACACTTTTTTTCAAATTATTCCACGGTACCAACACACGCATCAGGCATGACTCACTTTCTGACTCCCACAACCACACAAGAAATCTTACGGCAAATCTATATTATTCCATTATAAAACTAAAACTAGCTGCATCAAAGGTGTTGGGATAGTTTGCAAACCATACAGACTATTTACAAGTTAATAAAACTATTATAAACATGTAAATGTGTGTGCAGACTTGTCTCGAATTGAAAATCTCAGGCCAGCCAGGAGACCAAAGTTGATGACACTGATTATCCTTTGTAAAATACTGCACAATTAAGTATTTTAAAATAAGTTCTTTTTTATGCCTGTGAACTCAGACTGCGTCAGACTTGGATTAAAAAAAGTTATTCATTAGCACAAACATGGTCTGAAGCCATGGTGCTTGCTTTCAGTAGCAAAAAACCCTGTATCTGTTTAATAACCACTATTAGATATTTGAAATAATATGGTAGCGATTACAGTAACATGTGTTTAATAGGCTGATGGGTATACTCAGTTTGCCAATGTGTCTTTTTTGGCTCTTGATTGAAATATTTGAAAATATATTAAAAAGATTGTAAAATACATTTTACAGTGTATAAGTTTACTTCATTACAGATCTTAAGCTACACTAATAACCCAAATTTTCCCTGGTCCATAGGCTACTGGCCTTTGCTTCAATTGTTCCGAGGCTACTGGCCTCATTTCGATTTAAGTCCAAAGTGTGTTTTAAACTGAGATATGCTGAACACGTTTTTCTCATCAAGCTATTCTTTAAAGAGAAAAAACATCATAAAAGGCAAAACAGTGCATTATGAAGTGATGAGGGAAAACAGGAAATAGTAACAGGATGGTTCAGATTTAAACATATGGGACTGAGGCATTTCTTGAGTGAACGAACATTTCAAAATTTAAAACTGTTAATAAGAGGGTACAGAAAATAAAACAATTTGATGGTGTATTGGGTCGACAAAGGAGCATGGTACAAAAGACAGATAACCCAAAAGATTAGAATATTTTTATTAGCAATGTTATTTTAAAATACTTCATTGTGCAGTATTTTACCAAGGAAATTCAGTGTCACCAACTTTGGTCTGCTGGCTGGTTTGAGATTTTGTTAGAAGATTAGAATGTTAGAAGATTAGAATTAGAGCCTTGTAGTTCGGCTTTTTGGCAGGCGTCTAGAAACCATAAGTTGATTTGCCAGTATACGCGAATCCGGAAAACATGCGTGCAAAGAGCCTATTATCTGACAAGCCCTATTTACCTGACAGCACTCCTAATTAGTTTCCAAGATGGTGAGCTGTTCTAAGGTGACTGAACCCCTGCAACAGCAGGTTTTCCAGAGGAACGCCAAAAGGATAATCCTTTCAGCCACCGCAAGTGAAGTTGGTCGTTCCAAGTCTGTGATTTCTAGAATATTGCAGTTTTTTGATTCATTCAAGACCCCCAAAATTGCTGGTCACCTACATTAGATAAATGTGGATAATGTGAACAGGATAATGTGAAGAATAACTTTGGGGAATCGTTGAAGCAGTGCAGCTGGAATTGCTTGCCGGTAAGGATCTATCTCTGCATACAGCATCTCGCCATTTAAGCCAATTTGGACTGAATGTCCACTCTGCAGTGACCAAGCCTCTCATCAGCAGAAAGAATCTAAAGGCTAGACTAACCTTTGCTGAGAAGCATGTTGTGTAGACAGAGGAGAACTGGTCTAGAATTCACTTTAGTGATGAGCGTTTAATTCATTAGGGTCTGAAGGGATACATTATGCTTGGTGTCAAACTGGGGAAAGACAGAACCCAAAGTGCATAAAGAAGTCAGTTAAATTAGGAGGAGAAAGCATCATGGATTGGGGGATGTTTTTTGCAGCAGGAGTTGGGCTTTTTGTACAGTTACATGGCAAGGTGACTGCAAATGTTTATCAGAACCTCTTGCAGCAACATGTGGTTCCTTCCCTGTGAGTATCTCCCAATCAGCCTGCAATTTTCATACAAGCCAATGTCTTCTGTCACAATGCAAAATAGCTAAAGCAGTTTCTTGAAGCTAGCAGCATTGAAATAATGAAATGGCCAGCCCAGAGTCCAGACCTGATAGAGAATCCCTGACGACCAAGATATAGCCAAGAAACCCACTACAGATACCACCCTGTGGAAAAGATTAGAAGAAGATCAAACAAGATCAAACCAGAGCAGTGTGAGAAACTAGTGATCTTCTGCGGGTGTAGATGGGCTGAAGTCATTCAAAGCAAGGGCCTCTACACTTCCTACTAATGATTGAAAGCTGTTACTCTTCAAAAAATTTTGCCGAAATATTATTTTGTACTAGAAAGATTACTGTTCTTTAACTTTGACCAAAAAATAAAGGCTTTTTTGAAGTGCCTTGATTATTTTGATAAACATACTAGTAGAACAGTCCTTGAAATTCTGAGCAATGAAGGTTAACGATATTTCAGGAAAATCAAGTGCTCATATTTTTCTCTAATTTTGATTTCCACTGTAGAAATAAACCAGGTATCCAGCAAAAATACTTTATGTACCAAAAGCTACTGTCTGGTACAAGCTAAATTAAAACACTGGTGATCTCACTAATGGAAATTAACCTGGAATACCAAAAAATACTACTATAGTGGATAATCTAAAACATTCTTAAATGTGAAGGGAAAACCCTCGACAACCACACATATTAAACACATAAACCAGCAGCTACAACTGAATTAAGCCTATACCCTGCAAAACATCATTGGGTGCACTACCAAGATACAAATGAGTAGTATACCATAGGAACAGTATAGAAGGGTGGCAATGGTGTTTTGATGCATTTTGGTGCATTGTCACTGGGGTAGTGTTTTTTTTTTGTCACACCAATCAATTCAAGTATAAGTATACTGCATTGCGGTGCTATGAAATAAGGCTATAAAAGCAAAATAAAATAATATTATAGTCAAATAAAATAAAATAGAAGTAAACAATATAAAGAAAAATGGATATCACTGGATGTGACTCTTACACATTGAAAGCAAAATGGTTGTGAGCAGCCCACTGTCGGGTTATGAGGAAATCAACGCCACTTCAGTGCTTATTGCTTCCATGATTCACCAAAACAGTAGCATGGGGCACTCTGGATTTAATCTTAAACATAAGAATACAACAAATTCATACAGATTACTAACTTCTGGGTATCACAATACGCGTCTCAGTAATATTTTAAGCATACTACTAATTTTCTTTCCGAAACGTGGGTGAAAATAATGTCTGTATATGGCCGAAAACTAGTGTCCATTATCTAAAGCCCTGCAATGACATACAGTTTGATTTTGTTAAAATAAAATTAAGTTGAACTATTTAATTTTCTGGAGGAAAATTTATTGTTTAGATTATACAACCAATCGGTATATTTAGATTAATCCAGAGAAAAATAGTCATTAGTGGCAGCCCTAGAAACTATTCACCGTTCTAGCGGATGACAGCCTTTGCTTGTTGTGTATGATACTGTGTAACGTCACATGCAGCCTTCCTATTACACAATTACAGTTGGCTACATTTTCCAAATTTTCAATAGTTCCGGAAATCTTATCAACCAACGAAAAATAAAATGATAAAAAGCAAATTAGGGCTGCAACAATTCATCGAGCAACTCTGATAACTACAAACAAATCCTCGATGCAAATTCTTTGCTTCGATGTTTCGTTTAATCCACACAACTATGTACCGCTCATTGGTGTTTCACAAAGATGATTATTAGTGTCAAACAGTGCGCTTATGCTGCGTTTTGTGTAGCAGACCAGTAGAAAAAACAGTGGCGACACTCCCATAGGTGCCCATTGTAAAAAAGTTGGAGGAATTTCCAGCAAACTTTCCGGTCATGGGGATGGAGAATACAGACGCTCCTCTACTTAAGAACATTCAACTTATGAACTTTCAGACATACGAAAGAAGAGGACAGTAAGTCCAAATTGTGTTCATTGGGCTCCAGTTTCCTATTTGCAACATTAATATTTTTTTTCTGTGCGCCAATTCCACCTAGTACGACTTCTGGCCGCTACTCCCGCCGTGCAGCAGTAGTGTGCGTACTCCCAGCATCCTAGTGCTTTGTACTTGCGTATACTGTTAAAATTATGTTGAATAACGACTTATGTACATTTTAAGTTATGAACGGCCGTTCGGAACGTATCACTGGTAAGTAGAGGAGCGTCCGTAGTTCCAAACATTGAAATTCACATTCATTTCCATTTCTTACCAAGCACTTTAAGTGGTATGTTGATAAAATAAGATTTAAAAAAAAAAAACATTTAACACATTAGCTATCATTAATAAACTAAATTTTAATTTATAAGTGCTCAGCATTAGCTGTTAATGTTTAACAATTAATAATAATGACCGACGGTAGTTTAACAGCTACCAAGGTTAACGTTCCCATTTCACTGATGAGTTTATGAATCACTATTGATACAGGGTAACGTTACATATTAAGCTGTTCTGGATATCCACAGCTTCATAATTACAGTCAGCTGCACTACTACCATGTTAATACAACCTGATTAAAATATCAATTTACAGCTCCGCAGGTCACATGGTTCAGCATGAATTTACTACCAGATTTATGGCAAAATACCTTAAATTATTTTGTGGTAATTTATTTGCCAAAAAAAAGTTGCAGTAAAGTCTCTGTAATTTTACATGTGCTTTTTAAGTGCTGCATTTGTAAACAGCATGCAAACAAAAAGTATTTTTCCCCCACATTACTTCATCTCTCTCATGTAGAATTACTTAGAATTTAATTGTAATAAAATAAAAACTTCTGTTTGTCCATATTGACCTATTGTTTTTTTCTCTCCCTTATTTACCCCCCAGACTTTGTCCCTTAAGTGCAATGTGTAAATGGGACCTTACATACAGTGGTAGTTTTTGCAATATGGCCAATTTGCCCTATTTAGCTTGTTTTGCGGAAAGAATGACAATGTATTTTGATCACCGGACACTTTTGAGAGGTGGGTGATTTCTATGACTTCTTCATTGTAAGTAACATAAGTGTGATAAATTGCAATTTCAAAACTCATCATCTGATGTGTAAGCAAAAAATGGACTACCCTATAGTCCCTAATCAATTCAGATCCACAGGGCTAGAACAGAAATAAAAATCCTACTGTTAAAATATTAGTGGAACACAACATACATCTTACGTGGTACCTTGCAACTAATATCCACCACAACCACATATATAAAATATTACAAACAAAACAGAAAGCAGCAAGTACTATATCTGTAGTATATCAATATCTGCATTTCACAAACACTAAAGCCAGTGTACTCAGTAACGCAAATGGGCCTTACATAACATGACACACAGTAAATATCAGGGAAAGAAAATATTAAAATGCAAATAGAAACAAATACAGACAAACAGACAGACACAGCCTATTCCTTAGGCCTACAATGTGTTAATGGATAAAGGGCACATACTACATTAGCAGTAGTTTAAAACAATAAAACGCTGGTAAAACAAAACAGACAGAGGTCCATAAGGGACAAATAAAAGAAGAACCCTTGTGAGCCTGAGCCTGTAGGGTGGAAGTGGCCTACATAGTCCCTGCAGTCCCAGTGGAGTGGTTTCTAGGGCACTGGTATTGCTCTACAGCGAGCAGATGTTGTACCTGTACCCACAAGAATGCTGTACCAGGTACAGTACACCTACTTAACCAGTTTACTATTACCTGGTCTCAACAACACTGCTGCACCAGTAATGTTTTAGTAGATTACAGGACACTGCTAAACTGGTGAAAAACAGGAAGCACAAAGATGCAGCATCTACACTGGAATCATGATCACAAGAAGCATACGACCACAACTGGAACACTAAAAAGTTGAAGAAGAAAAAAAAGAAACATTTTTTTTTAACTGTAAAGGAAACACTACTACCCCATGTCTTGCAAGCAGGTAAAAATTTCCTTGTCAGAGTGCAATTATTTATTGCTTTGTATCAAAGTTGTTTTGATGGTGACAGAGCAGCAATAGAATAATGATCAAGCCTTACTGTCTAATAGATCTATGACTCTCCCCTGGTGGAATATAAGCACAGTCACAAGGAGTGAGGATGTGGTCATCTTCTTTCAGGGACAGCTGCGCATGAGCATGGGAGTACTGAAGTGCACAGAGAGGCAGGGCTTCCAGTATAAAGGAATTATGTCAATATGAAATTCTTTTAGAATCATTTGTTGATTTTAAATATGCCTGTTTTCTGCCTGATGTTCTTTATGTGTGCAAGCTGCTCCCCATTGGGCTCAACAATAAGTAACTTTTACTGCTGAAATATTACTGTTACACTGCTCCACAGCCTAAATTTTGTTTAAGCAGATATTTTTATATTTACTTTCGTCTCTTATTTTTCAGTTCAATGATAAGTTAAATCCACCACTGAAAGAGAATATCTATTTAGCTCTTATTAATGTAGCCTGGCTACTATTACTTAGCAGAAGTGTTGACTCAAACAGCAGCTAAGCATTTGAAATATTACTGTTAACCTGTACTTAACTGTAACACCTTGCAATAACCCAAATTCTAATCTTATTTTCAACCTTAAATAAACAGTGCATTGAAACAAGTGTCTGAAAAGAACATCCATGCTCAAGGTAGCTGTACCAGGCTCAGAAGTCAAAACACACATCGTTTGCAATCAAGGAAATGAGGTCGAAATGAGTTCAAGAAGCAGTGCGACACCAAGCCACAAAGAGGCAAAAACAGGAAAAAGATGAGGCCAAGGAGTAACCTACCAAAATGGGCCTGAGGGAAGGCCTGCCCGTGCAGGGTTCCAAACAAGCCTTGTCCAGCATGGCGAGAACAACCAGATAGAACTGTCAAAGACAGACTCCCTCTACTTTTCAAGCACACACAGACACACTGTGACCTGTCATCAATTATGGTCAATTTTAAAAGGCAACCACTTTTCTGATACTTCCTTGTGACAATAAGTACCATCAGCAGACAGAATATTATATCATAATAATTGTGTAAAATTCAGAATTTGTTTCACTTTTTTGTCATTGAGTACCCTATACCACAGAGTTTATGGGAAACACAGCAACGCAGTTGTGAAGAGTTTCAAAATGAAAGCACTGGTTGAATGACTCTTCTAGGTCAATTCGGTCTGCTAATATTAATGGATATAGGCAAAAATTAACTAAAAGCTGTTTCTTGAGATTTGCACCAGTATGGTTCCATAGTTAAGTAGTGCTTCAATGTCACAAGCTCCTACTATCCCATCACACCCCACACAACCCCCTCAACCACACATTCATTCCCACCGACTCCACCTGTGGCTGCCACAGCTGCTGCTCTGCCATTGGTCTGGAACGGATTGGTAGGGGCGGTTGCTGGGGCAACCGGAGCAGCAACAAAGGGATTTGTTGATGGAGCTGCTAAAACAATACAAGAAAAGCAGTAATCAGTTTTGAAAGTGACAAACTATAGAAGAAAAAAAATTGGCATGTAATTATTAATGCACCTATGTAGATGTCAAGTGACTTCAGTACACCTGCCTTCCATCTACTAATCCAAAGAAAATGACAAAAATAAGAGGGGCATTTACTCACCTCCAAAACCCGGGGGCATGCTGGGTATCACCTGCTGTACCTGGGCTGGAGTAACCCCTGTCACAGCACCATAGACACTGCTGAGGCAGAGGAGAGCACATTGACTGTTTGTTCAGACAAACAGACCAGCAGTTCAGACACAACAGGAACTGGCAGGGGGAGGGGGTATAAGTGAGAACAGCACACTGTTTGGATATGTGTTTTTCTCACATCACAGGGCAGTTATGTGTAAGAGATCCAATCTCTGACTTACCCTGGGGCAGAGCTGCTTGTGCTGTACACACTACTAGTTGGGGCAGAAGAACTGAAGACATTGTCCAGCTCAGCCAAAGCAGCATAGCGGTCGCCTCCACCCCCAGCAGATTGGGACTGAGGTGGCACTACTCCTGCTGAAGCCGGGGCAGAACTTATCCCACTAAGTATACTACCTCCTGGTGCAAGACAGGACACAGAGAGCGGGTCAGAGCGTCGGCCCTCTCAACCAGTACAGACGGCAGCAGCGACTTTACACATTCTCTGGCAAACACCTTAACACGATGAAAACTGTGCACCGGGACCCAACCCTGAAAGCAGAAACCTAGCGTATCACTACAGAAGATTCCAGTTAAACACAAATGTGCTGCCAAGAGGATCTACAACTAACACGACACGGTCAAATTAGTATTGAACAGCACGTCCCTCCTGACAAACACAGTGCTCTTTTATCACAGGTACAAACACAGCCCAAATAGACAATGCCGACAGTGTCGGTTGCGCAACAATTAAGACTGTTTATGTAAAGATGAATTGTGGCAAAAGAAACTTCCGGTGGGGACAGTTCTGCAGAAGTGGGCCCAAAAAAGTGTACAGAAGTGCTTTGGTTTTAGAATGAATGACATGACCTATCAATTCTCCTACCCTCTCCCCAACCAAAACCTTCTAAACTCACAAAATAATAAAGCCAAGGAGCGCACTCTGATTTATAGTGGGCAGATATATTTCAGGCAGAAGGCCACTGCGGCTTCTCTACTCTGCCCTTTGGCATCAGGATAAACCCAAGCAGGGTGGACATCTTTAATTCTGCAAAACAGGGAGGGCTGCAAAAAAAAGTTACCTTGCTCAGGTTTGGCAGAGCTAAAGATGTTATTCAGGTCAGCCAAAGCTGTGTATCTATCAGCTGGGACGCTAGTGCTGTCTACAGCCGCTTTGGGGCCTCCTGCGGAGTTACTCTGGGAGGAACTGAAGGATCCAAAGTCAGCGCTACAGGATTTGGGGAAGTTTTCAAAATTTGCAAAACTGGCATTAGCTAATCCAGAGCTGCTACCTGTATGGAGGAGAAAAATGACACAGGTATCAAGAGAGAGCTTGAAGCTGCAAGGCTTCCATGCACTGTGTCTGTCCACTTTTTACAAGGCTCCTTCACATACACAGCATTCACAAGTGGCACAGCACTGCACCGGATACCATCACAACCGCCACTATGGAGTAGCTGTGAACAACTGCACCTTGACACTGAGCACTACCTTGGGCACTTCCATGATAAATATAGCGCAACGCTGTAACATATCCATTTTTAAATACAAACCTGTGATAGGTCACAGAAGGCTAAAGAAGTCCTGATGAATTACAGTTGCGCTGTACACATGTAGGTGGCATCTTACTTGGTACGAACCTTGGTAACTGTAAGCACTGAGTCTAACACAAATCAGTAGCTGAGAAAATGTTGCATATTGTATGTATTAGGTCATAGGTCATACCATGATAAACAAAACTGAATAATCGGCAATCATGGCATAAATGCAGAGGCTATGCTGTGCTGTTTCATAACAATAGTCCCAGCTAGGCTTGGGAAAAAGGCCTAGCTCAATTATAAAGAAAGGTGACAGAATATAGGCCAAAAAACGTCACTTTGCATTTAATTTCAGAGGAGTATAATACTGGGTTGGCGATAACAGCCCTCTCCTGGCTGCAGTCCACACCACACAAAGTTCAAACCCTTCATTTCATCTAGTGGCAGCACAATGAGGACCAAATGTATGATAATCAGAGAATAGTAGGGCTGTGGCATACCATACAGCTATGCTCGTGTCAGGACAATCGAGGAATTGTTAGGTGGTATGTCTTACAGACAATAAAAAATTCTAATTAGAAAGTAACATACTATTTTTTTTATTAGAGCCCATAAAACTGAATGGCAACTACGGAGCTCTTGGGAGATTAGGAAGAAAATATACTTGGATGATATTAGCTTATTGCTGAAAACTATCCAACATATTTCACCCATCCATCTTCTATGCAACTTAATACATGGTCACAATGAGCCTGGAGCCTAACCCAGAAAACAAAGGTCTTGAAGCAGGGCACACCCTGAATAGGGTGTCGGTCTATCTCATGGAACACCAAATTGCCACAACAAATGTTTTTAGACATCTTCAGATATGCTGCAGTTCAAAGATAAATGGGAAACATTTATTTATAGCATGTAAAATCAAACGCACTCACATACATACACACATCAAGCTATTATAAACTGACCAGTCCAATTACAGACTTGTATCATAAAGATATGAGGCTGAAACATGTCCTAGATCCTGTATTTCTTTGGTAAAATTAAATTTACGATTATGGCCCTTAGCTCTCTTTTCATCAACAGCTTCCAGTTAGATAAAGGTGGTATAGTATTAGATACAGAAAGACAAAGTGGACGAGCAAAGAGGCAGTGATGGAAACAGACAGGGCTGAGAGCTCCTGGGGGCCCAGCAAACTTACTGTGTGAGGTCAGAGGTAGCAGAACAGTGGCAAACTCACCCACACTGTGGCTGGATGAGAAAGCAATGAAAACTGGCAGCCAACAGGAGGGACAGGAAAGTGACAGAACAGAACAGAAAGCAGAAAAGAAACAAACAAAAGTGTGAAGTAAATTTAAAGAAACAGAGCAAATGGGAACCAAAAGCACAGGCCAAGCAGCGGTTAGACCACCTGCCAAAACAAAAGGGCTGTTCAGCACCAATACAGAACATTTAGTCGACCCACAATCATTGGCTGTGGTCATAATGCCAGACAAAACACATACATACTTTGGTGAAAAGGAAATCAAATAAAATGGACTTTTTTGGCGTGAACAACCTTTACTAAACACAAAAGAAAACTTTCATAGAGTGTTAAAGCAAGCAGTGCAACAGTTTCAGACAAACTCTAAAAGAGGAAAACAGAGAAACAAAGCAGGGAATAGTCTGACAAAATGGTCAGTAAAAACCCACAGGTCTCTGATACAACAGAAATAAACGTGAGGTAGCGGTTCTTCCCAAAAGTACAAGTAATCATTTATGGAAAAGCAAACAAACAAACAAATGAATTGAGACAAAAATCAGTAGGCCATATACTGCTGGAAAGAGGGGGGGGGGTAGCTGCTGGCATGTATAATTCCTAGTGTTAAAGAAAATGTGTGTGTGTGTGTGTGTGTGTGTGTATAAAAAGATAATTGTCAAGAATGACAATGCATGCATATACTGAAGCATCTAAAGTGTGTTGCATGTGCATGTATGTGCAAGACGGTATACACAGGTGAGTGTAAGTGAAGAGAGGGCTGCAGGGGGCGCTACCTGTGTGTGAGGGCTGAAAAGCAGCCTGTGGTGCTGATGGGAATTGAGCCGTTGCACCAGCCTGTCCAAACGCATCAAAGTTTGCAAAGTCTGCATTAGCAGTATTCTGAGCTGCAGGTCATAGGGAAACAAACAGAAAAGTGATGGTTATGCCAACATAGGAATGGTAAACTTAAACATGAGCCAAAATGGACAGAGAGTGCACATAAGATGTAAAAAGCATGCAGTGGTATGGCTTAGGGTCCCCTCCTCATTGTGACAGCTGTTCACTCTCCTGGCCAGCAATCTGCTCCCATACACAGGACTAAAGAATAGACCTCTTGACCCATAATTCATGTGAGATTTGGATGGGAAAAGGCCAATCTTTGCCATCTTAAATCCAGAACTCGCGTGGGAGCTGTGCATCTCTGAATGTGTCTATTCATACCATATTTTCATTACCTTTTTAATACCATTACTTGGTAATCATGAAAAAGTGATTCTTAACTACATTTGTAATAGCTTGGATATACATAAAAAATATAACCACAATATGATACAGTGATATAGTATGCAAACACCCTTCTCTCTATAACATTGGTTTGAATATATACGCGTGTGTTTTAATGTGCAAAACAGAATCTTATGAAAACTCATTAGCATGATTTAAGAGTTGTACTTGGTCTAACGGGAGCTAACGTTTACAGCACTGTGGTACTTAGATACACATGAGAGGCACACGCAGGAGATGGGGAGTACCTTCACATCAAGGCACAGAGTATCCTAACAGGGCAGCAGTCCGTTCCAGATTAAGCCCCAGCTATGCTCTTCTTACCTGGGTGGCTGTTGAAATGTGCAAAGTTTGCGAAGTTGGCAGAGCCTGCGGTCTGAGACGTTGAGGCAGCAAAGATGTCACCGCCCAGGTCACTGAGGAGGTCAAACTTCTTCTCCTGGAACTGCTGACCCATCTGTTGTGCCTGTGCACGGCTCACCACTGGGGACTGAGAGCAAAAAGAGAAGCACTTAACAAAACACCTGTTACATAATGGGGATTCAATGTAGAGCTGCACAATTACTCGTAAAAAAAACAGCGATCTTGATTCACACCTCTATGCAATCTCTAAAATACAATGATTCTTCTGCCTTGTATTACATCAGCTGGATCAAAAGAAGTGCTCCTACTTTTCCTCAGAGAGTCTCAAATGTCCCATAATTCTGTATTCTCTTTAAAGGGCGCATTTCCACTGCACAGGTACCTTACTTTTGATACTTCAAGAAAGTACCAAAACTACGGTACTTCAAGATGTTGTGTTTCCACTGGCGTAAAAAACGGTACCCGCACTTAACATCAAAGCGAAAGGCGGGATATTTTGTACTGAATTCAAAAACATGGCTGTAGTATATTATAAGGCTGGACAATGTGTGATATTAATACCAACATTGCATGCTGTGTACATGCAATTCTTACTTCACCAGTCGGCTAAATTATTTTTTTGTTACGGTACGTACATTACAGTGCGGGCAGTTTAGGTTTCGCTAAAACATTTTTACTCTGGCATAGGAAAAAAAACTTGCAATTTAAATAATTAGTGGTACCTAGGAACACAACTTAATTCATCCCAGATGGCTGATCGAGTTGTTGATTTGGTCGAGTTCCAAGTTGAATTTCCCCATAAGAAATAATGTAAATGAATTCATACTGTTCTAGACCCCCAAATGACTGCTTATTTATATGCTCCCTAGTTATCTAACTAATGATAAAAAGGGTTAAAAAGTTGTTCTAAAACTAAGCAAAAAAAAAATAATCATAATTCGCATTTTCTTTTAGAATTGTGTAGCCCTAGTGCAATGTAATGTATGTTGCTTCAAAGCTACATTATTCAATTCTGCTATAATCACACAAGATGACCCTGCAAATCATTTCCGCATGTACACACAGGACACTACTGAAATTTCTGCAAAATCAAGCATCAATAAATCTTATATTTTAAAGAACAGTACACTATACTGTTCACCTGGGTATGGAATGCTCACCTGACTAGGTGTAGTCTTGTTGAGGTGCAGTGTGGGGGCAGATTCCCCAAGCAGTGACTTGAGGGGTCGGACCTCAGGAGTGCTGCTGGTGCTGCTAGCTGAAGATCCTGAGATGGAGGCATGGACAGAGGCCACGACCTTGGCCTGCTCTGGGGGAACAAACCTGCAAAGTTTGAGAGGAAATGACAGATGAGGCAATAGGAGACAAACTGCATGCAACAGGCAGAGATGGATATACACAACGCATACGGTACCAGCTTACCATCTTTTCTTCTCATACTTTTCTTGAAGAAATTCTTTTACTTTTTGTGGTTCACGGAAGTCTGGAACGGCAGAGGTCCTGTCATCATAAAGGCCTAGCCATATTTGTTTGCACACCTATAAGAGAATGGGAACCAGATGATGGGGAAAAGTAATATTTGCAATTAAAAAAATAAAAATACCTTTAAAATAATAAAGTAAACTAAACAGATAGAACTCTTTCACCTGAGTGGGCCAAAAGGGCAAAGTGTCAATCACAGAAAAGGGTAGGGTTAGGGCACAAACACCTAGAACCCTAGTTATCTCTGTATGTATGTATATGAAACTTTTGTCTTATTTTTCTTATTTGTTGCCATCTTCATCCTGGAAGAAGAGATATTGTATCTTGGTGGAATCTTCCTGGTAAAATAAAGGATAAATAAAATAAAATAAACGGTTAATGTTAAGGTATGCGCCGGCCAAGTTAACATTTCTGATAAGTGTTTAATAGTTCAGTGTTGCTGGAACGCCAGCTTTACTGACCTTGCAAAATTTCTCAAAGACCGGGATGTCAGTCTTTAAGATGCTTCGCCAGGTTTGACATGCTACTTGACTTCCTCGCAACACCTCTGTAGAACTGTTTGCATACAGGCTTATCGACATCCTTAGCCTTTCCATGCTCGTCTGCAAAATACTTCCAAATGGCACTTTTGCGTTTTTTAAATTTTTCACTAAAGCACCTTGCGAAGTGCCTTCAATTGAAGCATATGTCATGTTCGGCCAGCTCGGTATGTGTGTGTTAACCAGCGTGAATATGTTCAGCGGCTATTGAGAAGAGGGGAGGGGCTGCGTGTGTGTGCGTGTGTTCACGCGTGCCGGTGCCTTAGTGGTGCTGTGTGAAGTGTGGTGAATGAGGTGAAAACCGCACTTGTTATCAATAATGATGAAAATGAGTATCTAATCAGATACTAATTTTTAATATCGATTAGAATCTGAGAATCAATTTTTGACAACCCCAGTGTCTTATTTTCAATTCCAGCGTCAGCTATATCTTCCGTTTCTGATCTTTCGCAGTACATTTTTAGCAGTGCAGCAGTGAAAAAGGTCCCACCTTAAACAGTTTCCAGCTGCGCCACTTTCCGAACGTTGTGTAGGCTATTTAAACCGGTATTGTGGTATAAGAAAAATTCATATCATAACAATAATAAAAACGGTTTTCGGTATGAACTGGTATATCGCCCAGCACTACTATACGCCCCTGATGCAGGTATAACAAAGAAAGACGACATGGTTTACTTTTTTGCCTATTTAACCTAATTTTTAAAACTTTAATACTTCTGACAATGAACGTTTTGAAAAGACGACAGATTATGGATTTAGTCCGCATTTTTTTCATATTTCTACAATAACAATTCAGCCAGTTATGAACTGAAATATATGAGAAAGATACACAGCATCGCCGACGATGCCCTCGTCCCCAGAGGGTTAAAAAAGATAATCACGTATTACAACTGTATAGTCATTCAGAGACAGAACTGACTAAGAGAGACACTACCTCATTTCTTAGAATGGGTTCCTTCCAAAGCTAGACACAAATCATTGAACCTATTACTTTGCTGGACCAGGCATCAATGTTGTGAATGAATGAGAATGATTTATAGGTGTAAGCGCCCCAGTAGGCCCGTTTGCCTTTATGTCAGCCCATCATGACGCGTCTCGATCTGTACAAGTTTAAGCAGGTCTGCTTTGTTTTGTCATGTCCCTAGAGTTCGGTTGAGTTGTGGTTAGATTTTTCGTGAACGACCCGTTCGAGGTCCGTATTGGTACAGTTCAACGCATCTCGACCCATACAAGTTTTAGCAGGAATGGTTCAGTTCCAAGATTTAGGTCAAGGTACAAGTCGAAAAAAATTCAACAGACCAATTCCATGTTTAAGTTGGTCAAGAGGCGTTCGAGTACCAAGATTCTACTGTATTCCTTTTCAAGATTTAAAAATCAGTTTAAAGCTTACCTCCGCTGCATTTGAATACTGCATGCATTCTCCAAGACAATCATTATCGTTTTCATCCTTGCTGTTTAAATCACTCCTAGATGGGTTTGTGAGAAATTTATGTTGAACTCCCTTTTTCGTTATTTTAGAATGGGTTCCTTCTAAAGCTACAGACAAATCACTGAACCTATTGCTTTGATGGACACCTTTGACCAGGCATGTTTTGAACGAATGAGCACTTAGTCGACAGAGTAAGAGAAACGACCAGCAGTACTTCAAGCTTTTGTAGAGGCCAACAAACCAAAAATTTCCAGAAGCCAAATTAATTAGTGCATATAAACCTTACAGAATAACTGAATAAATGAGAAAAAACCAAATAAATGACCAAAAAGTTAAAAAGGAAACAATTTAAATTATTAATTGATGATGACAACCACAAATATTGTGGCTGGCTATTTTTAGAATGCAGGTCAACTGAAACCACATAACAGATACCAACGATTTCCAAATACATTCAGGTTTACTGGTATGGTTTAGAAAGGGAATAGAGGCCTGTCAGAGTTTAGAGAGGAAATAAAAAAAAATTGAATTAACTCATAGGAATGACTATGGCTAATAAACAAAATTGTTTTCATGGAATATGCCTCACTTTTATTCAAAAAGAAAAGTTTTAATCATCTGGCTACCTAGATGACTACCACAAGATATTTCTTAGCCTGAATGGCTTCAGTAAAGCAGTTGTTGGGAAAAATGGGTACTATTGTAAAATAATGTCAGAAAAAAATATAACCTAAAAAGCTTGTGGGAATATACTTTGTTTTTAAAAAAAAAAAAAAAAAAATTAATTAAAAAAAAGAATCTACACACAAAAAAATTGCAGAAGTGAATTCTATAACAGTATCAATCTATAAATGAGCTGTATATATGAATGAATTAGCATGACCAAAAGCCTTCTTTGCCTTATGCAGTGGGAACAGTAACAGAGCTTCATTCATTTGGCTTTTTTAATGTGAACCAAGTATTACAGTGTTGAAACTTTTGCTCACCATGATGATTTGAAATCTGAAGGACTAATGGTTCATATAATGCAATCACAGTAAAGGGGCTGAACTGCTAAATGCACATCGCCTTGTTTAGTCAAATGGATTGTCCATTTTAGAGACCGAATTAAGCACAAAAAAGATATAAAAAAAACAGGATCACAGAAAATCATAAGAAAGCCGGGATATCATTTAATCAATAATTATTCAAGAGTAACAAATTGTGAAAGAAAAGAAATTTAGGCCATGATTTTAAAAGTTGGTCATTCAGTAACCATGACAACTGCTCTTGCCAAATAGCTTCTGGCAAACTAGGCTCCCCAGTGATCTGTGAATGCTGGCCAAGATCAGTCAATTTTTATTTTTATTTATTCATTTATTTTACCTGAATACTGTGACTTCTAGTTGTGACATGTAACTCTGAAACTACACCTATTAATTTTTTTACACATTCCACTTACAGTACTGGACAAAAGTTTTAGGTAATCAGAAAATGTTTAAGGCTGTTTATCTGGGTAGTAAATGTATATTTGCTCAGAAATATAAAACACAGTCTAACATTAGAACGTATGCAAATTAAGAGTAACACAATAAAAAATGAGTAAGAATTTATTCTGTTCTCCAAAATGTTACTGATGTCTTACTGGACAGCTAAAAGAAAGTTCCCAATCCTCTCCTCAGGAATACCCCAGCCATTCCATATAGTCATTAAATTTCACTACCAGCTCAATTGATTAACTTAGTTAAAACCTTTTATGAGGTATTGATTCACCAAATATGGTATGCTAGTGATCGAGTCAAAAAAATACATGGGTGTACCGGAAGATTATTGTACTAAGTACTGAGGTGACTTTAGAAGAGGTTTTGAAGTTGGCACACTTTTACTGACATATCATTATTGTTTAAGACCAATATGAAGATTATTTAACCATCATCTCTACTGATTGCCTAAAACTTTTGTACAGTACTGTACATACCAATTAGCCAAATCTTTCCCCACCATAAGGTTTTTACCTGCATTTCTTTAAGTATGTCAATGTCCATGTCTTGAAGTGGCATTTATTATTCATATTTTATATGCCTAAATATTAATATTCTATTTATTTCTTATTTGCACTATGAACACATTTCTGTAACAGATACACTAGATTTGTCATGATTCGGCATTTGCTCCAAGGTTGATTTAAAACTTGATTTTGCATTCTCAATTTCTCAAAAATTTGGCAGAAGGAAGACTGTGCAAGGTGGATGAAGGTCCAAATAAAGAACAAATTTCACATTGAAAGTGAATCAAAATGCAGTCTGTCAGTATTGCAAGGCAGAACTTAA
Source organism: Paramormyrops kingsleyae (assembly GCF_048594095.1). Taxonomy (NCBI): domain Eukaryota; kingdom Metazoa; phylum Chordata; class Actinopteri; order Osteoglossiformes; family Mormyridae; genus Paramormyrops; species Paramormyrops kingsleyae. The sequence goes on from NC_132813.1 coordinate 24,813,476, forward strand.
ACATCACAACATGCAATTACATGTTAAAAGGAAGACATCCTGATTTGACAGACTCACCCAACAATGTGAAGTTAGCCATAGATACTAGAGCTGTAATCGGGCCTTAAAAGTTAGGCCCGACAAGGCCAAGCCCAACAGAATTCGTCCAGAGCCCAAGTACATTTTGATTGACAGCTTTTTAAAAGCCCGAATCCGTTTACAACCCGGCATTATTCAAATGTGCGCACGCACACAGCTCTTTTGCCTTTTGTCAAGAATGAGTCATTTATACATTTTTAACATCATTTATTCATGACTAACATAGGCTATAGGCCACTTGGAAGTTGGAACAAAGAAATAAAATAAGTCCTCTGTTAACATCATAACATCGCAGCACTATAAATAAGCCAACATGTCAATAAAATTAAGATAAATTCTAAATTAAGATAGGTATTTGGCATAACGAAATTAAGATAAAGGCTCCGCGGGATTTGCTTCACCACTTCTCTCCACAATCCGACCTAAACGTGATGGTAAACAGCAGCTGAAATTTAATAAAAGAATAGTGCCAACATTACCCTATATACTCTGTCTACATTATACATTTAAGACTCAATTAAAATTTAGTTATAATTAGAAAAACCTTTACTGACCAAGATTAGGCTACATGTTTTTGTGGAGGAAAGTTACTGAACACTCTTTCGCTGCTGCTGGCCGGGATGCATAGTACTGATCTGGCTAATTGTACAAGTTTTCGGTAGGTGTCTGTCTGTGTCTGTCTGTCTGTCTGTCTTCCACCAGCCAAGAACATCCATTTCATTTTCCATGACAGCCGTTTCAATGTAGCGAGTGACCTCGTCATCCTCCCAATCAGTGTGCTGTACATTTTCCCACTCGCTCTTTTTGCCGGAGGAGTGGGTTCGACTCCAGAGAGCTCTGGGTCTTGACACTCCACATCTAGTGCACCTGCAGCTACGGCTTGCAGAAGAGTTCGGGCATGAGTATGTACGGCATTCCTGTCTGAGTGTGACAACATTCTCAGCTGGTTACATTTTGGCCAGAGGAATGTTGCGATCCTGTGGAGGTCCTATATTATCACTTTACGCGCGAGCCAGTCTTCGTGCCGTTTACGCACGACAGCTTGCTGAGGGGAGTCCAGGGCATCAGGCTGACAGTGGCGTTTCAGTTTCTCACAGCAGACACATGCACGATTAAGGGTTGGATACTTGTCTCCCTCAAGATCCCGCTGTGCTTCAGAAAGTCTATCAAAAAGCCTAGTGTCTTGTGCTATTTTTTCCAATGCGTGCGCTCACCCTTCGTTCCTCCAGCTTTTCATGGAGCTCATGATAAATGGCCTGTATCGAAGTCAATGTGAGGTACACCTTACTGAACCGAGTGTCTCCCATTTGCAGCAATGTTGTTGGCAATTGCACAGCCAACACCGACTGTTTAACATACCTCACTAATGATTTAGCAGCAGAAATGATATCTCCTATGTCCAGAGCACCGTCGGCTTTGGTTAACTCGGCAATGTCGAGGCCATGGCGCAGTACCGTATTAATAACATGGTCAATGCAGTCAAATCTCTGGTATCGGTCACCCATACAATTTTGCTGAGAGAGGAGGCATCAAGGCCAAATTTTGTCACCAGTAGTTTCAGTATCTCCCGTCCGATATTTTCTCCAGTCTTTGTCTCTTCCAAAGGGAACATTGTAGCTGTCAGGGTTTTATTCACCAGTTCCATATCCTCATTTATGAAATGGCATGTGATTGTCAAATAACTAATTTTCCGATAATCCTCTGTCCACGTCTGTGGTTATTGCAACTGTGCCATCCTTCAACAAAGTCTCTGTTAAGCCACAAAGTAAAGTTTCTGTACTAAAGCTTCCCTCTTTTCTTCTGCCATGTCAGTGCACCTCTTCGCAATTGTCACATGGCGGGAATAATAGTGTTTATGGGAACCCTCCCATATGCAGCCCCGACATTAATTAGTTCTTGCGCCAGCTCTTCAAAACCCTCGCCATTTACGATATTAAAAGGTCTAATGTCTTTACAGCAAAAGCTGACACACTTCTCCATCACCGTTTGTTTCACCTTTGCAGGGATGGGTTTTGATGCTGTAACAAACAATTTGATTGGTTGATCCTGGACACTGGCAGGTGTTGAACAGCTTCGATCAACATGCCTTATCAGCGATGAATTCCCTGTCGTTTTGCTGTCGTACTTTAACAGAATGTCACATCTTTTGCATTTCGCAGAACCCACTGGCTCATTATTCTCATGGTCAAAACTTTTCCACACCTCAGACTTTACGTTTTGGTTGCACTGGCAACGAAAGCAAGCCAGAGGCTAGCCTCCGTTTCACCACCTCAGCATCCATTTTCGCAACTTTCTCGCGCTAATCGAAACGCATCACCTGACCATTCATTTACCGCGCAAGCCAGAGTGCAAGCCCTAGTCCGTGTAAAATGATGGAAATTAAGTCTGAAAGCGACCGAACCTGGCGGGTCCCGTCAAAGATCTTCAGCTCTAATAGATACATGCCATTTAGTGTCTTGCAGTAGCCTAGCCGGTCTGTCATGACTTGTACTGTTTTGCTTCATTTACATTCTATGATTTCTGCATCCCAAAATAATCACTGCTAATACTACGGTTAACCCTGTCAATTAGCTGCATCATCTTACATAATATGGTACATAATAATATAATTTTTGTTAAGATATTGTGTTTTGAGTAGGAAACTGGAAAATTTCACATTTGTGAAGATATTTTAACTTAAGGAGCTGAAAAGTAACTATAGCAAACAGAACTTATCTACAAATACAGTCTGCCAAATAAGCTAGTGGTGTTGCCACGAGTTGAGCCAACAGACACAAAGCACTGCTGACAAATCATTTGCTTTTGTCCAATAGTTTCTCTATGGAATCCAAAATATTTGCATACAGTGGAAGACAAATGTCTTTTTGTAACCAGTACTGGTCAAGTTTCTCCTTCTAAGTCATTTTTACAAAATTTCTCACAAACACGCCCCACTGCTTATAAGAACAGCAACACTCAAAACAGCAAGGACGAGAATGTTTATGATTGTCTCACAGAGCGCTTAAAGAGCTCATGCAAAGAGAGTATTAGTGAACTTTAGACCTCTTTAACATATACTAGACAATGAAGGAACACTACAAAGGAACCATTATTAAAACTGCAAAGCTTGCTAAGTTTGTTTCATATGATAAAAATGTTTAGCATTTACTTACTAATAGTCTCAAACCAGCTGACTATCATGGTCCTTGCAATGTGACAATTGCATGTGCATAAAATGCTGTGCTGATGTTAACAATGCACAATGTGCAAATCTAGAATTAAGGGCAACACAGTAGGTGTTGTCACGACTGCCGTGTTATGGTTTGTGGGGTTTGCATGTTTATTTCACATGTGAATAGTTTACACCAGGATACTCTGCTTTCCTTCCACTGTCAAAAAAAAAAAAATGTACCGTAAGTGAATTAGAAGTATCTAAGCAGTGTGCGTGTAAAAGGCTGGCACCCCGTTCAGGGATGGTTCCTACCCTGCACCACACTATTATTTGCTTAATCATCAAAATCATTAGATTACTTAATTAATAATATAATCGATAGTGACAGCCCTACTCTGATTCTTATATTTCCCAAAAAGACAAACTCAGACACACATTTGAGAATGGAGCTTGGAGTACGAGTGTAGGCTCTGGTTATTTACCCAGGGCCCCTGGAGCATTTTGTGAGACTTGTCTTAATGCAATTAGGTTCACCAGATCTGTGCCTGTTCTTTCATGTGTCACCACTAGAGAAGAAACAGTATGAAATTTAATATTACAATTATAATAAACAAAATTATTATGCTTTTCAGTATTAGCACAGTAATGTTAAAATCACAAATACAAATTAGCAGCATTCACATTTAGCTTGCATGAACATGAAAAAAAACACAGCTAATACCATATGCAAACATATGAAAACTATATCAAACATGTATTAACATTAAATATCTCCTTAGCGCTGTCACTGCTTTCCACCATGTTTTCACTGACAAAACAAATCCACATGTCTGGGAAACTGTTGCTAACTGGTTCATGCTGAATGGTATTTAAAAAGTTTTTCAAAGCATGGCAATCAACCATGGTTGTAATGATGATAAAAATTTGAAACTACAACACTATCGGGAATTTTACCATGTTTTCTCGTGAAACCGGTAACCGTTAAATCTCTAGTTACCAGTCACTACAGCAATGACAGGCCTTCATTCACATGCCACATCAATGAGTAGTGGAGGCCCAAAGCCCTGTCAGTGATTCATGGTTTTTCCCTCCTTGGGTCACTCTCAGTAGGTACTCACCATGGCTGACGGTGTACACCCTACAAGCCTTAAGGTTTCGGAGATGCTGTGACCCAGTGGTCTGGCCATAATGATTTGGCCCATATCAAGGTTACTCAACTCTTTATTCCAGCCCATTTCTTCGGTAGTCAACATGTTGAATGCGAATACAGAATGTTAGCTTACCTTCTAATACAGGGGTACCCAATCTTATCCACAAAGGGCCGGTGTGTATGCGGATTTTCGCTGCAACTCCCTAATTGGATTACTAATTAGAGGACTGATTGGCTGAAAGAATCCTCACACCTGGGTTTGAACAGCTGACCTACGAGTTATCCCAAAAACCTGCATAAACACCGGCCCTTTGCGGATAAGATTGGGTACCCCTGGTCTAATATATCCCAGACATTGACATTTACTAATTAGTCAACCTTATTCATTTCATGTGGAGGTGCTCATAGGTGATTCTCAAGAAATAATTAAAATATCGTGACAGTAAAGATTTTAAATATAAAACATATAATTAAGTCATATAATAATGTTTTGGCTCATCGTTGCATATAATGGTAATTAATATTATATGGGTATGATGTACCGTATATGGCTGTCTCTATCAATTATATCAGTCATCAAGTAATCTGACCATTCGAGTAATCATTTATAATATATTATATAATATTATAATACATTGGCACATGGCAAGAGCCAACCAACCATTGCAGGGTCACATACACTCACCTAAAGGATTATTAGGAACACCATACTAATACGGTGTTTGACCCCCTTTCGCCTTCAGAACTGCCTTAATTCTACGTGGCATTGATTCAACAAGGTGCTGAAAGCATTCTTTAGAAATGTTGGCCCATATTGATAGGATAGCATCTTGCAGTTGATGGAGATTTGTGGGATGCACATCCAGGGCACGAAGCTCCCGTTCCACCACATCCCAAAGATGCTCTATTGGGTTGAGATCTGGTGACTGTGGGGGCCATTTTAGTACAGTGAACTCATTGTCATGTTCAAGAAACCAATTTGAAATGATTCGAGCTTTGTGACATGGTGCATTATCCTGCTGGAAGTAGCCATCAGAGGATGGGTACATGGTGGTCATAAAGGGATGGACATGGTCAGAAACGATGCTCAGGTAGGCCGTGGCATTTAAACTATGCCCAATTGGCACTAAGGGGCCTAAAGTGTGCCAAGAAAACATCCCCCACACCATTACACCACCACCACCAGCCTGCACAGTGGTAACAAGGCATGATGGATCCATGTTCTCATTCTGTTTACGCCAAATTCTGACTCTACCATTTGAATGTCGACATCGAGACTCATCAGACCAGGCAACATTTTTCCAGTCTTCAACTGTCCAATTTTGGTGAGCTTGTGCAAATTGTAGCCTCTTTTTCCTATTTGTAGTGGAGATGAGTGGTACCCGGTGGGGTCTTCTGCTGTTTTAGCCCATCCGCCTCAAGGTTGTGCGTGTTGTGGCTTAACAAATGCTTTGCTGCATACCTCGGTTGTAACGAGTGGTTATTTCAGTCAAAGTTGCTCTTCTATCAGCTTGAATCAGTCGGCCCATTCTCCTCTGACCTCTAGCATCAACAAGGCATTTTCGCCCACAGGACTGCCGCATACTGGATGTTTTTCCCTTTGCACACCATTCTTTGTAAACCCTAGAAATGGTTGTGCGTGAAAATCCCAGCAACTGAGCAGATTGTGAAATACTCAGACCGGCCCGTCTGGCACCAACAACCATGCCATGCTCAAAATTGCTTAAATCACCTTTCTTTCCCATTCTGACATTCAGTTTGGAGTTCAGGAGATTGTTTTGACCAGGACCACACCCCTAAATGCATTGAAGCAACTGCCATGTGATTGCTTGATTAGATAATTGCGTTAATGAGAAATTGAACAGGTGTTCCTCATAATCCTTTAGGTGAGTGTATATGGTCAGTTTAAGGCACTACAAGTCATTTAAGTTGCATGTTTCTGGACAGTGGAAGGAAACTGGAGACTGCCATAAATTTTGATTGACATGCCAAAAAGCCATGCCCACACGGGATGAACATGCAAACTCCAAACCCAAAAAGCAGCGATGTGCAGCGACAGTACTACCTGCTGTGCCACTGTGCCGTCCTCACAGGCTTGCATGACGTGTGATGTGATTATTGACATGGCATTTCATGTACATGCAATTGTCACATCACAAGGACCACAATAGTCTGCTGGGTTCAAACCATCAATATGTTGCGCTAAAGCATTTTTGGTTAGTCATAAACAAAATTTAGCAAGCTTTGCAATTTTAACAATGGTTACTTTACAAAATTATTGAGTATACTATGTGTCAAAAAAATCATTTTTGCATGAGCTCTGCATGCAAAACAATCACTCATCCTTGCCATTTGACTCAGTCATAAACCGTGCGGCGTGTTTGTGAGATACTAAACAAACATGAGTGAAAAGACGACCAAACAAGAACTCGTCACAAAAAGATGTTAGCTATCTGCTGTATGGGAATATTTTGTATTTCATAGAGACAATATTGAGCAAAACCAAGCAATCTGGCAGCACTGCTTTGTGTCTGTTGACCTAACTGGTGGTATTGCCATTAGTTATTTGACTTTCTTTTGGGCCATATAGTTAATTTGCAACTCTTTAATATTGCAAAAACAATCAAATTCAGCCCTACTCAAAACACACTATGTTCACAAAAAACAATATTATTTGGTTAATATGTATCGTTATTGTGTAAGATGATGGGGTTAACTGACAGGGATAGCTTGTTTTAGGCATGATTATTTTGATGTGGAGGAATGGTAGAAAGTAGAGCTGGGCGATAAATCGATTTAATCGATTAATTCGAATTTACAGTTCAGGACGATGTGTTTTCATGAAAATCGATTTTATTACTTTTTTTTTTTTTACACACGAGTGCCAAGAGCGGAACTAATGCGACGCACCATTCTTCATGGGTAAATTAGCGCGGTGCACCCAAACACTGTAGCAGATTCACTAACAACATGGCAATGACAGGGGAAAAGCTGGCGCTTGTGCCCAAGAAAAGTGTTGCTACATCTGTAATATGGAATTGGTTCGGTTTTGCGAGGTCGGACACAGACCAAACAAGTCCTCGTTGCAAAGACTTTAAAAACTGTTGCAACCAAAGGAAGCAGCGCGACTAATTTATTCTACCATGTAAAGCAGAGGCACGCAGCGGAGTGGGAGAAGTGCCGCTCCCAGCGAAATGAAAATAGCCGCAGCACCAGCACAACAAAGTTAAGCAAGCAACCGTCCCTGACACATTTTCGAACTATGTGCCATATGATAAGAATCGGGCACGATGGAAGACGATAGCAAACGCTGTCGCGATGTATAGTGCAAAAGACATGGTGCCCATACATACTGTGGAAAAGCTGGGATTCATTAACATGCTAATAGTTTTACACCCGAAGTACGTACCTCATTTTTCTTAACACTGGCAATTTTTCAAAAGCTCAAGCCCAATGGCATAAAGTATTTACTTAATACCAAGCTGACATGATAAAATTGTGTTTTTTTTCTATTATTATTACAATATTACTTATTACTTTTATTTATGTTTGAGGGCGTATTGTGTTGTTGCCAGTTTGAAAATAAGCTATAGAGAAAGCTTTCTAAAAGTGTTTACAATGGCGTGGTCTGCCATCTCTTACAAGCAACTTTTATGGCTTGTCAGATTGCACTTTAACCCTAAAGTAAAAAAAAAAAAGCTAAATAAAGTTAAAACTTGTTTTGAACCATTTTTGTCATCTGTAGTTTGATTTTGAGTAGGGGAGGGGAAAATCGATTAAAATCGGAAATCGGATTTTTTGTGAAAAAATCGGAGATTTTATTTTTAGGCCATATCGCCCAGCTCTAGTAGAAAGTAAATAAAGCAAAATGATTTAAAGTCAATGTCATAACAAAGACTGGCTAGGCTACTCTGAGAGGCTAAAAGGCTCACGTGTATAGCTAACCTCGCATTATTGGGCAAATCTGTAAAAACCCAAATGTCTTCTTTAAAGATGTATTTGCATTTAAGTCGTGCTGTGGTGATATTTAAGTTATGCTTTGCAATGCTGACAGACAATTGCATTTTCATTCACTTTTAATGTGAAGTGCTTCTGGGGACTGGGATGGCCATTCTAGAATATTGCACTTGTGCCTCTGCATTAATTCCTTGGTAGATTTTGGACAGTGCTTTGGATCATTGTCGTACCGAAACATCCAACCCCGGCGTAACTTCAACTTCGTGACTTCGTGACTCTTGAACATTCTTGTCAAGAATCTGCTAATACTGGGAGGAATTCATGCAGCCCTCAGCTTTAACAAGGTTTCCAGTACCTGAGCTAGCCACACAGCCCCATAACATGATGGACCCTCCACCAAATTCTACAGTAAGCAGGAAGTTCTTCCCCTGGAATGCCGTGTGTTTTTTTTGCCATGCATAGCGCCTTTGGTTCTGACCAAATAACTCTACCTTAGTCTCATGTGTCCTGAGTATTTTTTGCAAAATGTTTCTGGCTTCTCCAGATGTGCTTTTGCATACCTCATGAGACACTTCTTGTGGTGAGTACTCAGAAAAGGCTTTTTGTGCATCACCCTTCCGCCGAGCTGTTCCCGGTGCAAAGTGTGCTGGACTATGGAATGACACCATCAGCAGCTAGCTGTTGTAGCAGCTCTTTGGAGGTGGTCTGTGATTTGTTAGCGACCTTTCTTACCAGCCTTTGCAGGTGCCTTTCAGATATTTTTCTTGGCCTACTACATCTTTCCTTCACAAGGACTGTTTCTGTGGCCTTCCATTTCCTCACTTTATTTCTGACTGTGGAGACAGACAGTCCAGACCTGTGATCATTTCTAGTACCCTTCTAATTCATAATGACAAATTATCTTAGTTTTTAGGTCAGTAGAGAGTTCTTTAGAAGTTCCCATGTGGCCACTGTCTAAGAGAGATCCAAGGACAAGCTCAACTAGCAATTATCTATGTTAATTAACCTTTTTCATGATTGGTTGCATTTGTCTTTGTAGTTAAAGCTCTAAGGAGCTAATCAAAGCAATTTTGTGCTGCAACCTGTCAGCACTGAATGACTACACGTCTTCAAATTAATGCAATTAAACTTTTGCACATCCCATTTTTTACATTTTATTTTATTTCATGCAAATCAATAATGCTCTGATAATAATGCTCTGTCTACATTTCTCTAGACCAAAAATGGCATATTTCTGTGATCTTCTCTTATTTACAGAGCAAATTATCATGCAACCTCAGAGGGGTACCTAAACTTTTACATAGCACTGTATGTTTAGATGGCAAATGACTATGTTCTCAAGTTGACTGCTGCAGTCACTTTTTCACCCTCTGCTGTCCCTAGTTGCCGATGTTTCAGTCCTTTGCTGCCACCTCTCACTGGAGTTTCAGTTTTGGGGCTATTTGTGTCTGGTCTATCAGATGTAGATTTTGATCCACATAATGTTTTTGTGAAATAAGATCCATCGAAGATCAAAAAGAGAAAATAGAATAATAATATCAAACGGGGTTATCCTGTTCACAAGGTCAAGTTTTTGGTGGGATTTGTCCCAAAATCTGAACAGGTCTAGATCCTCACCCCATAAAACATGTCTCCAAAGTTATGCATCAAATATAATTTGAGTTATACTGAAAAGATCAAGGGTGTGAAACTACCATTTTTCTTTTATGCAGAGATGTTTTCTGGATGATTAGTCTCAAAATTTGAACATTTTCAGTTTAGTTACCATTCCATGTGCCTGCAAAGTTTGAGAAAGATTAATAAAACACTTTTATAATTACTGTGTTCACAAGACCAGGCACCTTCAACAGGTGAGTTCCTTCACTGCCATATAGCACTGCTGCTTCTTTTTAGGGTAATAAGTCTCAAAAATGATAATTAGGTGTAGATCATCCATAACATGTTTTTGTGAAGCAGTAATAAGGTTCATGAAATACTTCTTGACTTCTCACATTCACATGTTCAACTGTCATCTGCTATCATCCTTCCTATTGCTGCCACCATGTGGTACTGCTTCAATTTTAGGGCATGTTCACGTTTCTCACCTCACCCATACAATGTGTGTCTAAAAAGTTTGAAGTATTTGAATGTATGTCTTTTTCAGTTTTCGCTCTAAGATGTGTCAAAACTAGCCTTTTCTATCATTATATGGTGCTGTTTCAATTATGGGTTGATCAGTCTCAAAATTTAAGCAGTTCCAGTTCCTTTGCATTGTTTGAAAAAATATCCGTCATATAATTTTTTAAATCCAAGCAGATTTCCAACTAGATGCTGTCGAAATGATGGCAAGGTATTCCTCGGACAGCCCAGCCCTCCCCCCCCCCCTTTGTGAATATTATGAGTATTTGATGGATCTTATTACTACTGAAACAGATTCTGATACAAGAATTCTTTTTACTTTAATATTTTACTATAATAAATATATACACAATATATAAATATTTGTACTTTATATATTCATTTTTTTTAACTAATAAATACAAATAAAAAAAGAAATTGCCCCCAAAAAAATCTTTAATTAGGCTACTATAGAAACATAAACAACATAATGCTCCACCTTGTTTGTACATCTTGTGTTAAGTGTTTTTGAGGCATTTGCAGCAGTTTGAATATTTTCCAAGTACACATATGCAAGTGGCGAATGTTTAAAATGCCCCACAATTTTTCCCCTCTGGTAACATTGTCACTTGTTTTAACACTTTGTTGTGATAGCAGCCCCCCATGTATCACAAGCTGTAGCAAGTGCATAAAAAAGCCCACACTATCAACTCCAAAATCATCCACTGCTTTTTTTATACTACTCCCGTTGTCTTGCACAATTGTGTGTGTTTTGTTTAGTGTGATTTTCCACTAAACGCTACTTCCATCTCTCAAAATTGCAAAGGTATGCACATAATGTCATAGCAGGAGGATGCCATAGCAGGTGGAAGTCACTGCGCTCACACCTACTGAGTGGTGAAAAAACTGAGTGGCAGCATTAGCGTTCAGCTTGAATGCCACAAAATGCACATCTAAAATGGGAAAGAGCTGTCATGCAGTTGATTGTACAAATTGATTTAACAAGAAATAGGAACTATCTTTTTACAGACTGCTGAAAACTAAAAATCATCTAATAGGTATGGATCAGTGCTGATACTGATCCGAATATCGGATCGGTGCACCTCTATTTAATTCTGAGAAAAATTCCCCCAAAATGAAGCAGCAGCACTAGGTGGGAGGATAGAACGGAAAGGGCAGCTACAGAAGACACTTGATCTGGTGAAAAATAAAAAGTATTTCATGAATCTTTTTTTAAACTTTGTACAAGTCAGTGGTTCTCAAACTCTGCGGTTAATATGCTGCAAATACAGTCAGTAATATTCATTGTATGTTAGTCAGACAGAAAAGGCAGATCTCAGATAAGAACATCCATCCATTATTTCATCCATCTTCTATACCCGCCTATCCTATTCAGGATTGTGGGGGTCAAGAGTCTATCCCCAGAAGTTACAGTCACAAGGCAGGGAATAACCCAGGATGGGCCACCAACCCATGACAGAGTACACACACCATTCACACTACATGGAAGATATCACTGTGGTGTTCATATCTTCTGAACAGTAATATAATTAGTGTGTGGAATTTGGTAATAGAAAACAGTTCCTAAACTGCTCCCTACAAAGTCTGTGGATTATCATGAGTAACCAGGTCATGACTTCTTGTAAGAGATATTGCTGTTGAATTTTTCTATTGTATTTTTTGGCACTTCAATCACCGCAAAAATAATGATATCCAGTCCCATTATATTCAGAAGACTGACATTTCTACAGCTGATATCTGCGAAACAAGGCAACCTCCAACAGAACAAGCAAGATGGATAAATAGCACTAAAGCCCCTCTAAAACACCTCTTTTTCTGTTTTGGGGTGAACTGTCCCATTAATGTTGATGAGTGCACGGCAGAAATACATTTTACAGTTTTGGGTGCTCATGTGTTTTTCTTTTTTATAGCAATATCTGTTGTGGTGTAATTAATACCGGTACTGAGAAAATGTAATACCAAGCAGCTTTCAAAAATGTAGTACAGTACTGTGTTGGTTTTTCAGTACCAGTATCGTGTGTAATAATAGTTACCACTGTAGCCTCACAATTTTAGTGTTGTGCGTTCAACTTCCATACTTGTCTCAGGGTGTGTGTAATTTATGTTCTTGCCATCATTGCACAAATTTTCTCCATATATTCTGGTTTCATCCCAGTCGAAAAACAAGTTGTGAACTAACTTCTCAAAACTGCCCACGGCATGTAACTAGGTATCTGAGCACATAACAGATGGAGAGCACACCCAGTATGTGTCCTGCTTTCTTCCTTTTGCTTCTTGGGATAGGTTCCAGGCTCATGTCAACCTTGCACAGGATATGTGGAGAAGGATTGATTAACAAAATGTCCAAGATCTAGAGCATATCTCGCTGGAATTGTTGTGACAACACCTGAAATGTGTAATTTCTGGATGACAGCCCACAACGGTGGAAGCTGGTAAATATACAAAACTTGCAGAAAAAGTTGCTAAATGCAGACAAATGGTTGTAAATGATGTAGCACTAGCTATTGCATTCAAAGATTCATTTACAATATTAGTTGCAATAACATGTTTTAATAGTTCTCCAGTTTTAGTGTGATTGCAGATATGCTCACAAGATGTTTTTATTAAATGATAATACATGAGGACAAGGCAAAGTGGATGAAATTTTGAAATGCAAATGTTTTCAGAAAAAAATTTGTGCTGGTAAAATCACGATTCTGCGGAAAAAGATTTTAAACATTATCTAATATTAAGATTTTATATAGACTTCATATTTCATCACATGAATTATGTTAAAGGGGCTTACTGAAAGCAATACTTTTCAGGTAATTCTCAATTTTTCATTATGTTTAACAACCCAGAGAGCCAAACAGTTGATTAAGAATGACAACCTTTAAATTAACAACTTTGCAAGTAGGCAATGTAGGAAAGTCCAGGAGTAGCAAAGGATGCACTCCACTTTTTTGACAAAGACCTTTAAAACATTTATAGCATCAGTTTATCTAGAGCAGGCACAGTGCACCCTGCACTGAGGCAGAAACACAAGTTCAGTGATCATGGACTATTAAGGGGAAATTTTGCCAGTATGAGATGCCAGCTAGAAAAAAAAATGTGCTACCAAAAAACAAAATAATAAATAGGTGCTGCTGGCACAACAACAATGTATTCCCTGGGCCTTCCCATTACCCCCTCCCTCCATGTAATCCCCCACTCCAAGCACACCCCCAACTTCTACGTCTACCCCTCCAACACTACACTTGGGCAGCTCACCCAAGATAAAATTTGCCAAACAAAAATGCCACTGCATACTGTGAATATTACCTCCCAAGCTTACCCTAACACTTCCCCTAACTCTCCATAAAATCCTTATTAAATCCCCAATTTGTGAGACTTGTCCAGTCAGGTTCACCAGATCAGCGCCTGCTCCTTCATGCACCATATTGACTAGGACTAGGGCTAAGTAAAATGATTAATTTCCCCCAAAATAAATTTTGCCAAACAGCTACAGGACAGAATACTGATATAATTTTTCGCTGTTTTAATAGCGGTGCACCAATATGGAAATTTCGACTGAAACTGAAAAATTCAACAGCAATGTCTCTTACCAGAAATCATGAACTGGTTATTGAAGATAATCCCCATACTGTGTAGTGAGCAGTTTAATGGACAAACTATTTTCTTCTACCAACCTCCACACATCAATCATATCACTGCGCAGAAGATATCAACATGGTGCTGGTGCTTGTCATTCATGATTTTTGGTAAGAGACATTGATGTTGAATTTTTCAAATGTATTTTTCTGGTGCTTTAAGCACCACAGAAAGAATGCCATTCACTCCCATCCTATTCAAGAGAAGCCCAAGATTTCTTAGGTTAATATCTTCAACTCCCAAGAGAACAACCTAGATGGATATATAGCCCCTCTAAAACATAACTTTTTCAGTTTTGGGGTGAACTGCCCATTCAAGAAATACCTTTATTTTGCTGGAAAGAAAGCAAAATAAAATGTGACATTTCTGGACAAAGAAATAAATTAAATCTGAAGTACATTTCCTTACCTGTGACACCTACTTTTAGTAAATGCGCTTCCTTACAAACTAGTTTTGTAAAACAAAGAGAAAAAAGGCAATCATTTGTCTGCAAAAAGCAAATTCACGAAAGCTAATCCAATTTCACCTCACTTTTACTGAATAACTGCAACTGCTGCCAATGTACTGCTGTCATTCTGCTGACAAACTTCAGTAAAACTAACTTACACAGCGACTTCCCCAAGCCAAAAGACCCAATGCTCCAGTAGTCTAATCAAAACATAAACTGACATTTACATATACTGGGGCTGAAGAGAAAACAGGGTCAATTAGTCCCTGGAGCAATTCAGGTTAAGGGTCTTGCTCAAGGGCCCAACGATGAAGTCACTCTGCTAACATGAAGTCAGATCCGTGATCCTTCCAAAAGCACACACTGCCTTAATCTACTATATTTAATAATACTGATCAAACAATCTGTTGCCTCCCTGACATAAACACATGCTTTCACGTGGTTTATCATCTGGTTCAGCAGCAGACAGACCAAAAAACCCTCAAAAAAAATTTTATATGATCAAAGCATGCATATCAGCACCTGTGAAAACCTAATCCTGTCTGTTACATCAACCATGCAACCAACCAGATCTCTGAAAATATCCCAAAGTGAGAAAGATATTGTCAAAGCAACCAGAACTGGACACAAAGCACATTTACAAAATTCTTACATGAGGCCAATCAAATGGAAAATATTTTGAAAATGGCATCATTCAGGAACATATATGGTCAAGAATGTGGAATTCATTTAGCCACTTAGGCTACATGCAATGAAACATATATCACATACAGAGAAACTAAATTTATATATGTCTTCCATGAGAGCCAGATATGAAAATAAGAAAAGTGGTGAGAAAATGAAGGAGAAACATTTACATTGTTTAAGGTAACAGGGTAGGTTCTGCTTAAAACAAGAGATGGGCATTTCAGGCAGAATTACTATTCAATTTTAGGAAGTCATTATTCAAATAATATTCGATTTTCCCTGGGCCCTCCCTACAATCACAAAAGAAAAAATTAACTGAATCCATAGAAAATGAGAAATTACTAGTTGCTGCAAAAGGATTACATAAAACATTTAAAGGTAGCTTGAACAAATTTAACCGAAACAAATTTAACCGAAGAGAGAATTCAAGCACAGTAACATACAACAATGTTTATTCGCCTGTACCTTGAGCGATTTCTTTATTTTTAGCAGCACAATCCTAACAAAGCTCCTCTGGCTTAAAGATTACTACATTATTTTATTTCCTAACAAAATGAGACATCATTCGTTGCCCACAAAAGGACAACTTAAAACATTGAAAGTAACCTTGAAACTATGGCTGAACAATACTGGAAAAATTCACGCTGTCATATCTGAAATCATCATGATAAATATTACGATATTTATAAAAGAAAATAAGGGCTGAAAATTTACTCAAAATATACTATACTAAATATGCCAAATAGAACTTTTGGTAGGTTATTACGTACCGACAGATTCAGTCTTTACTGATAAAGGCATGTCAGTGGTTCACATTCTGGTTAACTAACAAAAAGTATCTACTGATGCAATGACAATTCACTCTTTTTTAAAATCTTAAGAACAAATTTCACCGAAGATGAATTTCAAGAACATTTTTAATGACAACCTAAATGTATAAATAAAATTAACAGCAGAAGCATAATCAGATTATCTTACACTTGTTGCCACAAGTGGCACCAACAGACAGAGCAGTGCTAGCAAATCATTGCTTTTGCTCACTACCATCTATATGTAAAGCTGGTACAAAGAACGACTAGTGGTGATTATTTCTTGTTTTCCTCATTCAATTTCTCAAACATACCAATTTTTTCCCCAAATACAACTTGACAAGTATCCAGCTCTTACCTCATTGCCATGTTTCTGCAAAAACTCGATTTCTTGCTGTGTGAAGGTCGTCATGGAAATGGACTTCACCCTGTGTGGAGGGTTCAATCCTCGTCTTAAAGAGAGACAGAAAGAGCATATTAATACACCACAGTAAAACAGAACATATAAAGATACAGTTGAAACCAAATATTTACATACACTTCAGAAAAAAACAAAAACCTTTTTTTTTTTTTTTTTTACTGTCAAACATTAAATCACAGTAAACTTTTTCAGTTTTAGATCTATAAATATTAATGTATTTTTTTGCATTTGTTACATGTCAGAATAGAGAGAGAATTTTCTGGATTTTTTTTTTTATTACTTTCATCAGCCAAAAATTTACATACACTTCCTTAGTATTTGGTAGAATTTCCTGGAATTTTCCTGGAAGTTTGCTGGAATTTTGGCCCACTCCTCTTGACAGGACTGGTGTAACTGGTTCAGGTTTGTAGGCCTTCTTGCTCGCACTCACCTTTTCAGTGCCACCCACAATTTTTCTATGGGATTGAGATCAGGGCTTTGTTGTGGCCATTCCAATACCTTGACCTTGCTGTCCTTAAGCCACTTTGTCACTAATTTGGAGGTATGCTTGGGGTCATTGTCCATTTGGAAGACCCATTTGCACCCAAGCTTCAACTTCCTGGCTGATGTCTTCAGATGTTGCTTCAATATATCCACATAATTTTCTTTTCTCATGATGCCATATATTTTGTGAAGTGCAAAGCAGCCCCACAACATTATACTACCACCACCATACTTCACAGTCGGGATGGTGTTCTGAGGCTTCAAAGCTTCCCCCTTTTTCCTCCAAATACAGTGGTACCTCAGAACTCCAACTTAATCCATTCAGAACTCGGGTTCGAATCCTAAAAAGTTTGAGTTCTGATCGAATTTTTCCCATAAGAAATAATGGGAAACCAATTAATTGGTTCTTGGCCCCCAAAAATACACCTAAATATGTTTTTTTGTAGCATTTAAACAAAATGAACAGAATAAAACAAGATGAGCATATACTAAACCCATCTAAGCACATTTATCAAAACAGTAATTTGTAAAGTAATGTATCCAAACAATGTGTAAAGTTATAATATTTATTAAAAAAAACCAATGACACCTTTTTGATAAACCCAGACACAACACTACTACCTTGAGTCATACTAAGGGTTTGTATTTAATGTAGGAACAAAAGCAAAACATTTTTTAAAAATGGGGGAAAAAATTGAGAGTGTATGCCATGCAGTCCATTGTTTGTTTTTATTATTACTCTGTATTCGTAAATTTGTTTGGAAATCGCAAACTTGTAGGTTGTAACATTTGTACAACTATCACGTAACTTTCTGGTGAGCAATGACTATCAAAACGATATAAAGTACAGTGTATTACCTGATATTTTCAATAAAAAAAAGCACTATCACCAACAAACAATGCTATCACAGCGAATGCAAGGCTGAGACTGAAGCTAGAGATGGGCGATCCACGTTTTTTCAGTTCCGATCCGATTCCGATACACAACTGCTGATACCGATACAGATTCCGATACAAGAGCTCTTTTTACTTTGTTATACTTTACATATTATTTTTTTTAAGCTAGTAAATACAGATGGAAAAAATGTATGACAAAAAATATTTAATTAGGCTACTACAAACATACATAACGTACTGTTCCACCTCATTTGTTTTAAGTGTTTCTGAGGTATTTGCAGTTCAATATGAATATCTTCAAAGCAAATATACACAAGTGGCGAATGCTTAAAATTTTAACAGTTTTTCTCCCATTGGCATCAGCGCAGTTACACTTTTGTTGCGATGGCAGCCCCTCTTGTATCTCAAGCAACGAGTTCGCAAAACAGTCCAATTAAGTTAGCGACTCCCAAATCATCCATTGCTTTGTTTTGTCTCGCAGTTGCGTGCGCTTTGTTAAATGGGATTTTCCATTAAACGCTATTCCCACCTCAAAACCTTATTTTACATAGATTGCAAAACGCTGTGCTTCCGATTTCTGTTAAAAGCCTAAAATACTCCCAGATCGTCACGTCTTATCTTACGCTCCTCGTACTGCGAAGGGTATGCGCATGACCTCACAGCAGGCGGAAGTCACTGTACTCACACCCACTGAGTAGCAAAAACGACTTAGGGGCAGTGATAGCGTTCGATTTGAATTCCGCAAAAACACACATGTAAAATGGGAAAGAGCTGTCGTGCGATTGATTGCCAAAAACTAAATAAGTAAGTATAGGACGTGGATCGGTCACGCATGGCCGATTCCCGATCCGTCAAATAGGTCTGGATCGGCGCCGATACCGATCCGAATATCGGTATCGGTGCATCTCTAACTGAAGCGTTACCCTTTGTTTCCACTAAGACAGATGCGTGCGCTTCTTGTTTTGATGCCGAGCACACGTCATCACAACTAAACCAATGGTTATTCATTTTCTCACGCTGCGGAATTGTGGGTAATCTTCTCCCATGCTCGGTCTCAGTCAGCATGCCTCACTCGTATAGTCAAAATTTAGTAGAAAAGCACCACATGAATAAGGGCGTAGCAGTGCGAGCGATGAATCTGTTTAACGACAATGCAATGTCCACATTTTTGCTAAATCGAAAAGGAGGCAAGAGGCTGTCATTGGATGGGTTCCTTGTTAAAGTCGCACAAACAGAAAAAGATTCCAGTGAGCCAACAGATAGCAGTGATTCCGTTAATTATAGTGAAAGTCGTCCTACAAAATTTCCCTCCTCTTCTCCTCTCTCGTCTCCCTCACACCATCCACGATTCTTTTCAAAGGTAAAGCACAGGTTAATTTGTTTTTACTTTATATTTTGTATTAATAATTTTTATATGAATATTTTTGAGTTGTGGAACGGATCATATGAGTTTCCATTATTTCTAATGGGAAAATTCGCTTTGATATACGAGTGCTTTGGATTACAAGCATGTTTCCGGAACAAATCATGCTCGTAAACTAAGGTACCACTGTATCTGGTTTCAACTATACACTAGTACAGCCTCTACCCATGTTATGTTCCAATAAACCTATCATAAGGCGAAAATGCATTTTTAACACAGTGCAGCACATGTACTGAAATTAATTGCAATAAACGATAGATTTGTCATTTTATGCCACTGATATAATAACATAATAGCATAATAATTCAAATACGGTCAAAGAGCAATGAACTATTCTGCAGAATATTCAGAGATTAGAATTGAAATGCAAAATGTAAATGTAAAGAAAACCACACATCCAAAAAAATTGATAAAATAGACTCAGGCTCTATTACCAAAAACTGCATTATATTTTGTGAAGCTTGCTCAGTGATGCAAATGAACCTCAATCTTTAATCAGTCAGGGGAAAAGTAACAGGAAGTCAGCCCAAAGAATGCATATAAATACCCTTTATTCCCTCTATGATAAGAATGATAACAAAAATGGCTAGCAGATCTGAAGAATGGTTGACTGAGAAAGTTTAGAAATACCAACATTTACACAATTCCTTGCTACAAGAAAGACTCCCAGATAGCTACAAACTAAAATAAAATATTTGTACTGCAGTGCCATATACTTGTGAATGTTTCTGCATCAGTATTATCATCATTTAGATTTTTTAATTTAGTTCTTACTTTTTAGTTTAATTTGAAATCTAGTTCAGTTTTAGGTATGGTTTAATTTAACATTTTTAATTATGGTATGCATCTATTTAGTTGTTATATAATTATACTTTCGGTTTTGGAAATTTTATTTCTTGGGGTAAATGGAAAATAGTAGGACTTTGATGGCTACTCCAAAGTGTCGTGATATGGTGCCGCTGGCAATTTCTTTGAAGAGCATTACATGAGACGCCCAAAGATAAATCATTAGGCCTAATTCAGCTAAATAGTATCTAAAAACCGTAAGGACAAGTTCAGTTCAAGTCAATGAAATTTTATGTGCATTGTGCATTTTCACAACAATGTCTCAGAGCACTTTACATTATCCCTGCCCAAAGTTCCCAGTGAGCAAGTCAGAGACAACAGTGGCAAGGAAAAACTCCCTAAAAGGAAGAAATCTTGGGAGGAATCAGACTCATAGGGGGTGCCCATCCTCCAGGGGCTGGCAGAGGAAGTCAAATGAACAAGCTGGCAAAATCCTAATTTAAACAGTCCAAATTTTAAGATTTGAGTCTCTGTAGTTGATGGTTGTTTCTATTTTATCTATTCTATTTTGAAACCAGTATTTATAGTTGTCATTTAGTTGTGGTTTTTACAGTTTGGTTAATGATTATAATCTTGCCTTGTGTACTCTAACTGCATAGTCTATGGGTAGTTATAGTAAAATTTGGTAACACTTAAGGCCATGTTTCTAGTCATTTATACATGCATAACAAATAATGCATTCATAAAGCACTGTAAACATGGCTATGAATATGTATCAAAAGGCATAACACATTACAGAATGTGTATTATGCATTATGAATGCTTTATGAAGATCTCATCAATGCATTTATATTGCAGTGTAACGGTTGGTATAAGTATTAAGGATGCTTTGTTGAAGTATGAATCAGCCCTGAGACACATTTGTGATGCAGAAAGCAGACAAGAGGGCAGAAGCAGGACGACTGGCTAAAAAGTTGGGGGCATTCACTTGTATGTTAACACAATTTGCCAATATCGAGGTCAGAAGACATTATCGAGGTTTAGTCCATGTCATGAGATAAGTTGATAATGTAATTATCATGACAGATCTATGTATAAACACTCCATAATATACAAAGACTTGCTGCTTTTACATGTTTTCAACAATAATTCAAAAGACGTATCTCTTATGAACGAATTAATTTCTGCATACCGTCACCTTGGCCTTCAGCAGATAAAACATCAAAAACACACCATCAACTAAATGGAAAAACCACCACAGACATAAGATTTCCCCTTTCTTGCTTAGCACACATTCTAACGTAACCTGTAAAATGAGCAGTGGTCACTAAATTATGCATTTTGCTATTCATGGTGTTGACCTGGTTAGGTTCAAGAATTACTTTAATATGGACGTTCAACATGCAGAATAAGGACGAAAGAGAGAAAAAAAAAAATATGTGCACACAACAGCTCCATTACGAGACTAGTGAGAACAAATACCAAGGGCCTGTATCACAACGCTGAATTTTAGCATTAGCAAGATAACTTGTTAGATTTAAGATTCTTTACGGGAGTTTCTGAAGGAAAAAATCTGCATCCATACTATTGTTATCACTAGCATAAAAAAAAACCTTGTGCATCCACACTGCCCTATATAAAAGGCAAAAGATGTAGCCTGTGATGCATCTTAGCCTACACTTGGCATGTGCACTTACCAACTTTATATTCTGTTTGTGGTAGCTTGAGGAAAACACGTCATTTGCACATTCTTTGTCCAACCAATTTTTTTCTATAATTCAAGAAGTGGCTAAGAATATATTTTCAATTATTTATTTTGACTTTGATTTGTAATAAAGTTCAGTTTTTCTAAACGCATGGCTGTTGATTAATCTTAAACATAAACATGTGTTTAAAGTAAATGCATGTATTTTATTTAGCAAGAGCAAAACATCACAGTACTGTAGTGTCACAAACACAAAGTGGTACATAAAAGAAGCTAAGTTACCAATATCCACAGCTTGTCATTTTCCTATATGTACTGGCGTGAATATGACTGCTTTTCAAATAAAAAAAAACATTTAAAAAACCATAGTCATCTTATTTGAGGGTTAGAATTTAAATGTTATTATACAACAGCAGATGGGGTAAATTATCTGCCTCCTGGCTAAAAGTAGTGACATACTTCAAACGTAATTGACGTCGATTCAGCAATACAATGTTGTAGGAGCAGTTATCCGACACCACTGTCGATAACTGGCTGACAAAATGTAATGCCGTGGAATTGGTCAGTGCCGGCGTGGTTTGCATGGTACCATGCTTATCTTTAAATGGTGTAAATTAGGGCTGTGCAATAGGACGACATATACCAGACGATGAAACAAAAATGTCTATCATTTCATATTATCCTCTATCGTTTATTTGATGGTGTTGCAAACTACATTGTTTATAGCAACATTTTCTCATGATTTGGATGACAGCTTGTAATGTTACACACCACCACATGCGATGTGGTACATCATCAAGCGAGAATACCAGGAAGGTATACTTGAATGTGGGTTCGGGTATAAACCTTAATCTGACACCGTGGTAAAGTTAGTTTTATATTTTGTTTTCCGGCTGTAATATCTTTCTACAAAAGCAAGCAATACTCCTTGATTTTCCAGATTTCTTTACTTTTTAATTTACATTTCAATGTTTGTGTGTGCACTTCACCTTCATAGCAAAGCGGTCTCATTTACAGTAACATGATGTGCATTGTCCCCCACTGTTTAAAGCTTAAAGCACATTTAACTGGACATGATTGTATTGTTTAGGTTTATACTTCTTAGTCCATTAATTCTATCCTTTGTACTTCAAATGGACAGTAACAGAAAAGTATTACGGGGGAAAGCAAAACTACTGTGAGAGGAAACTACTTAAAAAAAAAAAATTCCTACCCTGACCTCTTAAGGGCTCCGAATAGCTGAGCTGAGCGGTAGAAAGAAAAAGAAAATTAAAAAAAATTCACAAAAACATCATATGCATTTTTTTGTGTTGTGGGTTGTACACCTGAAATGGGCTTTGCGCCTTTGTGGATTACTTATTTGTGGATCACGTGACATTTGTGACTTCGCTCCTTTTTATTTGCAGATTTTTGTCCAAATCGTACAGTAGATGATCTGTAGAAAAAAAATCCAGAAATATGAGGTGCAGTCGTGATATAGCTCATATCGGGATATGATATTTTGGTCATATTGCACCACCCCAGCATAAATTAATGTGCATTCATGTATTTAATTGTAAATGTAATGTTTGCAGTGAAATGAGTGCGTTTCATTACTGTGTAACTGTGAGTGTCACATAAACTGTTGGTTTCCTGTGCCTCTGCTAGTATTAAACCAATAGTGGCTGTTAAGGAAGGTTGTGTTTCATTTTAAAAAGTTGTTGTCATCTTTATTAAAGAGTTGACCATTTGCCAGAACACTTCTTTTTGGCCCTTTATGTGGGTTTGCTGCATCAAAAAACATTCTGCACTGTCTTATTTTTAATAACCCAAACTGTCTTTGTACAAAGGTTGTTTCCAGGAACTCACATAAAAAAATTAAATGTATGCTACATTAAGAGTACAAAAAAAAAAAAATCTTTTGTAGCAGATGAATCAATGTAATGAATAACAAAATCTTTTTTTTTTTTTTTTTTTTTTTTACAAGTGCAACCAGCATGGTGCTTTAGATAATCTATTCAGTACTCCAGTTTTTTTAATGTAAAAGCACAGACTACCGCTGCTGCTACTAAGAATATTAAATAATTCTCTAATGTTATTTAATGTTGATACACATATGTGACTGGGGGAGAGAGAGCATGCGAGCGAGTGTGTCTGCATTTATTACGGACAAAGTAAAAATTTATTGGGGAGAAAAAGCCTTTTCCGCATTTTTAGTGTAAAATGCGGAAAAGGCTTTTTCTCCGCAATAAAAAAAAACCCGTGAACGGCAGTCAGCAAATTTAGTTTTAAAACGTGTCTGGTTATGTGCGCATACTACAGTGATGAACTGTAAATAAGATAAATAACATAAGGCTGTTTAGTTTGTTTCTATAGGAAAGGTAACCTTAAATGACCTCTGTTGTGATCTGGCGCTATATAGAAAATAAAATTAAATAAAATTAAGTTGGGGCGCCCTCCTAATAGAATGGTATGGTAAACACTTTGTGGTACATGTAGCAACATTTGATTATAGCCGATTGTGTTGACCTTTCCCAGAAAACCACAACTTCGCATGTGTTTATGTGCACACATGTGCGTTTGAAGGGGCGGGGCGAGTAACGCGGTCGGCAGTAACGTCATTGGTTGCACTTTAAGTGAGAACTTATCCAATCCGACAGTAAACGGCTTATTAATAAGAATATTCTTGGAGTTGTGGTCTCGGCTGGTCTCAATAAAATCCTGAGTCCATGACAAGAACGAGTACAAATACGGCTGATTCAAAGACAAGATCGAGACCTTCAAAAACTGGTCTGGAATACTACAACATTTGATATTACTATAAATTTCTATCATGAAGAAATGAAGCAGCGGTGTAGTGGTAACAAGAAATTTAAGGTGGTTAAACTATATGCACAGCAGTATACGGTGGGTAACTATTCATATCCTTAACATTAGTGATCTCAAAAAGGGTGAATAAACGCTGTTCTGTAAATTTAAAAGGTGTGTAAACGGCATTTATGTGCATTTACCCTCCAATACACCACTGAATGAAGGATTTGCGTTAATCTGAATTGCATAAAATAAATAAAACTCCACAACGTAACATAATACATCAGTGTCTCTCCGACCTAATTTCAGCTAATTATCATCAAATACTACCGTTTCTGGCAGAATTAAAACAAGACTCTGCTGTGTTCGCCTCTGCCATTTTTCAAGCGTTAAGCTACTCAAGGCACGGCGTTGGTTCTTGTCTCCTTTTTCTTTTATGGCGGTCGGCATCCAGCTTAAAGGTGCTTTACTGCCACCACGGCTATGGTTAGCTTACTGCTCCCGAATTAGGGGGTAGCCACTGTACTTACGTGTATAACAACATAGACCCAACTAATCGATTACTAAATTAGTTGCCAACTATTTGAAGTCGATTTTAATCGGTTTAATCGATTAGTTGTTGCAGCCCTAATTATAATATATTTGAGGGACACATACCGAACTGTGGGAAAACTGTACCATTACACCCCCAGTACCTGCAGGTCATTTCATGCAGGTAAATAATGAAGCATAATGCACTATATAGGAATTTATGTGTTTATTTAACAGATGAAAGGAAGAAACTGCTGTAACCTTTATCGGCGCTTATTTCATATCTGTTCGCTTCTTTTTTTATACAGTGGAGAGTAATGATGATGAGTTTCATCATGGAAGAAATAAGTTTGTCATGTATGCATGTTTTGTTTTTCATTCATCAGTACAGAGCCCTGTCAAAATCCATTTAATGAAATCACATTCATACTGATCCCCCTCTCCCCCCATAGGCCCCAATACTCTCCTTACATACAGAGTGTGGCCCTTCGCGTACACATTTTTATTAACAACTGGGTGGACAACAATCAAGGGTATATGCTTTATGAACTTAATAGGATGTTTTATCGTTCTTCTAGTAATTGGATGTATCAGAATGATCATAATGTGACGACTGGCACTAATAGGGTATCTGCTGGAGTGCAGTGAAGCTTAATTTATTGAAATTGTAAGAGTAACAATCTAAATGCATTTGAGATAAATGCCTCCTGAAAATCTCTGGAAATCACATGAAATCAGTGGCATAATTTACCATTAACAATACTTAACTGTTTTTTCTGAATTGGCATGGTCGCAGTACCGGTATCAAGTGTCGGTATCGAGGTCACAGTATTGCTATCATGACAACACTGATTCTACCAAGAAAATTTTAACAGTGGAAAAAAAATTAGGTCCACATTTACATTATATACACACACACAAAGATATACATATATTCACACAAACTTTCTTTTAGAATATTCTTCATCTTGCATCCCACAGTTGAGAACCACTGACCTGTACAACGTTCTTGGGAAATTTGCAAAAAGATCATGAAAAACGCTTAGATGGCTGATGGCTGTATTCACAAGACGGCTGCTTAAGCCTCCTTTTCCACCCTCTGCTTCCACCCTAGTGCAACTGCTCTAATTTGGGGGAAATTTGCCTCATATACATCTGATATAGATTTTCATCCAATAATGTTTTTGTAATGTGGCAATACCATCCACTAAAAGTATAAAGAGTAATGAGATCAAATAGGTTGATCTGTCCACAAGGTCAAATGTGTTCTGCAATCAATTCAGTTCAATTTTATTTATATAGTGCATTTTCACAACATTACATTGTCTAAAAACACTTTACATTATCCCTGACCAAAGTCTGCAGTGAGCAAGCTACAGGCAACAGTGGTAAGGAAAACCCCCCTAGTAGAAAGAAACCTTGGGAGGAATTAGACTCATCATCCAGTGGGCAGCAAATGAACAAAATGAGAAAATCCTGATTTATATTGTTCAAATTTTAAGATTCAAGGCTAAATGAAGAGGAGACAGGTGATAATGCTGCTACTGATGACAGGATGAACACCGGTAAAGCAATCACACATCCCTTTGCTGCTACTGTTGCCTAAATTTTGGTGACATTTGTCTTAAAATATGAACAAGTCCAGGGGTCTCATTTATCAAGTGCGAGTACAAACAGTTTTGTATTTGAAGTGGGCGTAGGCATATTTTTATGCATAGAATGGTATTTATCAATATTTTCCAGACCACAGAAAATGTTTGTATATTTAAGAACACTCCCAACTATGCATACACAAGCCCCGGTGCCACTTTACAATAAGGCTACCCATATAAAGACTTTATGAATGGTTTATAATCTGGTTATTATTTAGGTTGTAACACTTTGGAAATTATCAATAGACAATTTTAAACAAGTTATAACACAGTTTTCTTTTTATTGAGTTACTACCATTTACAAGTGCCAAAAGGGAGCCTTATTGTAAAGTTGTATCCAAACCCCTAGCTGCAGAGAAGCATAACTGAAGCAAAACGATCAGGGCAGACTCCCACTTAATTATTAACATTGATAAATTGAACAATAGAATGACAAGGAATTGTTCTTTATGGTCCATATATGGTCCATAAATGTGGACCATATATGTACATATATATATGTACATATATGGTCCATGCCCAAATAAATTATATTTCTCCATAAATATATGCTTTACAAGACAACTGACATATCCGGCAGAATTCATTTTTGTCAACATTTACTTGCTGGTGTATGATACACATTACTTGCCGCAGCCAGCTAAACGCAACACACAAAACAATGCTACTGATCTCTGATAATCTGGCTTCACCCATGAGTGATGGAGCTGCACTGTCAGTGTCACAATCTGGAGTGATTCTTGTTAGGGACGTTTCGTCTATGATGGCAGCCGTTTTACCATCCAGAGGTGACAATGACATGGTGTTTGGGTCACCTCCTGTGGCCCAGGCATGAGATCTCTGGGTTGCATTCATTTTTTGGTGGACATTTTCAAATGGATCAGCTTCTTCCTCACCTCTACTGCCATTCTCATTATAGGGGACACAGCATTAACTGTGTGTGTCCCCCGTCCCCATGCTAGGTCCTCCTCTTTCTCTGGCAGGCCGCTAGTAAAGTTGCTAAACAGTAACTGTTTTTGTCCTCCTCATTCTTGGTGAAGTTCTGTTTTAAGCCGCTTCATTTTTTTCTTAACTTCTTACTATCAAAATACAGAGAAAAAAAAATCCAAATATCAATGTTCAGTTTGTATGGCTGTTCGTATGCATGACTGATAATTTCCAAGTTCCAAGGTCAATTTTCCCTGTGTCTGAAAATTTTACTTGCATCCGTCCTCTTATCGTATAGGTGGCGCTACTTTTTACTCTCGCCGTCAGAAGGGTTGCAATAGTAGTGTGCAATCACCTTGCGCTGCCATCTTGGTGTATTGTCAGTCATGATAATGGAGTACTCCGACCACGAGAATGCAAGCTAGTCACGGTAAGTAGAGCTTTATTCTCACACCTGTCATTTATGGTGATGCAAAATAGCATTAGGCCTACATGAGAGCAAAATAAATAAAACAATTTAGATGCAAACAATATAAGGAAAAAAATTATTATTGGATGTGACCTGTCATTTATGATAATATTGATTATAAATTATATAATGATATAATTACCCGTTTTTTTTTTCCAAACATCGGAGTAACACTGAAACAAATGAAAATGACTGAAAGTCTGTAGGTATAAGTAATATTTCTGGCTGGGTAAAATAACAGCAGAGGGGAAGTGTGGATGAAATATTTCAGTGTATTCACGGGTAAGTTCAAGAATAAGTTTAATTTTTTATTATATATTGTTTTTCGTTATTTTATTTATACAGTGTAATGGTAACTTAATAATGTTGTCTTGCATTGTTAACACTACAGTGCTGCCTGCTATTGTTTTTACAACAGATCAGGTTTGATTGCACATCAGTGAACGTGTATTAAATGCAGAGTGAAGAGAATTCAGCTGAGCACTTGTGAATTGAAATTGAAACAAATTGGGAGGTTAGGGCCGATTCCTAGCCCTAAACAATACCTGTATGTTCCTGAAATAAAATGATTCATATTTGTGTTTTGGCACATATCTTTAAGTTAAAGTATTTCTGAGTTTTAGACTTGCCTATTGTTATTTGCAGATATTCTTTTCAATCAGAAGTCATATTTCTGTGATTTGAAAGAGACAATTTGGTTTGATTCTTAAAGAACTATACCAGTGTGTATCTCACATAAAAAGATTTTGGTATACAAGCCTTTGGCCTCTCAGTGGTTTTCAAAATTTGTTTCCAGTGATTCCACATTTTAATATTTGTGTTCCATTTAGAACATTTTAAACAATATGGAAAGCTACTATGTAGTACTCCATATCTCATTCATACCAGACTGACATCGAATCAGAACTGAATCAAATCTGATTGAATTGAATCGTTAGCTTGTGTATTGAAACTGAACTGGGGAATTACCCAGCCCTAGTAAACAAGACTGCAAATGTTAAAAAAAGGTCCTGAATGAAAGTTATGGTTGTGGTCCAAAGTTTGGTCTAAGTGTTTATAGATTTCTGTGTGCATACAGTACCAACCCCCTAAAAGACTGACAGGCCACCCACACATGCACAACTCCTACTCATTTCTACTAAGCACCAGTTTGCCCAATGATCTCACAAGCAGCTGTAGGGGGAAAAACTGATTTGTATGTGAGTGACTGTGAGCCATAATATGTAAATTGGTTCATTATAAAACACATTATGTATCTATTAGTAAGTAGACTTTTGACAGCACACCCATAAGACCACACCACCTTACTTTTCAGACAGTTTTACAAATCCACTTTGTTATGAGAACAAGCAGAAATCTAGTCTAGTAGCAAGCTCCAAAAACCTATATTCTTTCAAGCAATCAGTGACAACTCAATTGCACAACTGCCCGGAAATAGTACATCCCTAAAGCTTATAAAACTAAACATGGATCATCAGAAAGGAGAGGGCTCAGAATAAAACCTGCACCTTACAATAATCTAGAAGACAGCACATCAAACCACATTTACTTTGAAAGACGGTCACAATTCGTTTGATCTGCTTGTAATTTTCTGTCTCCAAAAGAAAGTGCACACCAGAAACGGTAACAAGTAATTTTGTATTTCAATTACAATTTGAATCTTGTTTTTAAATGAGAAGTCCAATGATGAAAACATATCAACTTTTTGCAAGTGTAAAAATGGAAATATTAAAGTTAACCAAATTAGTGTATACAGCCAGTTAAAGCATATTGGGCATTAGCTATGAGGCAAGAAACTTCGTGCAACCCACTTTTCCACTTCAGTTTGATCTGTTTTGGTATAATTAATACCACATTATGACTTTTTTTCTAACAACATCTGGTTTCTAAGGTGTAAGGTTAATAAGCACCATAGCAATTTACCATTTTAATTAGGCTAGCCCCGTCTCCTTCCCGTCTTTTTCCCCCATTTTAAACTATGTCACCAACTTACAAGAAGACATCTTTAAGCGGATTCCTGATCATACTTGATAAATAAATCCAGCTTATATACCTGTAAACTTATTTTTATGTGAACAAACAAAATGTGGAAAAATATGTAAAAGATTTTATTTATTGTTTACCATACAATTTTATGTCTAACTGATTGTATTGTGCATCAGAGCTGCATTGTGGATAGTGCCACTGTTTTTCAAATTGAAAAGTCAACATCACTACATACATTCCTGCTTTTATACCACCTCCCAAGTTAACAATACATGACGCGTGGCCCAAAAAAAGAAGTTGCCCTTTAAGCATTACTCTGTCATTCATATAATCACCAAAATCCAAAGCATTTACCTGAAAAATCTGATGCACCTTTCACTTAAATCAATTCCAAAATGAGAGGTAATTCTAAATATAATGTGCATAGGAGATTCCCTGCAGACTAGAACTATGACCTACAACCAGGGGTGGCCAATCTTATCCCAGAAGGACCACTGTGTATGGGGGTTTTCGCTGCAACTCCCTAATTAGAGGACTGATTGGCTGTAGAGTCCTCACACCTGGGTTTGAACAGCTGACCTAAAGATTATCCCAAAAACCCACATACACACTGGCCCTTTGTGGACAAGACTGGCCACCCCTGATCTACACCAACACCCAGAAGACCACCTGCACTTGTACTACTTACTCAACAGCACAGAAAACACCGGTGTCAGAATACTACACACAGCAGAGATTTTTAAAGAATTTTACTGCTGTTCAATATGGAGTTTAATATAATTACACCTTGGGGAAATTTTCTCTACATATAATCCCAAATGCTTTAAAAAGCAATAACTTAAAATCCAATACTATCTCATAGGAATCTAGAGCTAAAAATTAGTGTTCTGGCTTAGTCTACTGCTTATGAACTGAACATGAAATTAGTTTTGGTTCAGGAGAGACACTACAGTCCAAAAAAGTCATGCTAGATTGGAAGTGGAAAAGCTGTTCTCAGATCAGGAAAAACAAGGCCTGAAAAGACACTATGAAACACATGAAGGATAACCACCTCACCTTCGTTAATTATCAACCATTAAATAGTAATGGGGAATGGTTGGCTGATATCATTTGGAGAAAAAGTAGGAAGAATATTAAAGGTAACTGACTAGATTACATTGTAACAGCATCTTTCTAACAGAAGGCACAGTGAACTGATTAAGGCCATCCATCTTATAACCAGTTCTCTCGTTAGGACCACATGGGAGCCTGAAGCCTAGCTTAGACATAAGGTTGGGGAAGACCCAGTACAAAATACCAGTGCATCACAGGGCACATACTAGGGGCAATTTAGTCACACAAAACAGTGTAACTGCATGATTTTGAACTGTGCAAAGAAACCGGAGTACTAGGAGGATACCTGTGTGACACGGTGAGAATATGCAAACCACACACTTACAGAAAGGTCGGATCTGAACCCCAACCTGGCAGGTGTAGGCAATAATGCTACCCTCTGAGCCACCAGGCCACCCTAAATTTAATAGTAGCTTTTATTTACATTTAGAAATATCACCTCAATCTTGAACAAGCAAAAGCTGCGGTCAGTGTTTATGCAAGGTGTTTCACCATATGGGTCTGCAGAGGGTGGTGCCCAAGGAAAAGCACTGAAACCTGCACCTTAAAATAAAGGGATGACAAAACCCAAGCAAACTGCAAATACTAGTCAACCCAAACTAATGTGAATAAATATTAAGTTGCTAGTGCTAAATAGTTTGGCTGTAAAAACGAAAGAAAATCTATAATGGTACCCAAAGATGTGATAATATTGGGATAATGACATAATAGGATGACATTTTTTAAAATACAACAGTTGAATACAGATTAATTTTGTTAAAATAATTTGATTTTATATATATATATATATATATATATACACACATATACACACACACACACACACACACAAAATAGCAATGGTGTTATTTTTCTATATCGAAAACATGACACTAATCCTAAATCCATAGGCAGGTATACAGATGTTGGATTATACAACAGTGAAACATAACTAGGCCTCCACCTCGACGTCAAGGCTACAACTTCTAGTTAGCCATGTCTTTTCACACGAAATACCAGCAGCTTGTTGCTTACTCAAACGCCACACTTCCGGGTTGTACAGGCGGCACTGCAAATATTACCCAATAATTGCTCAAAATTATTGGGTAATATAATAAGCCACATGGTTTCCACTTTACACAGCCTAGAAATAGTGGCTCCGTCCGTGAAATGCCCCAAGCGTACCCATTTTGGGTTCTAAAAAAAATCGTTTTTTTCCATCCACTGCAGATTATTACGATACACACAGGAAGCAAATAGATCTGTATTTTCATATATTATCATGTACTGGCGGTATATGGATCTATGGGTAATACTAGCTACATAAATATTACTCCATCTGTTAGCTAATGCTGCCGCGAATGCCAAAGCCTAGGAGCATTACAACGGATCCGCACCATAAGGATGTCTGCTTAGCAGCAACTTGCTATCGATTTTAGCTAGCAGGCTAGCTTAAAACCCAACCCCCACCTCCGCAGACAATAACGGTAGCTAGCCAAACGACTTCACTAGCGATCCGATCTTTACTTCGTGCATGCACTGTGGAACCATTACACATCGGAGTGTCAAAAAACACGTAAAAGGTCAAGGTTTTAATTCATACTTACAAAATGCCTGAACAGGAGGTACAGACGAAGGAGCCCACCGTCATGTTGGCATAAGTTGGGCCGCGCTGGTCGCAGTCAAAGCACTTTCTGTTGGGAGGTAAGCTCGTCATTTCCCGGAGCATCTTCAGGTGCTTCTCCTCCTGCTTTCGCTTCGCGCTCGCCGCCATAGCCTGGGCCGGGAACTGCCGAGAGGAACAGAATAACACCCAGGGAGGGAAGGGAAACTGACAAGTCGTGTGGTGCTGGTGGTCGCAGTGGCGACGAGGATACTGGAAAGGAGGAAAAAAAAAAAGACGGAACAAGGTAGCCGAATGTAGAACGGAGTGAACCGAGCCTAAACCGGAATTCGCTGTGCTCTCCGGTTTCCACGAACAAGGAGTCGAAGCGCGGTAGTCAAGAGGAGGGACGTGCGCGACCCGCCCGCCCGCGCCTGCCACGCGTTGCTAGCGCCACCCAGACAGCAATAGACGCTCTTTACTGCACTGTGGAGCGAAACTGAACTGCTGCAGGAAGCTGAGCGCTCGCTGTTTTAGTCAAATCCACGGTCTTAGACAACTGCACTTTGTGCACAAATACACTATTTATTTATTGATTGCAATGTCTTTTGTTCTTATGTTACACTGTCTAGTCTTGTATTACACTGTTTGTTTTATTCACCACGTAACACCCACCCACCCAACTGTGGCAGACGGATTTCGCTGTATTAGCCGAATCCATGCGACAATAAAAGCTGCTATTCGTAAACAAAAACATGAAAGATTAAGAACACGGAATTTAATATAAAATAGCCCCGGTATATTTTTCTCCTTACGTAGCTTTTTGAAATCCAAGCAACGTGATTTATTGAAACTGTTATCATTAAATATACAGTATACTAAACACGGTTAATGTAAATTGTTCCTTATCTTTCTCTAAGTTTACTCGAATGTACCTGATCCCGTCAGAGATATCCGTTATACTTCAGGGAACACCCATGGAAGACCGCACCTGGATTAGTCTGGAAAGTCATCTAAACCCATTCTTTAGCGTAATAAAAAAAAAAAGTTTTAAATCTTTGCCTTTTATTTCCACATTTTATAGTTCGGGTTAAACAACGTACATGTAGTTCAGAGTGACCAGGTAAATTTAATCACAAAGTGCCTTTCAACATCAGATAGAATGAATTTTAAATAAAATCAATTAAAACCTCCAATGAGTCATTACACCCAGAAATACAAAAACCTCATCTCCTATTTCCAGTTTTGGTACGACGACCGTTTGGGAAGCAGAATCCTTAAAGGGAATGTGATTTTATGGGTAGCCTCTCATAGAAGCAGAGAGCCCCCTCGTCAAAATTAGTTGCAAGGAAATACTGTATATGCAGCACACGCTGTATATGCATTAGATGCTACTGTGGTCATTTCGTTGACATTTAGAGGATGGATGGATAGATAGATAAATAAAAATCTGGTTGTCTGCCTCATTACAGCAGGTGACACCTAAAAATATTATTTATAACAAAGTTTCACTAGTTTCAAAATAAAACATAAATGTGTTATTTTTTCCTGTTTGGACAAATGTATTGTTGCAGGATTTAGTAAATATGTATAAAGAAGCATAACAAATGGCATTTGTCATTATACATTTTTATTGTTCACAAGCACATTTGAATTTGTGTTAATTTATCCAATTATATTCCAACAATCCTGTAACATAAGAATCCAAATTTATCTTCAAAAGATCTTGATGTGTGTTATCAACCTCCCAAGTGTACAAAGTAATTGAGTTTATCTCCATCTTTCCCAGCCCACAGAATAATTTGTATTTTGATTACCATGGTGGGCAGTGTGATTACAAATCATCTATGGGTTTTTGCTTGTGCGTAAAGCAAACAGGGAAGATTGTTCCAGAAGGGCTGAGAAGTCCCAGGGTCTCCGGTTCTCAGTGTATCCATACAGCTTTCTCAGTGCTACGCGTGCTGCCTCTTCTTCCGCAGCCAGAATGGTCTCTCCTGGAGCTTCGGCGAGGAGTTTCTTATCACTGAGTTAATAAAAAAAGACAACCACATTATACAAAACAGATTATATTGCAAACATAGTTAATAAACAAACCAAACTTCAGCTTACCTGTAGAGTCCCACAAAATAGAGGGGCAGCACTGTGCTGGCGCCGGCCGATCTGGTAAGACGGGGTTCGGGGAGGGGCAGATTTCTAGAGGACATTTCCTCCACAAGCAGCCCCATGGGGTTCACTACTGGCCACAGCTCAAACAGGTCCTTCCCTATCAACTGTGTGATCAGAAAGTCCTGAGCATAAAAATAGAAACACAGGATAAGTAATCTCAACCAATTATAACACAGATACAGACAGCACTTCAAACAATACTCTCAAATATATATTTTGTATTTTATATATATATATATATATATATATATATATATATATATATATATATATATATATATATATATATATATATATATATATGTGTGTGTGTGTGTGTGTGCGTGCGTGCGTGCGTGCGTGCGTGTGTAATTATTCACATCTCAGACAGTCACCAAGGAGGGAGTAAAATAATAAATGCAACTTTCAAAACATTCAAAAATTGTTACTTTCAGTCCTTTAAAAACATACTCTGAGAAAAAATGCTGCCCTCTCTGGTCCACTGCTCTCCTGAAGTGCTCCAATTACAGCAAAGAATGTATCATGCAGGATGCTTTCAGGTACAGGGAATTGACCGCTTAGTGTCAACTCCTCAATGGCAAGATTGCGTGCTACATGGCACACAACTTCAGGACAGCTAAGGTGGCCCACCACAGCTGCAACAGCTTGGTCGGGGAGGCTTGTAAAGTTGCTTCTGCACCAGTCAGTCAGGAAAGCCATAGTGAAGTTCAGTCCCTGTACATGGAGCTGTGCATTATCCTTCAAGTTCAGCGCAGCCGTTTGATTGTCCAGTTCCAACAAGCGTCTTCGCTCCTCCTCAGCTCTCACATAGCAAGGGTTCACAAATGCTAATTTCAGGAGTTCCAATGAGAAATTTTCCTGAAGCCTGCTGCTCAATGCTTGAATTTCTGCATGATAATCCCAGTTTGGCTGATGAGAACTACAGAACAAAAAAAGTTAAAATTATTCTGTGAGTGATTTGACCTCATATTAGTCACACCAGTTAGAAGCAGTACATTGAAAACATGACAAAATGTTTTAAAGTGCATAGAACAACTAGATACAAGGAATCAGCTACAAAGCATTTACAAGTAAAAAAAAAAACTGTAAAGTATGTCATAACATACATATTGCACACTAATATTATATTATTATTGTATTTTAACTATAATATAAGCTATATTCAGTTGCCGGAAAAAAATAACACATATAAACTGCATTTACAAAATATTAATTTCCATTCCATTCAACAAATGTATTACCATTTTTGATTTTGATAAAATTTGGCATGTGATTTATGTGTACCTTCCAGAGCTCATAAATGTTTTTTTTATTTTAAAAAATCCATTTGAGATATGTCTTTTTTACAGTGGGGGTTGCAAAAAAATATGATTCAGTGTGTTTTCTTATGAGTTGTAACTTTTTTACTGCTACATAACTCTACTATAACTTTTTGTAAACCTCAAAAAGAGTAATTTTTCATGCATATCCAAATTCAGCATTTGCATGTCTAGGTTTCTTTTTTCAAGGTCAAAATTCATTCTCTAAACTGCATTTTTGCTATAATTGGTCATTGATAAAAAACAAAGTGCTTGGAGTAACAAGTCATTCGTGTAGAAAAAAAATACTTATGTATGAGTAGTACTTGTATTTGAAACACTGATCTGATTCTTGGTCCCCTTCATGAGATACACACCCAAAAATTGAACAAGCAAAAACAATACAATTAAGCCTCAAAAAAGGCAATTAATTAATTAGAAGTACTCTTCACCTGTTTTTCAAACAAAACAAAAATATTGTTATTCAAAGGGGTGTAGGAGTTAAAAGGCTCTAAAATAAAATTACATACAAATTTCACTCGTTTTTAATCTGCTTCTTTCATAAGAATAGCCTGAATTGTGTCTAGAGTGTCTAATGTGTTTTGGGAGACGTTTCAGAGAATTTCTCCTCCGTACTGCAAAATGATGTCCAGGCATACCACTAGTCAGGGTAGCACAGAGGTTGGCAAGCTTTTTAAAGCAAAGAGCCATTTTATCCTAGATGTCTGACACAAGATTTACAAAGAACCGCAATGGATAGAGAAGAGGGTTTGAGATATGATTTTTACTGCGATATCGGTATACAGTGGTACCTCAGAACTCGAACTTAATCCGTTCAGAACTCGGGCCGAATCCTAAGAAGTTTGCGTTCTGATCGAATTTTCCCCATAAGAAATAATGGAAAACCAATTAACTGGTTCCTGGCCCCAAAAGTGCACCTATATATGTTTTTTTTAGCATTTAAACACAAAATGAACAGGGTAAAACAAGAAGAGCATATACTGTACTAAACACATCTAAGCACATTTATCAAAAGAGTAATTTGTAAAGTAAGAAAATAAATGTATCCAAACAATGTGTAAAGTTAAAAAAAAAAAACCAATGACACCTTTTTCATAAATCCAGACACAGCACTACTACCTTTAGTCATACTAAGGGTTTGTATTTAATGTAGGAACAAAAGCAAAACATTTTTAAAAACGAGAAAAAAATTGAGAGAGTGTATGCCATGTGGTCCATTGTTTATTTTTATTATTACTCTCTATTGGTCAATTTGTTTGTAAATCGCAAACTTTTAGGTTGTAACATTTGTACAACTATTGCATAACTTTTTGGTGAGCAATGGCTACCAAAATGATATCAAGTATAGTGTATTACCTGATATTTTCAATAAAAAAGGACTGTCACCAACAAACGATGCTATCACAGCGAATGCAAGGCTGAGACTGAAGAGTTACCCTTTGTTTCCGCTGAGACACATGCCACGTGACTCATTTCCCCACGCGTACAAGTTATCTTAGGTCGGCGTTCACGGTTCAACTTCTGAGATTCAGATTGAGTTGTAAGTAATTTTTTTTTTTTCGAACTGGATGGTTTGACTTTTAAGAAATTCGAGTTCTAATGAGTTCGAGTCATGGGCATAAATTTCATTTAACAGTAGGGGGGGACAATAAATATAAAATTTCTCATGAGCAAGGGGACACAAATAATACTGTCAAATTGTGCTTATAAAGATATGTCCCCACAGTGAAAAACTTTGCTTCTATCATTATTATTGTAGCATGGAGACTGCGTCATTATGGTTATTTTCAAAGTTTTTCCCAGGTTCAATGACAAAGCTGATTTTTCTTCAAAACTATTTATTGCATTGTTTGTTATGTTGTTTACAGTCAAGCCATCAACATACAATAAAATGTAAACATGACTGTTTAAATGCATAATAGAAATTGATTATACAAAGAAATACAGTGGGGTCAGTTCGGACGTAGCACAGCTAAACAATATGCTAATTGTGGCCGTTAATGTTAAGTTAACATTATGCTAAGTCGTCACAAATAAAACAATGCATGGGAAACGGCTTTGGCGTGTTAGTTGCAGTGCACTATGCAACAAGCTATTGTAAATAAGCTAACGTTAACTAGATAAGTAATATTTTAATCGCTAATATAGCAGATTCATGGAAAATTACATCAGTAATCAGCATTTTTGCCGCAACTAATTTATGAAAGAGTCTGCATCAACTACATTAAAGAGAATCGCTTCATTTAAAGTTAATAAAATACCCTACTTACTGGAGTTCAACATTAATTGAGCCGCAGCCACACACCTGACTCGTGTGTGTGTAGAGTAGGTGAGATGAACTGGGAAAGCATGTAGTGGGCCAAACCACTGTGAGGAAGGGGAGGGGGAACTCAACTGTTTCTAAATGCATTTTTCTTTCTACTTACACAATTATTTTAGGTATACATACATATATTTTTCACAATAGAGTGTGTGATTTTTTTTTATAATTTTTTTTAGGGGGACAACCCTCGGATGGCGGGGGACATGTCCCCTACATCCCCCCCGGGATTTACGCCCATGGTTCGAGTACTGAGGTACCACTGTGTATGCATTTCACACAAAAACAAAACTTCAAGTACTTACAAAAAATAAAGAAAAACTAATTTTGGGGCGGAGAGGGGGTTTTGAATGACTCAGACGCATAACAGCGCAAAGGTAACTAATATCACAATATTGTTCAGTTCTGTAGCGATGTCAGAACTTGATTTGCTCTTGACTTCTCTTGATTGTGCCTTAATAAACTAAAGTTAGCTTCATTGTCTGCTTCGTCCCAGATTAGTTTGTGAGAGGTTTAATGCATTGTTTGCACCTTGTTGCAATCTTCTGTTGTGCTATATCAGATGTCAGAATTTCTGATAAATATTTGTTATTTTAATAATTGTAATGGCTAGAAAGGCACAGCTAACAATTGCACAAAGGGCTCAAATTTACATTTTTAGTAAAGAAGCATTCTCTCAATGCCAAATAGCCAGAAAGCGAAGACTGAGAGCAGCTGGACTGCATGATTGAGTTGCTTCCAGAAAACCTTTACTTTGTGGGATTAACGAGGAAAAGAGACTAGTATAGGCTAAACAACACAAACACTGGAGTATTCAGGACTGGGAGCAGGTCTTGTGGATGGTCGAAAGTCTATCCATGGGACGCGTTGGACCAACAACTTCAAAATGAGCATCTAGGAAATGAGATGGAACTGTTTCCATGCTTGAAAAGGTGCTGGGATGGTTTGGACAAGTTATTTTAAAAAATTGCCAGAAAGGATGCTGTGAATCTGTGCTGCTGTGATAAAGGCAAGGGGTGGTTATTTTGATTAAACTAGTACTTGGGCACTCACATTCATTAAATTGCATTGACAATGTACAGTAAGTTGTTACATTACACTTCAACACCACTCAGTTACATTTGTTCTAAGTATTTCTAATATTTTCTTGTAATAAAAGTTTGAAAAAGCAATGTATTTTGCATTTCTTTTTAAAAATCAGAGGGTGGGTCCAAACTTCTGGCTTGTAGTGTATATACAGTGGTACCTTGTTTTGCGAGCATAATTCGTTCCGGAAACGTGCTTGTAATCCAAAGCGAATTTTCCCATAAGAAATAATGGAATGATTTGTCCCACAACCCAAAAAAATTTTATATACAATGATTAATATAAAATATAAAGTAAAAATACATAAAACAAATTAACCTGCACTTTACCTTTGAAAAGAATCGTGGATGGTGTGAGGGAGACGAGAGAGAGGAGAAGAGGAGGGTTATTTTGTAGGACAGCTTTCACTATAACGGAATGTGAGAGGTAGCGGGATTTAACTTTAATATTACAGAAATCGTTATCTGCGGGTGTGGTACCTTCAGATTGGAAGCATGCTAATATAACACCCATATTCAAAAATGAGGATAGAAGTAATCCAGCAAACTATAGGCCAATACTAGCATTACTGGAAAAATAATAGAAGCTTCTATTATTATCCAAGTGAAAATGATAAATTACCTGGATGCAAATAACATTCTGAGGGATAGCCAACATAGATTTAGGAGAGGTAGATCCTGTTTAACGAATCTACTTGAGTTCTTTGAGGAAGCAACAAGTGAAACTGATCACAAAAAGGCCTACGATGTGATCTACTTAGATTTCCAGAAAGCCTTTGATGTTGTCCCCCACAAACGGCTCTTGCTTAAAGCTCAAAGCTGCAGGGATTTTAGGAACTGTGGCAGGTTGGATCGAAAACTGGTTAACTGACAGGAAGCAGCGAGTAATTATTAGAGGCACAATGTCACAGTGGGCCTGTGTTCATAGTGGGGTACCGCAGGGTTCAATTTTAGGACCACTATTGTTCCTAAATTACATTAATGATATTGACACCAATACATACAGTAAACTGGTTAAATTTCCAGATGACACCAAGGTCGGTGGTGTAGCAGATACTGATCTAGCAGCAGAGAGGCTACAACGGGATCTGAATTTAATTAGCGACTGGGCTGATAGTTGGCAGATGAAATTTAACACAGATAAATGTAAGGTAATTCATGCAGGGAGCAGAAATATAAAGTACAGATATTTTATGGGTTCCACTGAAATAAAGGTAGCTGATTATGAGAAAGATCTCGGTGTATGTTGATGCTTCCATGTCCCACTCTCGCCAGTGTGGGGAAGCAATAAAAAAGGACAATAGAATGTTGGGATATACACTCACCTAAAGGATTATTAGGAACACCATACTAATACGGTGTTTGACCCCCTTTCGCCTTCAGAACTGCCTTAATTCTACGTGGCACTGATTCAACAAGGCGCTGAAAGCATTCTTTAGAAATGTTGGCCCATATTGATAGGATAGCATCTTGCAGTTGATGGAGATTTGTGGGATGCACATCCAGGGCACGAAGCTCCCGTTCTACCACATCCCAAAGATGCTGTATTGGGTTGAGATCTGGTGACTGTGGGGGCCATTTTAGTACAGTGAACTCATTGTCATGTTCAAGAAACCAATTTGAAATGATTCGAGCTTTGTGACATGGTGCATTATCCTGCTGGAAGTAGCCATCAGAGGATGGGTACATGGTGGTCATAAAGGGATGGACATGGTCAGAAACAATGCTCAGGTAGGCCGTGGCATTTAAACGATGTCCAATTGGCACTAAGGGGCCTAAAGTGTGCCAAGAAAACATCCCCCACACCATTACACCACCACCACCAGCCTGCACAGTGGTAACAAGGCATGATGGATCCATGTTCTCATTCTGTTTACGCCAAATTCTGGCTCTACCATTTGAATGTCTCAACAGAAATCGAGATTCATCAGACCAGGCAACATTTTTCCAGTCTTCAACTGTCCAATTTTGGTGAGCTCGTGCAAATTGTAGCCTCTTTTTCCTATTTGTAGTGGAGATGAGTGGTACCCGGTGGGGTCTTCTGCTGTTGTAGCCCATCCGCCTCAAGGTTGTGCGTGTTGTGGCTTCACAAATGCTTTGCTGCATACCTCGGTTGTAACGAGTGGTTATTTCAGTCAAAGTTGCTCTTCTATCAGCTTGAATCAGTCGACCCATTCTCCTCTGACCTCTAGCATCAACAAGGCATTTTCGCCCACAGGACTGCCGCACACTGGATGTTTTTCCCTTTGCACACCATTCTTTGTAAACCCTAGAAATGGTTGTGCGTGAAAATCCCAGTAACTGAGCAGATTGTGAAATACTCAGACCGGCCCGTCTGGCACCAACAAACATGCCACGCTCAAAATTGCTTAAATCACCTTTCTTTCCCATTCTGACATTCAGTTTGGAGTTCAGGAGATTGTCTTGACCAGGACCACACCCCTAAATGCATTGAAGCAACTACCATGTGATTGGTTGATTAGATAATTGCATTAATGAGAAATTGAACAGGTGTTCCTAATAATCCTTTAGGTGAGTGTATCTCTAGGTGTGTGGAGTTTAAGTCAAGGGAGGTGATGTTACAGTACATTTATATAATTCCTTGGTAAGACCCCACCTAGAATATTGTGTACAGGTTTGGTTACCATACCGGAAGAAGGACATTGCTGCCTTAGAAAAGGTGCAACGAAGGGCTACGAGAATGATTCCTGGTCTGAGAGGAATGTCTTATGAGGAGAGGTTAGCTGAGCTGAATCTGTTTAGCCTTGAGCAAAGGAGACTAAGGGGGGACATGATCCATGTCTATAAGATTCTAACGGGCCTGGATGCTGTTCAGCCAAATGGCTATTTCAATATTAGTTTAAATACTAAAACTCGTGGCCATAAGTGGAAATTAGGGGGAGAACATTTTAAAACAAAATTTGAGGAAGCATTTCTTTACACAGC
Source organism: Paramormyrops kingsleyae (assembly GCF_048594095.1). Taxonomy (NCBI): domain Eukaryota; kingdom Metazoa; phylum Chordata; class Actinopteri; order Osteoglossiformes; family Mormyridae; genus Paramormyrops; species Paramormyrops kingsleyae. Next base: position 24,856,105 of record NC_132813.1, read on the forward strand.
ATGTAGTTAGAGTATGGAATAGTCTTCCTGCTAGTGTAGCGGAAGCTAAAACCCTTGGTTCCTTTAAATCAGAGCTAGATCAGACTTTAACAACTCTGAGCTATTAGTTAAGTTCTCCCCAAATGAGCTTGATGGGCCGAATGCCCCCATCTCGTTTGTAAATTTCTTATGTTCTATGTTCTTATGAATCACTGCTATCTGTTGGCTCACTGGAATCTTTTTCTTTTTGTGTGACTTTAACAAGGAACCTATCCAATGACAGCTGCTTTTGTCTCCTTTTTGATTTTGCGGAAATGTGAAATTGCATTGTCATTAAACAGATTCATCGCTAGCACTGCTACGGCCTTATTTGGATGGCGCTTTTCTACAAAATTTTGACTATACGAGTGAGGGACGGCGACTGAGACCGAGCATGGGAGACAATTACCCACAATCCCGCAACGAGAGCGCGAGAAGAACCATCGGCTCAGTTGTGATCACATAATGCTAGGCAGACAAAGTGTATACATAATACTCGTATTGCAAGACCTCACTCGTTTATCAAGTTAAAATTTATTAAAAATGAGTGCCTGTCTTGCAAAACACTTGCGGACCAAGTTACTCGCAATCTAAGGTTTTACTGTATTATATGGCATGTTCCTTATCTTTTATTATGAATCTGCATGTTACTGAGACCCATTTGCTACATGTGCAGAGTGTAAAGACAAAACATATACCATGACAGAGATCACAGTCCTGCAACTCATTCTATCATATGGAACAGTTAACAGTTATTTTTAGGTAAGTTATGTTTATTTGTGAAACTGTAACCTAAACAGGGTTACACTTATTTTACATAATGAAATCCTTATGATTGAAAAATAATTTTAAAACAACCTGATGTCACAGGGTTTCGGTCATCTTGGAGAAGCCCACCATCTTGCGAAATGCCTACTAATGTTGCCAAATAAACTGGGGTAGCCAGATATGTCCAGATGAGAACCAAAAACGATCAAGTATAACAAATCGTTTGGTAATTTTGATCTCAGACCTTTGATTTTATTGTTTAAACTGTTTATTTTGTGATGGGTGATAGTTTTCACAGATGAAATATGATTAAAATATATCTCTTCTGTTCATGATAGAATAACTTTGAATTCGGTTAAGCACCGACTTTGTAAATTACAAAAATGTCTCTCATTTTCAAATTTTGATCACTACTGTATTTCGGTTGCAGTACTGCTGCCGAAACTTCACTTACTAGCTAGACTTTGCTTGAGGTAAAACAAGTGTAACAGGCAATCTGTGAAAAACTAGATACAGTGGAAATTGCTTATAATGATCACAGTTATAGTGATCATCCGCTTATATGGATCAAAAAACTTGGGACAGAATCAATCCTGTACAAATGTTGTTTAAATAATTTGCTTATAGTAATCAAGTAGTCTGCTTACAGAGTTCATTTTGGGTCTTTTTAAACAAGATAACATATGGAAAAAATTTAAACTGTGGTAATTCTTTTTTTTACCTTTACTTTTATCGTCTTAGTTTGCTTTGCAGTAACCTGTCTGCTTATGGCTACCTACCTGAGGCTAATGCTCCTCTACTTACGAACAAGTTACATTCTGAACGACCGTTTGTGACTTGTAATGTTTGTAAGTCGTTATTCAACATCATTGTAAGGGTATATGCAATTACAAAAGAACTAGGGTGCCCGGGTAGGGTGACCCTTATAAATGGATTTATTTATTTATTTTATTTATTTATTTTTTTTTAAAGTAGACACTCACCCTCTAGAATGCTGCTACACCACTGAAGACATTTTTCTGTGAAATATTTTTGGATTTGGATAATATTTAGGGTATGCTCAAGTCATTTGCATTTTATAATGACTTCAAGCTTACCAACCGTGAACAAAAAGGCTTGGCAGAACTCTGCATATTTGACATTCAGGTCTACCTGAAATTGTGGTTCTTATCTCGGCTGCCAACCAATGCTCCAGCAAATTATCTGAATCTGCTCAAAATACTGTTTTCACTCGACTCACAAGCAGCAAAAGGTGCCCTAAAGAAGCTCTGTGGCCACCTCTGGTACCTTAGTGAATTAGCATTCTTTGACAGGGATGTTCAAGTCCTATAGAAAAAGTTGATGGTTTCAGCGCTTCAAAAACAAGCATCCGAAGATCCACCAAAACGAATAACAGTTGACCAAAATCAATGAAATGCAGTTACATGACTTTGTGACAGTGAATTCAAATACGTTTTTTGACCTTCAAACTGATCCTGAGACTTGGATAACCAACAGCGACTATTTGAAAGCTGATGAAAATGTCAACTAAACTCAAATTTTTTTTGCAGATTTCTTTTTTTTTTTTTTAGTGGAGACTTGATTGAGAGGGTGAGAGGTTGAATAATTCAATGTTGAATAAATAAGGGTTACCTTAGTGCTGGGAGTGTGCATGCTATGCTGCTGCATGTCAGGACTAGCAGCCAGAAGTCGTACTAGGCAGAATTGGTGTGCAGAAAAAAAAAATGATGTTGCGGACAGGAAACGGGAGCCCAACGAACACAATTTAGACTTACAGTTCTCTTCGTTTGTATATCTTAAAGTTTGTAAGTTGAAAGTTTGTAATTAGAGGAACGTCTGTACACAGTTCAGTACTTTAATTTGTATAGTACTGTAATTTGAAAAGTGTTTGAAACAGTTATACTGTATTTTGATTTTAAATAGTCAATAAAATTAAGTAAATAGCGACACTCTTTTTTATTACGTTTTATCCATGTAATAAATATACAAATGTCAATTAGATCACAGGTGTCAGACTCCAGTCCTGGAGGGATGGAGCCCTGCACATTTTTGGGTTTCCCCTCGTTTAACACACCTGATTCAACTCCTTGTGCTAATTACCACACAGCTCTGGGGCTGAATCATTTACGGTGGAACAGGGAAAGAACTAAGCTACACGGGGCTCCGGCCCCCCAGGACTGGAGTTTGACACCCCTGAATTAGATGGTAATCTGCCTGAGACACAAAGAAGATAGTTATAATGATCATCCACAAGGGCGTTGCTAAAGATTTTGGGCCCCATGTAATCATATCATAATGCCCCCCAACCCCCCCACCCCGACTAATGCAGTTATTTTCCAAATTGTTTTGGGCCCCTGTCACTCCGGGGCCCTTGGAATCATCCTAACTACCCTCCCCCCCCCCCACCTTACAGCACCCCTGATCATCCACATATAGTGATCAATTTCACCCAATGGTTTCCAATGCATTTTCACTGGGACATTGTGATTGAATAAGCAATAATAGTAGTTCTAGGGATAAGCCATTTTGATGCATGTTATGCTCCAATACCAATATGAAATAAAAATAAAATTTGATCTTATTTTTGGTTTATTTTGTATTGCTTTAAAGTGGTAGCCCACATGCCGAAAAATGAACATACTGCATCTTTAAGACTGTGACGTTAAAGACATCATAAATCAACTATTACATTACATTAACTAATGTATACAGCGCCTTATTCAGGATCGTCGACTCAGCTCTGAATTGAGGGAATAATTAATAAAATAAAGGGAATGATTCTATAAGGCTGTAACTAATCAAAACGAGAACTGACTGGCGCGCCGGCAAGGCAAGGCTACCTAATCGGAACAGATAGGGGGGGCGACAGAGAATATCAGCGGTCCCTACTTATCTTTTAGCCTTCCAGAAGGACAATTACGAGCCGGCTAGAATCACACATGTGGTTGTCACGTAGACGGAAGGTACCGAGAAGGGGGGGGGGGGGGATGCCCAAAGGGCTTTAAAAGGGATACAGCTGATACATATGGCTGAGCCTCCTCCTGTACATGCTGAATGTATGTCAGACGGCCGCTCCCGGATTGCAATCTGTCAGACAATAAACCGGTGATTTGCAACTTCTCCCCGTGTCAGCTGTGAATCTCTTCTCATCCACGGACCCGGTGGAGACGGCGTGCTCCAACAGTACCTGACAGAGATCCCCTCCTCTGTGATTCTGATTTAACCTCTGTCTAAAAGGAATGTCCATTTTTTATCAAAATCAAAAAGGATTATGCAAAAAACTTGTGTTTGTAAAATTTGTTGAATTAAAGCTGCATGTCCCAATATAAAATAACCAGTTATTTAGTTTACTAAACTCTCTATCCTCCTAGCAGGAAAAAAATCGCTCTGCCATTTTATACACATTTATACAGACATACCATTTACTAAGGATAAACGACAGCTCATACAAAATGAGAGCTAGCACTGGCCTCGACTTAATCGGCCTTAGCACTACTTTACCGTGGTCTAGGTGGTGGTGGTCCCTCTAACTTCTTTTTTCTTTCCATCAAAAGCGTGTATGCCCTCATCCATCGGGGTTTCTTTCTAATTTGTGTGTAAAGAATGTTCCGGCTAAAACGCTGAACGTGAATTCCGAGTGCATTTGCACCACGACTTACAAGGTACCCCGACGCCATGACGGACTCATAAATTGGTGCCCCTAGATAAACGTTCCGTGTAGGGTTTTAGCCATAGTGTAATGAGTTCCGCGGAATCTGATCAGGTTAACGACAATTAATGTTGGAACAATGTACAGCACTGAATAATTATAAATATACTAATTAAAAAGTAAACTAATATTCCTGTCAAAAATGACATATGTATCTTTGCTTTTCCCTGACATATATTAATTTTTATTAGATCATTCATCCATCCAATCCATTTTCCAAACCGCTTATCCTTCTTGGATGTGGGGGGTCCAGAGCCTATCCTGGAAGCTACGGGCACAAGGCAGGGAACAACTCAGGATGGGGGACCAGCCAATCGCAGGGCACACTCACACACCATTCACTCACACATGCACACCTATGGGCAATTTAGTAACGGCATGGTGGCTGGGTGAAACAGCATTTCGATGCACGATATACCATGTATATTGCTGTATTGACAATAAATCCCTCTTGAATCTCCAATTAGCCTCAGCATGTCTTTGGACTGTGGGGGGAAACCAGAGTACCCAGAGGAAACCCCACGATGACACAGGGAGAACATGCAAACTCCACACACATGTAACCCAGGCAGAGACTCGAAACCTGGTCCCAGAGGTATGAGGCAACAGTGCTAACCACTGCACCACCAAGCCACCTCCTAGATCATTCAATGTATGATAATTCGTAAATTTGGGAAAATATTAAGTTTAACCAAAAAATACTTACACAGATTAAAACAAACTGCAAATTAAGTTGTATTAACAGTGATTCAGAATAATGGAATTCACCATTAGTGATAGCATATATGGTGGACAAGACTTATGACATCTGAAATTTTATTAAATAATTTTATTTCAATCACACAAGCCTTTGAAGTACGCCCTATTTCAATATGCATATGAAGTGATTAATCATTTTGCCTGATTATTCTATAATACATAGGGGACAATTATGGAAACAGCAACTGTATGAAAAAAATTGGAAATAAAAATGTCAGAATATTTACAGCTGAAACATGTAGTTAGTGCAAACACATTATAAAAACCTCCAAAATAAAGGCAAATACATTACAAGGAAAATAAGTATGGTCATATGCATACACAAACATTTCCCAAACAAGCCAAGTTGCTTTTCTGTGTGGCAATGTGGGTTTCAGTGATATGGAATATATTTGGCAATGGTTTGGCTGGAAAGCAAAGGGAAGTGATTTGGTTCTAGCGGCGGAGCCAAATCCAGCTGTTGACGAGCCAGAAGGCCACAGTGATGGAGTACATGATCATCTCTCGTTTCATTCGTTCTTTGTTCTCCTCCTCCAAGAGTTGCAGCCGTCGATTTAGCTTTATGATCTACAACAACAATGAGTTGATTATAGGGTTGTTACAGTTTGTTTATCCTGACAGCAATATACTGTACACCAAGTTCTGCAGGATATCTACACTAGCAGGAGCATTTTAATGGGAGCAGGCCAACATTGGCCAGTGCAGAAAAAAAACAGGTACCTCCATATCACACAAATTATCAGGTACCATGTAAATGTGCAATGTACAAAAAAGTGATCATTTGAGCATGAAATGTACAGAAAGTCTTGAGTGAGCCTGACAGACAACTGAAGAAAAAAAAAAAGCAGTGGTCTCAGACTGATAATATACCTGTCGTCGTAGTGATGCTGCATCTACTAGGGCCATGTCATCAGGGGCTCCTTCAAGTGTGTTGTCTAGTGTTGATAGGCTAAACCTGTAAAGGGGGGGGGAAATGGACAAGAACAAATTCCACTCATACATTTTACACAAAGACCAACATTCCCTACGTAGCACAACCATCTAAAGAAGATGAAGTGATTAATGGAGGAAATGAAGGAAAATGCATGAGAAAGCCAGACAGGTACCATTTACCTGGAGTCATGCTGGGGGTTTGAGGTGGCTGACCCACCACGCAGAACAGGTTTGCTGAAGAGGGCAGGAGGGACAGGGTCAGAAGAAAGGACACGGTGCAGAACTGGCGCAGGTGCAGTGCACTCAGCCACAAAGGGACAAAAACACAAACGCAAGCACACAAGCACAAATATGTGATGGCAAGGACTATGGGAATAACACAGACAACACCAACAGGAAGCTGAGGAGGAGGAATGCTTTTATTTCCTACATACAGGCCTGGGCATAGGCTTTGCATTAAAAAGGTAAAGTACAGTATTCACCAATAACTACAAAAGCAGCTCAAAATGAACTTTACCAACCCATCACAGAGCAGTCACACATATCATTCATATGTACACCTACAGATAATTTGGTAACTCCAATTCAGCTTAGCATGTTTTTGTGCTATGGTGGGATACAATAGAGCCTAGAAGAAACCCCAACAACAATATAGGGAGAACATGCAAACTCCTCACTTAGAACAGAGACTCAAAATCCGGTCATAGTGGTGTGAGGCAACAGTGCAAACCACTATGCTGCCGTACTGGCCCAACTACTAATTATCTTAAATTCAATTCCATCACTTGCCACAAACTAGGCGTAGTTGGATTTATGGACACTCAGTGGATTTTTTTTAACCTTCGTTCACAATAAAATATCTTTCACAATCAGTTAGTGACATCATAGTACACTTAGTTCACTTCATTCCGTACTGACCTACGGCCCATGACTAGCGATGTGAGAAGATAAAGCTGGAACAGGAAATCTGACCTGCTACATAACTCACATCATTCATTTCATATAGGCTTATAAAAATCTAGAATGTTGTATTGACAGAATGTATTAACAGAATGGAAATTTCCATTATTTCAGACATGGAGTGATGTTTAATGGTAACCATAATTGAAAAGGAAAAGGAGTCCAACACTGACAGGAAATGTGGTGAACCTACAGGAACAGCGTGACGATTGGGGCTTGAAGCAATGGTCAGTAGCCATCACCTGCAATGGTTTTCATCCAGCACCTCCAGGACCTGCTGGTAGGCCCGGCGTGTGGTGGACTGGATTAGAGACAGAACGCCACGTGTGCTGTAAAGGTTGTACCCATCATCAGGGGAAGAGGGTAGAGGGCAAGTGGTGTGAGAGGCTGTAGGGGTCACACTGCCCACCAATGCAGCAGCGATCATGTGATCATAGTGAGAGAGAAAGAGAGAGGGGGAGAAAGAGAGGGAGGGAGGGAGGGAGGGAGGGAGGGAGGGAGAGGAGAGGAGAGAGACAGAAATATAGGAGAAAGAGTCCAGAGGAACTGTGAAACCACAACTCCTCTGTTTTGTTACCAGTGCCTTTTAGTTTATAAACAGAAACAATGTACACCATATTTTAAACAATTAATTTAGGTTTGATCCCTCCTCTTTTTTTGTTTAGTAGTCCTTAATCCAGAGTGACTGACAATGTTATACTATGAAGATACAAACTAATATTTCAATGCAGCATTTCACTTTTTAATCAGTTTCTTAGTGGGCCTTAATTTAGAGCTAAATCATGTCAATATGTACTTTCCTAATAACATGCTCAAAAAATTAAGAAAACAAATGCTTCCTAATGTGCACAATTAAACACCAAAAATGCATTTGTGCCTCACAAGGTCCTCTTCAGCTTTTTACTCTCAAATGAGGAAGTCACCTGAAGCTGTAACAGATTTGGATGCCAAATCCCTGGGACATATTAAGAACAAAAGAACATAAGAACTATACAAACGAGAGGAGGCCATTCGGCCCATCGAGCTCGCTTGGGGAGAACTTAACTAATAAGTTGTTAAAATCTTATCTAGCTCTGATTTAAAGGAACCCAAGGATTCAGCTTGCACTATGTTATCAGGAAGACTATTCCATACTCTGACTACACACTGTGTAAAGTGCTTCTTTAAATCCAGTTTGAAATGTTGACCCAGGCTGACACTTGTGTGCTTGAATACTAAAAGTTTTTGTGAATATATGAGAGATTTATAGCTGAGCATCACACAAAAACTGAACATCCACAAAGAATAGTGAGAGACCCATAACTGTGACACTAATAGTAACTCACTCTGCACAGGAACAGGAACAGGGCAAACAGATGAAGAGACAGGTGCGACAGATGAACAGAAAGCATAGACAGATGGGCAAAGAGATGCACAATGAACGGGAAACACTCACATTGAGTCTGTTTTTGAGAGCTGCCCGCTGTATCGCATTGCTGTGTTCTCACTCGTTGAACGTTCCCGCCGTAACCGACCCTGACCTCGCACCTAAGAGCAAAGACTACAGGCAAGTTCCGAACACACTCTGCCTCTCCTGGGCATGGCGTGGATGCAGACACTGCATCTCTTAGTATAATTCATTTGACGCGTCATGGGATCGATTGTGGTTTACCGTTATTCATGCTCACCTCCTCCACCTGCATAACTGGAGCCGCAGTCCGCTCCATCTCTAGAAAGTCCAACGGGCGATCATTCAGTGTGAGGACGCGGGGTGGCGTTTTCAGTGCCAGTGAATCCAGGGGTGTGGACTGAATGAGGTCCAGGTCTCTCGGCCTGGAATACTGTGAGCCCTCATCATCTGTGAAGTGCAAAGGAGGAATATGGAGCAGATACTGTGATGCTCAAAATGTACAGGCAGGAAAATGAAGCTGAATGTGGTAAAAGCATTAAAGTACCTGCCACAACAATCCTCTCTGGCACCTGCATCAGAGCACTGTGAGGAGCCTCACAGAAACCACCCTCTTCATCCCCTGAGACAGACGAAGCCACTTTGAGCTTTTCGGGAATACGCATGCGCTGGCTGATGCCCTCTGTGTATTCAAGCTCATAGTGTATCCGATTTATCTCGGCAATCTCCGCGGTGGGAGAGGGAAAGGCCGCTCCGTTCATGGGGCTGAAAAGACAGAGGGGAAACGTTAGGCAGCTGGCCGCGAAATTAACCACAAACAAATTAAGTTAAGTGAAACTGGTTGACTTAGTTCAGTGATCACAAATCTTACTCTGTTTGTAAGAACAAAACTCAGCAAAACACCATCAAGCACACTCATGCTCACCTTACCTTTTACATTTATGTGATGTACAAATAGGTTTAAGGCCCCTTGAGGAATTGACAAATGGAAACGACCCTCGTGATTTTATTACGTGATATGTGACACCTTCCACATGCACATAAATAAATTTTTAGATATACAGAAGAAGTTCATTCACCAAAGTATTTAGGACATTTGCAAGCAATTTTACCGATAAGCGCCAATGTAAATATACACATGTAGTCGTGAAAATAATAAAATATTGCTAGCTATCTAAGCTACTGATTCACGAATTCGTAGTATGCACTGTTTTTAAAAAAGGTCAAGTACATACTTAAAATACACTACGGCCTAATTCGCCAAACCCAGAACTAAATTTAAACACGGCCTTGTTGTGACCTAGTATATATAGACTTACCCTTTAAGTGTGAAGCTCAACAGTGTCTGTTATGAGGATTTAGGGAAAAAAATCTGTTTTCTACAATACAGGTGAAGTATCATCCGTATTGACAGATTCACACCATTTGCAATGCGGGAAAGACTGAAAATAATGCCGACAGACACGGAACGACGCTGAGCTTTCAGGAAATGTCAAGTAGCTTCGAAACAGGAAATCACTCAGCAAGGAAGGCACCATAGATATCAGCCTTAAAGGCACAGTATCTCTTGCCGCTGCCGCGTTATTCTCTCCCTCAGAAACACACCCCTGTCGAAGCTGATTGGTTCATGCGCAGACGCCACTCCCAAGAGGACGAATCTCTAGGAGGAAAGCTGGTGCAGAAAAAATAATGCTCCAACGCAGTTTTCCCGTACAAATGCTGGCCATTATTCAAAAACGTAAGAGTTTTAATAACTCTGGAACCGACGCCAAAAGGATATTTCGAGAATTTAATGTTAATTTCTGTCCAGTTACAGAAAATTTAATTAGTAATCTAATTTGTCTGTCCATCGTTTTATTTAGGATGAATATAGGCGACATGGTACGGAGCCCCTAAGGGGACAAAGGAGGAGAAAAAAAATGGCAGAAAAAAAAAAAAAAAAAGAAGTCATTTTTTGCGTTTTAACCCAAAACTTTTGCATTATAACCCAAAACCTTTGCGATATAACCCAAAACCTTTGCATTATAACCCAAAACCTTTGCATTATAACCCAAAACATTTGCGATATAACCCAAAACTTTTTCGTAGTAATGCAACAATAAAATCAGGTGACTAGTGTACTTTTGGTCATTCAAGTGCAACTTCCAAAGCCGCTGTTTGCATAATGTGGTTTATCCCCGCTTCGCTTATTAATCTCATTTTAACGGTTAAAAAAGATAACTGAGTCACGCAACATGTCTATGGGCTGATATTTGTGCCACTAGAAACTGAATATGAATTTTGTATATTTGAATCTGCAGTTATCCGCATTACAAAACTGAATCTGAATTTAATAGTTTGAATCTGAATTCCAGTAACTCGAAATAGCATTTATCCTACCTCGAAAAATTCAGTTCGCAAATTCAATTTCAATCTAGTGTGACACACATCCGGGTCCTTGAGAAAAAGTAATCGACCGCAGATTCACAACGCAACTCATTTCCATGTTTATGACAGTTTATACATATATACACTGCTCAAAAAAATTAAAGGAACACTTTTTAATCAGAGTATAGCATCAAGTCAATTTAACTTCTAGGATATTGATCTAGTCCATTAAGTAGCAATGCGGGTTGTAAATCGTTTTCAGCTGCTTTGGTGTTAAAGAAGTTAACAACAGGTGCACTCGAGGGGCAACAATGAGACGACCCCCAAAACAGGAGTGGTTTAACAGGTGGAGGCCACTGACATTTTTCCCTCTTCATCTTTTCTGACAGTTTTTCTTCACTAATTTTGCATTTGGCTACAGTCAGTGTCACTACTGGTAGCATGAGGTGATACCTGGACCTTACAGAGGTTGCACAGGTAGTCCAACTCCTCCAGGATGGTGCATCAATATGTGCCATTGTCAGAAGGTTTACTGTGTCTCCCAGCCCAGTCTCAAGGCCATGGAGGACATTCCAGGAGATAGGCAGTTACTCTAGGAGAGATGGACAGGGCCGTAGAAGGTCCTTAACCCATAAGTAGGACCAGTATCTGCTTCTTTGTGCAAGGAGGAACAGGAAGAGCACTGCCAGAGCCCTACAGAATGACCTCCAGCAGGCCACTGGTGTGCATGTCTCTGAGCAAACAATCAGAAACAGACTTCATGAGGGTGGCCTGAGGGCCTGACATCCTCTAGTGGGCCCTGTGTTCACTGCCCAGGACCGTGGCGCTCAATGGGCATTTGCCATGGAATACCAGAATTGGCAGGTCCACCACTGGCGCCCTGTGCTTTTCATAGATGAGAGCAGGTTCACCCTGAGCACATGTGACAGAAGTGAAAGGGTCTGGAGAAGCTGCGGAGAACATTATGCCATTTTGGTGGTGGGTCAGTGATGGTCTGGGGTGGCATATCCATGGAGGGACACACAGACCTCTACAGGCTAGACAACGACACCTTGACTGCCATTATATATCAGGATGAAATCCTTGGACCCATTGTCAGACCCTACGCTGGTGCAATGGGTCCTGGGTTCCTCCTGGTGCACGACAATGCCCGGCCTCATGTGGCGAGAGTATGCAGGCAGTTCCTGGAGGATGAAGGAATGGATACCATTGACTGGCCCCCATGCTCGCCTGACCTAAATCCAATGGAACACCTCTGGGACATTATGTTTTTGTCCATCCGATGCCACCAGGTTGCACCTCAGACTGTCCAGGAGCTCAGTGATGCCCTGGTTCAGATCTGGGAGGAGATCCCCCAGGACACCATCCGTCATCTCATTAGGAGCATGCCCCAACATTATCAGGCATGCCTACAAGCATGTGGGGGCCATACAAACTACTGAGTACGATTTTGAGTTGCTGCAATGAAACTTCGGCAAAATGGACCAGCCTACCGGATCATTTTTTCACTTTGATTTTTGGGGTGTCTTTGAATTCAGCCCTCTGTAGGTTTATAATTTTCATTTCCATCAAACATTGTGGCATCATTTCATTCCTAACACATTACCCAGTCCAAATCAGTATAGATATAGAGCATGATTTTTTCCCCCATTGAGATCTGATGTGTTTTCAAAGTGTTCCTTTAATTTTTTTGAGCAGTGTATATATATATATATATACATATATATATACACACATATATATACAGTATATATATATATATACACATATACACTGTACATACATATATACATATACATACATATACATATATATATATATATATATATACATATATATATATATTATGAATATACATATATGTTTACAGAACAATATAAATATATATATTTATTTATATTTATATTTATATATTTATATTGTTACGAGCCCCAGTCTAGGGTTGGGGCGTAACAGAATGGAAGGAAAAAGGGAATGGGAATAAAGGAAACACAGGGTATATATTTTTTTATTTATTTTATTAACACTCGACAGACACAGAACAAATAAACCCGGTGCAAAAGGACTCAGGAGTGATTATAGCCAAAATAACAAACAGGAAACCCAGCTACCGAACACAACACAAATCTAACTTACCTACGTACATGAGAAATCAAAGAACAAAAACAATAGGTGCTACACCTCACTCCCTAACCAAACAACAGCATACACGAAAACTTGCAAACAAAAATGGCAATCACTCCCTACGCACCTGACACACACAGAACATACAGGCAAAGCGTCTGAATCCGAGGGGCACGCGAAGACGTAAACCAAAAACCGGGCAAGAGATCGAAACCAAAAAGCAAACAAACCAAGGCAGAGGTACAGAAAAGGGCAAAGAAAATAATCGTAAACCAATAAACCAAAAACCATCATACACAATATCCAATCACAGAAAGCAAACTAACCATAAACCAAATATCGAACAGAGCTCCCGAAGATCCTTGCTGTCTGGCTTTTCACCTTCGCGGGCCGGAAATGACGGATGGTCTTGCGGGGAGTCGTGGCCGGGGTCCGGACGGTGTATATACACACACACACACACACACACACACACACACACACTGCCAGGAGTGTAATCTGTACATGTAATCTGGAGGTACATGGAGCCACATCAGCCTTCAGGAAAAGCTGAAAGAAAACCCCTCATAGCTGGTGTTGGCTATCCACACGTTTGCTGTTTTGGTGCTGCTAACCTGGCATGGAAACAGGCACAGGCTCTCTGATGGGCTCACAATAGGGCTGGGCCAATCATAGTATCACAGCCCACATCTGTAGCCCATCAGTATATTAAAATTGGGGAAGGGTGTCAACTAGCAGCTGTCAGACCCAGTGAACCAGCGACCCAGGACCGTTGGTATACTCAAAGAGCAGACTGAATTTTGAATTAAATTGAATTTATCTGTACCTTTCTGAGAGTGATTCAAAAGAATTCCTAATCATTATTTTTTCCTGTTTTTCTTAGGGGCCTGAGGTTACTATGTTTATCTGTGAATAAACACTGTGATAATTATTGAGTAAGACTTGGATGAGATTCAGACTTAGACATCTCACCAGTATAATTATATTTTGCATGCATGGACTAGGTTTACAGAACAAAATTATTCGTTTTGTCTGTTTTAATATCAGTGATTTGCATTGTAAGCATTATACACAGTGACACAATAAACTTTGTCAGTGAATTTGTTACTTTGATTTTACACTCTGAATGAAATGTGCTTCTAAATGAAGTTGCCTAGTAAAGAATCCAATTCATGCAATTACTTTTTATTGGCACAAATTCTGCTCATTCTGCCTTTTAGGAACCTAACGCTACAATATCGACCTCTTATGCAAATTTTGTCTGTAAATGAATTGTCATTACGGGGATATCATGATGCGTATGATTTATCTGCAAGTCTTTTTATTCGGCTTTTTGAATACACCCTATGTAAAGATTATAAACTCAAAGACATTGTTAAAAGCATTCTAAAAACCTTGAAATACATGTCCAGCGACATACAGAATGAAGTTATTGATGAAATAGTACATTTGGTGTTAAAACAAATTAAATCCAAATATGATAATGCAGGCTTATTTGGGTTTTGCATCAAATGTGAATGAGACAGGTGCAATGTGGACAATCTGTCTGTCATGATTAGATTTATCAGCAATTCTGTGAGTGAAGAGCATTCAATTTGACTTGGATTAATTCGATACAGAATCCCTAACAACACCAATTCTACAACATCTCAGTCATTATAGGAATAGGTCTAAAAATATTGTTAGTCAGTGCTACAATGGTGCTGAGTGTGTTAAACAGTGGTGTACAGGCTCTTCCGCAGAAAAAGCACAAACCAGAAAAAGCCAGAGAAATTCCGTACATTGTTACAACCACCAGTTGCACTTGGCAGTAGTTCATGCTATTCAGGAAGAGCCATATGCTAGATTTTCTTTTGAGCTGTCTAGTTGTCTGCATGGATTCTTTCACAGACACTACTTTTTACACCATTATGGGTGGAGATTCAAAAGACTGGTCACTTTCATGTGACAGAGCCATTGTTGAAAATGAAGATCATATTCTGAAAATTCTGTCAGATGTGGCAGAAGATAAAAATGCATTTATGGATATCTGCACAGATACATCAGGACAAAATAAACAGGCATAGCTTTCTTGAAATTGGAGAGTTCCTTGCACATATTCATCGCTGCTTAAAACGAGCAAGTTCTATCCTACACTCTTATACTGTGGACATGTGTAGGCCTGGTGAGGTTATTCCTGCCTCTCTGGTGGGATTAAAAGAAATCTAGAATGATCATTTCTAGGCAGAAGCACTGAAGGGTGCTGAGGATTTAAATCTTCCAAAAAAAGAAGAGGTCAGTAAGTAGTCAGCCAGCTCATGGTGTTGTTTTGTCTTCTGTGAGGTGTTCAGATGTTGACCATGCCCTCATTTCCCCCAGGCAGCCCCTGAACAATCATTGTTAAACATAAAAGAGCAATTGTGGAAATGGAAAACCGACTTTCTAAAAAGAACATGAACCTCACGAAGGGAACG
Organism: Paramormyrops kingsleyae; assembly: GCF_048594095.1. NCBI lineage: Eukaryota > Metazoa > Chordata > Actinopteri > Osteoglossiformes > Mormyridae > Paramormyrops > Paramormyrops kingsleyae. The sequence continues at coordinate 24,871,583 of NC_132813.1, forward strand.
TCTTGCCTATAACCTAAATCTGGAGCATTTCTGCACAATGCACTTTTGATTCCCCTGTGGTTTCTTGCTGGAGCTGTCACTGAAAGCCAGAACAATGAGATTCTTGTTGTTAAACCTATGTTTCTGAAGACCATCCTAGGTGATGCTCAGATCTCTGCAGTGTGTAAATACCTACAGGATATACCTACTTTGTGTCTCACTTTAACTGATATATTAGGTGGACAAAGTCAACATTACTTGACTTGACTTGAAGCCCAACCCAAAATTTCAAATTCCACCCGGCATTGTGTTCTAGAACCACCCCTGAATACTCTGTAAATATTATATTTATACAATAAAGTATTCCAGAAAGATGTCTTTTATGCATTCTTATTTTTGCACTTACACTTCTTTAACAAATGTATTGTTTTTAAAACAACAAGAAAAAGGTTCATTTAAATTATTTGTCTTCCTTTTTTGCCTTCAACTTTCTTTATACTGTCTCCTTTGAACATGAACACTTGATATTTTTTAATGCTTAAAACGAGCAAGTTCTATCCTACACTCTTATACTGTGGACATGTGTAGGCCTGGTGAGGTTATTCCTGCCTCTCTGGTGGGATTAAAAGAAATCTAGAATGATCATTTCTAGGCAGAAGCACTGAAGGGTGCTGAGGATTTAAATCTTCCAAAAAAAGAAGAGGTCAGTAAGTAGTCAGCCAGCTCATGGTTGACTTCAGCATTAGTTCCAATACAAGAACTCGTGGCCATAGGTGGAAATTAGCGGGAGAACATTTCAAACTGGATTTAAGGAAGCACTTCTTTACACAGCGTGTAGTCAGAGTATGGAATAGTCTTCCTGATAACGTAGTGCAAGCTGAATCCTTGGGTTCCTTTAAATCAGAGCTAGATAAGATTTTAACAACTCTGAGCTATTAGTTAAGTTCTCCCCAAGCGAGCTCGATGGGCCGAATGGCCTCCTCTCGTTTGTATAGTTCTTATGTTCTTATGTTCTTATGGTGTTGTTTTGTCTTCTGTGAGGTGTTCAGATGTTGACCATGCCCTCATTTCCCCCAGGCAGCCCCTGAACAATCATTGTTAAACATAAAAGAGCAATTGTGGAAATGGAAAACCGACTTTCTAAAAAGAACATGAACCTCACGAAGGGAACGTCTTGCCTATAACCTAAATCTGGAGCATTTCTGCACAATGCACTTTTGATTCCCCTGTGGTTTCTTGCTGGAGCTGTCACTGAAAGCCAGAACAATGAGATTCTTGTTGTTAAACCTATGTTTCTGAAGACCATCCTAGGTGATGCTCAGATCTCTGCAGTGTGTAAATACCTACAGGAGTTACAAGGTAGCATTTCCTGAGTTACATAAATTGTATGTAACTGCACTGGTTACTGGAGTTTCTATAGCATCATGTGAGAATTCCTTCTCAGCACTGTCCAGAATTATGACTCCTTGTTGTCACTCTCCTACACAGCAGAAAGACTAATTTAGTCATTTTAGCTCACTAGAGTGCAATAACTACGACCTTAGCCATGGATGAATTTGTTAGGGCATTTTCCAAAGGAAACAGAAGATATATGATATGATAGACAGATTTGTCCACTTTTCACAGGAAAAAACAGACATGTTGATAGTTGAAATTTGTGTGAATTACATTTTAACTGTTGATTCGGTTTGGATTCTATATGTAAGGGAAATTAAACTATAAAACATATTGTAAAAATTATTCTGAAAATAATGATCAAACAAGACCAATTTTATTGTCCTGTCAATAGAATCAGTGAAGTCGTGAGCCTTGGGTCCAGAGCTCCTCATCACCAGTGCAATATAAAAATAATTTCATCCTGTACATAAAACAATAACTGGTTAACAGACAGGAAGCAGCAGGTAATTATTAGATGTCACAGTGGGCCTGCGTTCATAGTGGGGTACCGCAGGGTTAAATTTTAGGACCACTATTGTTCCTAATTTACATTAATGATATTGACACCAATACATACAGTAAACTGGTTAAATTTGCAGATGACACCAAGGTGGGTGGTGTAGCAGATACTGATCTAGCAGCACAGAGACTACAACAGGATCTTGATTTAATTAGCGACTGGGCTGATACCTGGCAGATGAAATTGAACATAGATAAATGTAAGGTAATCCATGCAGGGAGCAGAAATATGAAGTAGAGCTATTTTATGGGTTCCACTGAAATAAAGGTAGCTGATTATGAGAAAGACCTCTGTGTGTACGTTGATGCTTCCATGTCCCACTCTTGCCAGTGTGGGGAAGCAATATAAAAGGCCAACAGGATGTTGGGTTACATCTCTAGGTGTGTGGAATTTAAGTCAAGAGAGGTGATGCTATGATTATATAATTCCTTGGTAAGACCCCACCTAGAATATTGTGTGCAGGTTTGGTCACCATACCTTAAAAAGGACATTGCTGCCTTCATGTTCAGCGTAGGGCTACAAGAATGATTCCTGGTCTTAGAGGAATGTCTTATGAGGAGAGGTTAGCTGAGCTGAATCTGTTTAGCCTCGAGCAAAGGAGACTAAGGGGGGACATGATCCAGGTATATAAGATTCTAACAGGTTCGGATGCTGTTCAGCCAAATGGCTATTTCAATATTAAATACTAGAACTCATGGCCAGCAGGAGAACATTTTAAAATGAATTTGTGAAAGCACTGTAGTTAGAGTATGGAATAGTCTTCTTGGTAGTGTAGTGCAAGCTAAAACCCTGGGTTCCTTTAAATCAGAGCTAGATAAGATTTTAACAACTCTGAGCTATTAGTTAAGTTCTCCCCAAACGAGCTTGATGGGCCAAATGGCCTCCTCGCGTTTGTAAATTTCTAATATATAATCTATATATAAGGTAGTGGCCTGGGTGGTGACTGACACTAGCTGGAGTACAGCCTCCTGGTCTCCTCTGGAAGAAACTGTCCCAGAGCTTGCTGTTCTGGCACTTGATGCTGTGGTACTATATGCATGATGGTAGCAGGGTGAACAGTTTGTGGCTGGTGACACAAGTTTCAGTGGGACAGAGTAGTGGGCATGTAAAAAGCTTGATGGATGTATTGAAACATTGGTAGTGGGAGTGTCAACAGGAAGAGAGTGTGGAACCACTTTCCTTTGCTCTTTCTTGAAGTATGGCGGTAAGTCTAAATAAGCATAGAACATTTCTTATATGAACAAGCATGAAACAAGCATTTAGTTATAGATATCTGCTAATCAGAGTCATTAAGAGTAGCTCTAACCTGTATATCTAGTAAATATCTGGCTTCTGCAAAGTTGTTAAAGAGACAGCTGAAATAGCTAACATTAGCATTTCAGGCTAAGTAATAGTAATGTTAGTACATTAGTACTGTCGTTGTATAGATGCGTAGGATAAAATAAATGCACTGATTAATTTTTTTACTAGACTATTTATTTCCACTGAATAAGAGAGTAAAATGTAGTATTTATCTCTGGTATTTTATCACATATCCCTGGTAACCTTGTGTCTCACTTTAACTGATATATTAGGTGGACAAAGTCAACATTACTTGACTTGACTTGAAGCCCAACCCAAAATTTCAAATTCCACCCGGCATTGTGTTCTAGAACCACCCCTGAATACTCTGTAAATATTATATTTATACAATAAAGTATTCCAGAAAGATGTCTTTTATGCATTCTTATTTTTGCACTTACACTTCTTTAACAAATGTATTGTTTTTAAAACAACAAGAAAAAGGTTCATTTAAATTATTTGTCTTCCTTTTTTGCCTTCAACTTTCTTTATACTGTCTCCTTTGAACATGAACACTTGATATTTTTTTCTCAATTATTTATTAATTTTCGTCTTTTATCAATGATTGACCTGAGGGGAGGAGCAAAAAAGAGGGGAAAAGTAATAATAATAATAAATAATAATAATAATAATAATACATTTATAAATAAACAAACCAACATGTCACGTTTGGCGAAGGAGGCGAGCAGGGAAGCAGGCGAATGGAGCCGGACTGACAGGCAAACGGGGTTTAATTGGACAAAGTCGAGACATCCACGGACAATACGTAACAATACAATGACAAGTCTGGGAACCTGAGGGAGACGCAAACTCATATACACAGGACAAGGCAAAAGAAACAGGAAACAGCTGGGCACAATCGGGGAAGCACACGTGGATAATGAGGGGGCGTGGCACACACTAGGATCGTACGGAGCCGGGCGTGACACAACAAGCTTCACATTTAGCCTGGGGAACCCTTGAGCCTCTGTGTACAGTGTCCAGATACACCTATGCAGAACTGCCACCTGGTATGCAGGCTGTGATTGACGGGATTGAAGAAGATAACAGTGCAAAGTATTTTTAGTGTTTATTGCATTTATTTTAAGTTTTATTTGTATTTTTTAATCAAATCCTGAATTAAAGTTATTCTTAAATGTTTGTGACATTGTTATGATTGAATATATGAATATGATGAACATTTTACCTGATAAAACTGTGATCTTTATTTCTGATCTCGTATAGGAACCATGCATTATGAGAGAGACCTCTATATTGCTTGGTGCTAGACCCTTAGAGAGATCATGGCGGAAGAATGTACTGAATCAAATTTCATCTTTATGTGTATCTTTCAGTATCAGGAGGACTCAGAGACATTGTTCACAAATTGTCTAGATGAGCAAGACCTTAAGTTTAATGCCATGTTCCTTTAATTCTCATCAATGTCGCCATTGCCATTTATTTTATTTTTTTTGGTGTGCCAACATTATATTGGGGATCTATGTGCTTATTGTGTTTTAATTTTTGGACTTTTAGTTTGGGGTAGGTCAAATGACATTTGTGTTTGTTTCAATGCATCTGCCCTATATCACTGCTGTATGCATGCATGCAATGACCACGACCACACATGGTCGATACATATGTCACATATGGGTTAAATGTCACATATGAGTTAGATGCAGAGGACACATTTCGTTGTTATGCAAACTGACACATGAATTAGGCTTTAGCAGTGTACCAAGGTTGGTGCAAATTGACCTATAGGGGGTGCTACATCTATTTATGTGTAATATGTCCATCTGCACCATATATTTCTTTAATTTTGCAAACATACTTTTGTGACCTAGTGAATAAGAGAAAATTTGTGTCAATTTTATGAATACTTTATGAATACTTATCCAATCTATTCTTGATTTCCTTTTTTTTTGCTGAAAACTTCCCCTTGGTGTATTGGTCATACTGTGTCATTTTACATGAATCGCTACCAATCGTTTACATGAATAGTTACCAATAGATTCTGTAAATGGCACCAAACCTTCAAACTTTATTCAAAATATGCCATATGATGACTGTACCAATTTTGGATAAAATCAGATGTTGTTTAGTATGACTTTTTAAACTTAATCTTTTAGTATATACACTGTTATTTGGTGGTCTCTGTTGCCACCTGGTGGTTATTGACTTCTGGTACAAGGTCAAATATAATAAGTTGCATTTATATAGCACCTTTCACAATTCCAAGGTCGCTTTACACACACACACACACACACACAAAATGATAAGAACGATAAGGAAGAGACAGAACAGAAATGTTAAAGGAAAAGAAATGTCTTTAATTCTGATTTGAAGGAAGTGAAAGAAGACCAGTCAAGGAGTAATTGTGAGAGTTCCATAGTTTGGGGGCTATGGCAGTGAAGGACCTGCTGCCCATGCTAGAAAGTCTAGTGTGTGGATCAGCAAGGAGATTATTATTAGAGAATCTGAGAGAGTGATAGGGTGAGTAGGGAGTCAAGAGTTCACTGAAGTAGTAAGGAGCAAGGTTATGCAAAGAATTATAAGTGAGAAGCAATATTTTGAATTTCATACAAGACTTAACCAGTAAGAAGTGTGGATGAGAGAGGATGGGTGTGAGTGAGAGCTCTAGCTGCTGAGTTCTGAATATACTGAAGCTGTTATATAGATTTTGCAGGAAGGCCAATGAAAAGGAAGTTGCAGTAGTCAATATGGGACATAATAAAAGCAAGAACCAGAGTTTGGCCATCAGGACTGGACAAAAAGAAATAGCATAGATGAGCAATGTTACGGAGGTGAAGGAATGCAATTTTGGAGAGGAATTTTATATGTAGATTAAAGTTGAGTATAGAGTCAAATAGTATGCCAGGATTTCTGATTACTGTAGCAGGTTTTACAGGGACACCATCAAAACAAACAGAGAAAATGAAGGATTTATATATATAATGTGTCAGGGTCAGCCCCTGCTGTGGTCCTTCCGTGTCCCTTCCCTGTTTGACCAGCAGGTGCTGCTGGTCATCCTGTTCTTTGTGTTAGTCTTTGTTCTCCCCTGTTACCTGTCTAGCCAGATGGTTCAACGTGTTGAGCATGTGATTGTCTGAGTACCCTTCTGTCCTGTGTTCGAATCCCGCCACCTCCTGTTTTTGTATTTTGGTTTTGTTCCTTGTGCCCTTGCCTGTGTTTTTACCTGTTTAATTCCCTAGTGTTTTTTGGTATAAGTTTTTCTAGTTCCTGTGATTTGTATTTGGTTCAGTTCTATGTGCCCCTGCTTGTGTTTCTACCTGTCTGTTATTCCCCTAGTGTAGATGCTGTTTCCTTCTTTGTCAGTCTTAGTTTTCCCATCCCAGTTCCCTGAGTTCATTAGTTTCACCTGTGCCCTGTTTCCTTGGTTTTGTTAATTAGCCTCACCTGTCCTGTGTTAGTCTCGTTACCCATTAGTATTTTAGTTCCTGCCTGTGTTCAGTTCCCCAGTGGTTCGTGTCTATGTCTATGATTGTCGTTGGTTTTGATATTTTCAGTGTTCTGCGTGTATTCGGTTTTTGTTATTTAGTCTTGTTTAATCCCCTTTCTGTTTTTGACCCCTTGTGGTCTTTTTGGTTTAGTTGTGTTTATAGTGTTTTCAGTTTTGTTTAATAAACCCCGTTTTTGTGTTCCTGGAGCCGCCAGTGGGTCGTCCACCCTTTTTTGTGCCTGCACCATGCCACGCTCCCGTGCCCGAGCCGCCGGCATTCATGACATAATGATTTTAGACCAAACAGTAAGACTTTAGTTTTGTATGTCTTAAGTTTGACTAAGTACTGAGATATAACTGAATTTCATCTGCATAACAGTTAAAGTTAAAGCCATATCTGCGAATGACTTAACTAAGGGGGCAGGATGTAAATTAGGAAGAGGAGGTGCCTGAGAACTGATCCCTGAGGGACAGCACTCACAACAGGAGAGGTGGAGGACTTGTGTGGGCTTAGTGTGATAAACTGTTGTCCGTTAGTAAGATATGACCTGAACTGCTGAAGGGCTCCATCTGTGATACCAATGGAAGAGAGGTGAGAAATGAGTACATCATGGTTTACCTGCTGAGCTTAAGTCAAGGAGGATAAGAATATTGAGAGAGTATTGGCAGACCAGAGGAGATCATTCACAAAATGCAGAAGAGCTGTCTCAGTGCTGTTCTGTTTACGGAAACCAGACTGGAATGGCTCATATAGCGCATTACCATTTAGAAAGGCATGCAGTTATGAAGCTACAACTCTTTCCATCACTTTAGCCAGAAAAGGAAGATTTGAGATCTTGATCTTGAGGTCTGTAGCTACAGAGAGATGATGGATCCAGCTCAAGTTTCTTGAGGATAGTAACAGCAGCAGTTTTGAGGGCAGAAGGGACGTAGCCAGAAGAGAGACACGTGTTTATCAGAGATGCAATTGGAGAATTGATTATAGAAGAACATGCTTTCAGTAGAAGTGTACAAGAGAGTTTAATAATTGGAATAGTGCAATCAAAGTTAAAGGGGGAGAAAGATTGAGAAGTAGGAGGAAAATTATGATAGATTCGGTTAATTTTGGTGTCGAAAAATGTAAAAAAAAATGCCTGACACTGCTCAGCTGTCTGGTAGCATGCTAGTACAGGAGTTTGAGTAGTTTAACAGTCCTAAAGAGTGTTTGTGGCATAGACTTAGCACCACTTATGCTGGAGGAGTAGAAATAGGGTGTATGTTAGGGTGTCCCTATACTTGTAGATGTGCTAGGTGTATAAAAGCTGTGCATGGTGAGACCAGTTTTCTTATAAAAGCGTTTAAGACACAGGTCAGTGGCCTTCATTATTCTGGGCTCAGGGTGAACCAAGGACAAAAGTGAGCAGCTGGGATTAGCCTCGTCTTAAGAGGAGCTGGATCATTAAGCAATCCAGAGATATGCTATTATACAAGGAAACCATAGTATCAGGAGAAGAGAGTTTATTTAAGTCAAACGGAGAAGAAGATAGAAGACAACCTGCAATGAGATTAGAACTGACAGGAGTAGTAGTAATGTGAAAGCTGCATTAAATAAACTTATGATCAGAAAGACCAGAGACTAAACCACAGACAGAAACATCATTCAAACCACTAGAAGAGAGCAGAGAGAAGAATATGACCATGAATGTGAGTTGGAAAGTTAACATGCTGTGTCAAATTAAAACACTCTAATACTGACATGAACTCTGAACTCAGATGTATAGGAACAGTTAGTGTCAACATGGATATTAGTCACCTAGCACAATAATAAAAGGGCAGAGAGATGAGAGTAGTTAATTAAATTCTGGCAGGAAGGAAGTTAGCAGCAGTTTTAGGAGGGTAATATACTAACAACAGCACTAAGGGGGGGGAACAACCTTATGAGTAATACATTCTAAAGTAGTGACATCAAGAAATTAAAATTCTTTAATTCTTATAGTGCATCGATATACGACAGCTATGCCACACCCTCTTCCATATACATAGGGTTTTGACAGATAGTTGTAGCCTGGGGGAGTCAGCATGTTCAAATGTAAATAATGACCAGACTGTTGCCAAGTTTCTGAAATACAAGACATGTCCACTTTCTTCTGGATAATGAGGTTGTTGATCAGAGAGGCTTTATGGGTTATGGAATGAGCATTCAACAAGGCAAGAATAAAGTTGACACGACCAGGAGAGAAAAGTGAAGATAAATTTGGAAGGGGACAAAGATTGTCATGAGTTATTTCTCAGATGGCATTAGTGTCACGTCGGCAAACATGATCATATGTCCATGCAGTCAGGGTTGCCACGTCATAATAGCATAATAGGCATAATAGCCGAGGGCCCTGTTTTCAAGCGGTGGATGTAATGAGGGCGTTGGGCAATTCCAAGTGATTGGCACAGGTTGTACGATACTAAATCCAAATGGATATGGCAGTGAAGACGTTTAAATGCAACCCGAGAGTATATGAGCTGCATTGCCAGGTGCTAAAAATGAACATATTTCACAGAACTCCAGGCTGTAGACTAAAACGAGTAATGAAGTTCAAGAGACCAATAATACTCGAGACTAGAAATAATAAAGATGCCAATTAACAACACCATGCTAAACAGACAATGCACGTTAAGCCAACACAAAAAGTCATTACTCTGCTCAGCAAGAAATCGTGAAAAGCGCAAGCAGATAACCTGCCCTTCCAGCAATCCCAACTGGTGACAGCAATGAAGCAAGAGGGAAAAACTCTCACCACGGTTGCAGTCACAGAGCAGGAGCAAAGGACGAAGGCTTGTGCATGTAAGAAGCAGATGTGTTATAAGTTATCATACGGCCAAGTTATAAAATAAGCAACGAGTCAAACAAAACAAGAACACCAGTGAGAAGGGGCAGCCTAAACACGTACAGCATATTTAACCTTCTCAAGACTATAACAGCATTTCTCAAAACAGTTCATACATACAGTACAGCTATGGTTTAGCTGCAAAAGACTGTAATTTACCCAAAACAATTAACTCGTGTCTTAAAAGCAAATAACTCCACCAATGAATTAGTCAGTGCCACCAAAATTACAGTTTTTATGAGTCACTTTGGTACACTTCTTGAATCATCCTTAACATTTGCAAAACAGTAAGTGCATTTTCTAGAATCAATTCGTACAAATAGCACCACATGATGGATTACCTGCAAAAGCCTGTAACTTTCTCAAAATTCTTAGTTTATCCCTCAAAAGTAAATATTTATGTCAATGAACTTGCCAGTGCCACCAGAATGACAAGTCCTTGTGCCATCGTTTACAAACAAGAAGGTCAAAATGCTTACCCATTTTGTCAGTAGAACAGTGTACTCTAAGTATTTGTCCATGTAAGCCATGGCTAAGGTTTTGATGACAATGATTGGAAATGCACAAGGATGCATTTCTTCTGCATGGCATTTATCAGTTTCAACAGTACAAAGTTGCTATATATGTATATAGTATATGCTGTACATATACTGTAACACACAAACACACACATATGTATACATACGTACACACTGTAAATATGCATACATGTATGTGCTACAGTACATGTCCAGTATGCAACTATATAAAGAAAATTTACTATATACTACAAGAATGCAAGTGGAATACTGTAACCTGAAGTATTGCACTAAGTATACAATATTACAGGACAGGTCACATTTTTGGATTACATACCTGTTGTCTCTATGAATTGTTTGAACAATTGAGGACACAGTTGTTCTCCTAGTATTCGGCTGTAACCTTCGACCAGCTTCAGCCATTGTAAGGCCTTGATTGAGGACATGGTCCATAATTGTGGCCCTTAATTCATCAGCAACATGCCTGTTTTCAGTGTCTTCTACCTCTTCCACTGTTTTGCCTCCCTACCCTACCACAGTGCAGCCATATTCCTCTTCTTCTTATTGGCTGTTGACCCTGTTCATTTCCTTGTTGTTTGTTCTTCCATTGTCAAATTGTAACACTATGTTGTGCCCTATTGATATATGCTTGCCAACTGAAGGTTCATGAGATGCACCTCTGAGCTATCCTGGAGAACTGGTTGATCAGTGATCAATGTAATACTTCAGACCTTCTCTAAGAAATTCTTCAGTTCAGGGCGCATTTATGCATGTAATGACTTGCACAATGAACTAATGCCTTAAATGTTATTTTAGAAATGCTCCAAAGCAACTGAGGAAAAGTGTAAGACAAAACAATTTCATAACCATTTATAAAAACAAACTATGAAATTATGCTTGGAAACCTTGATGTAGGATAGGAGAAATCTGGGCAAGACCAGTGATAATTATCAAAAAGGTATAAATAAAGTTGCCATTGCCACTATAACACACTTTCACACAACGAAGTTGACCAAAGTGCTACAAGTGTATCAGAATAAGAATAAATGCCAAAAATGAACTTAAAATCACATCTAAAGTATATTAAAATTAAAATAATAAAATAGACTAAAAATAAAACATTAACACTTATATTTCACTTCCGGATACTCGACCCGTTTAAAGATGGTTGCCATGGTCATTTTGTTTTAACTTGTTAGAAAATAACCATGGCACAAAAATTGTGCAACTTTGTACATATATTATAATAAAGGTTTCTTGTACTGTAACAAGCCATTTTTGGTTGATTTTATACATTTGTTTCTTTTATTGAACGTCATTTTTCTTTGTTATTGAAAACTCGGACGTATGCGTCCGAACCACTAGAGGGCGAATTCCAAAAAGAAGACATGCAGCAGCATTTTGAACAAGCTGCAGTCGAGAAATAGAGGACTGACTCACCCCAGAATAAAGTGCATTGCAGTAATCCAGCCGAGTGGTTACAAAGGCATGGATTACTGTTTCAAAGTGCTGTTGTGCAAGAAAGTGCTAGATTTTGGCCAGCTGCCTCAGGTGAAAGAAGCTAGATCTAACCACTGACCGAATCTGGCTTTCAAGCTTTAATTCAGGATTAATTTTAAAACCCAAATTTACAATCTCAGGTTTGCAGAATGATTTCAGAGTTTTCAAATCGACAGAGAGATTGCCAGCAGAACCAGGTCCAAACACCATCACCTTAGTCTTCGAACCATTAAAACAAAGAAAATTTAACGCCATCCAAGATTTGATGTCCTCCAAACATGTTTGCAGAGAGTTCACAGACAGCCCATCCTTCCTTTTAAGGGGAACATAGATCTGGCAGTCATCTGCGTCACAGTGAAAGGAGACACCATGTCTCCTGAGAATTGAGCTCAGGGGGAGCAGATAAAGAGAGAACAAAATTGGGCCCAAGATGGAACCCTGCGGGACTCCATGAGACAGTGGAGAGCAGGAGGACTCACAATTACCTAGACGAACCGAAAAGGTTCGATCTTTTAAGTAAGACCTAAACCATTTCAAAGCCACACCTGTTATGCCAACACAATGTTCCAAACGCGAGATTAAAATCTCATGGTCAACAGTATCAAATGCAGCACTTAAATCGAGTAAAATAAGAACCGCACCATCACCGGAGTCACATGATAAAAGAATATCATTAAAAACTCTTAAAAGTGCTGATTCAGTGCTGTGCATTGCTTTAAAACCAGATTGAAAAATCTCCTGGATGTTGTGTGCATTCAGGTGTGAAATTATCTGATTATATACTATTTTTTCCAGAACTTTAGATAAGAAAGGCAATTTGGATATTGGTCTAAAGTTTGCAGGGGAATCTGCATCTAGCCCAGGTTTTTTGAGAAGTGGCTGCACAACTGCATGTTTGAAATTTATAGGTACCACCCCTGAGGCAAGACTGCCATTTATAATGGTTAAAATTGTTGAGCCTACAGTAGAAAGAACTTCTTTCAAAAAGCGAGGGGGAACAGTGTCATAAGGTGAACCTGAAGGCTTTAGGTGACCCACCACCTCCTGTAGCTGAGCAATGGTAACATTCTCAAACTGTTGGAAAACAGCCGAGCAAATTGGAGGAGCAGAGGGGTCAGATGTGGGCGGAATAATCAGTATCCTAGTCGAGGCTACCTTGTTTATGAAAAAATGCAAAAACTTTTCACATATTTCAAAAGATTTAGAATAGTCTCAATTGACTTAAATAGTAAGTGAGGTTTATGACAATTTTCCAAAATAATATTAGCAAAATATTTCCTCTTTGCTTCATTTACAATGGACTGATATAAACCCCAACAGTCTCTTAAAATTTGAAAAGACACCTGTAAATTGTCTTTTTTCTAATTCCGCTCGGCCCTGCGACACTCACGCCTCACAGCACGAGTTTCATCATTTAGCCAGGGTTCAGATCTGGCCTTGGAGTGTCTGATCTTTCTGAGAATTTCCGCTCCTAGCTCACGAGGCTGTTGGCTCCGCCCGCTCCTCCGCTCTAATTCGCACTAAGCCGCTCCGCTCAACACCGCTCCTCGCTCCACTAAAATGTCCTCCCGCTCCAGTCAAATCGCTCCACGCTCGCTCCAATTTAAAAGAGGAACAAATAATCTGCATGCCTAACAAATGTCACCTTAAACCGAAGCCTTATGTCATAAAGAAATATGAGCAACGGCAACATTGCCAGTCAGAACAGAAAATATTTATTTTTAAGCAACCTATAGGCAACAACGGACAGGTTTGGAAATGGCATTCCACACAAAAATAAGCTTAAAAATAAAGGAATCAGTGGGTTTAATAGCCTAAAGAATATACAGACACGTTTTAAATTCCTCAATTTTTTTCTGTTGATGCAGCACGTCTCTAAAATAAAATTTTACGTTACGTGAAATAAAAAAAAAATCTTATTAGACCTACTTTGAATGACAAAACGAATTAATTTGATTACCAATATTTACTTTATAGGCTTTTATACTTTAATTTACTTTATAGACTTGTTATGCTACAACCATATAAAACTTGCACGCGTTTTGCTCTGGCTTCCGCTTGTTCGCGTAGCACACTCATGTTTCTGAGAAAAGTGATTCTTTACTCACTGAAACAGTTTCACCACATTGTTTGTTGTTCTTGCTGTACATTCTTGTCATCTATACGTTTGATAAGAATAGTACACTTGTATGATTTATCAGTTTCCTTTGTGAAATGCTTTGTTTATTCCATCTCGGCCAATTTATGTAACAGTCTTGATAATTGTACAGATGAATTCTGGGTAGATTTGGGCACGCCTCAGAATTGTAGTGTGAGCGGTATCGGAGCGAAATTGGAGCGAGACAAAGCGACCGCTCCAACCTTAATTAGAAAATCCGCTCCGCGCTCTGACCAAATTCCGCCCGCTCCGCTCCGCTCACATGCTCTGACAGCAACAAATGTAATCCCCTCACCATAATGTAATTACTACACAGCGGAACATCATTTGCAAATGTTAATTGTCAGACTAGGGTAGCTTGCCTGTCAGATCATGTGCCTGATTCTGTTGTTGGTCCTTGCTTGTTTAGCATCCTTGAAACAGCTGGTTTTGTATTTTATTGGTGATAGCTATAGTGAACATACACCCTCAAACTATGTTTTTTTTTTTTTTTTTTTTAATAACGTTGCTCTTAGTAACAGTAGTGTGAAAGTACTCCAGTAGTCGACATTGAGGGAAAAAAAGGAGAAAAAAAAATTATCTGGTCGTCCTGGCGGAGGAGATGAGCAATATACTGTGAAGTGTTCTTATACATCGTTAAGTAAAGAGTCTTCACTGGGAAGCAGCTCGTCTGTGCTTCCAACAGTAAAGGAAAAACAGGGATGCCTTGTTCGTACCTATAGAGGCACAACCTTTGTCACCACAAGGGTGGTCTTAAATTTGAATTTTGCAGTATCATGTATTTTCGGGAATGTTATTTTACAATGCCATCTACAGTTCCACTGTTGTGCACGGCATTACTCGCCAATATGCACTTTACATCATGTATGGAGCTACAACCTGATATGTAAGTAAAATAAAATACAGGCTTCTTACTTTGGTTGGGTGGGCGAGTAGCTTTCTGTAATAGGAAGCAACGTTATTAGTAGTATAATATACAATTGAAATGCGATTTTATCTTATCTAAATTGAAAAATAATCGACGGTCTTATTACTTGTAAAACGTGAATATCCTTCGCTTTAGTGTGTATGTTGTATGGTTTTTTTACTCTGGCAGCTAGCTACATATTATTCAGTGTTACTGTATTTCATTGTTTTAATCCAAACTGATGCCATTGTGACAGTGACTTGAGTTGTTAGAAATAAAAATGTCTTTATGCACATCCCCTAGATCAGTGGTTCTCAAACTGGGGGCCGCGGCCTCCTGGGGGGCCACCAGATGGCGCTAGGGGGGCCGCATCGAAATTGTAGAATCTAAAAAAAAAAAATTACCTGTATGTAAATCAGGCTTGTCAACCTATGTAAAATATAATGTATTTAAAAAAAAATAGAAGTATAAAAAAATGTAAATATAAATTTTACATAGCACACTACGCTGCTATGGACATCATAAATTACTGTTCAGTATTCAGTACTTTTGTTGCACTTTTCAGACAATTTTGATTTTACTGTTAAAACTGTTTTAATACAATGTTATATTTTGTGAAATGTAAATTTAACAAACCAGAGAAATAAAGACTACAAACAGAATCTAAAATCTAAAATTAAGTAAAATTGTAAGTTTTACTTACAATGTTTTGCGTCATGATTTTTTTTTTGAGGAGGGGGGCCACAAAAGGATTCACCCTACAAAAGTTTGAGAACCACTGCCCTAGATGTCACACTCTGTATCTTTATTTCTCTAAGAATATGAATAAAACAATAAGAGTACGGTAAGTGAAGATAACTTCATACAGTAATATGATAGCTGTGTGTGTATAATGTATGTATGTGTGTGTATATATATATACACTATATATATATATATACACACACACACACACATACATACATTATACACACACAGCTATCATATTACTGTATGAAGTTATCTTCACTTACCGTACTCTTATTGTTTTATTCATGGTTTGTTAAATTTATTCATGGTTTGTTCAATTTATATATTATTAGGAACACCTGTTCAATTTCTCATTAATGCAATTATCTAATCAACCAATCACATGGCAGTTGCTTCAATGCATTTAGGGGTGTGGTCCTGGTCAAGACAATCTCCTGAACTCCAAACTGAATGTCAGAATGGGAAAGAAAGGTGATTTAAGCAATTTTGAGCGTGGCATGGTTGTTGGTGCCAGACGGGCCGGTCTGAGTATTTCACAATCTGCTCAGTTACTGGGATTTTCACGCACAACCATTTCTGGGGTTTACAAAGAATGGTGTGCAAAGGGAAAAACATCCAGTATGCGGCAGTCCTGTGGGCGAAAATGCCTTGTTGATGCTAGAGGTCAGAGGAGAATGGGCCGACTGATTCAAGCTGATAGAAGAGCAACTTTGACTGAAATAACCACTAGTTACAACCGAGGTATGCAGCAAAGCATTTGTGAAGCCACAACACGCACAACCTTGAGGCGGATGGGCTACAACAGCAGAAGACCCCACCGGGTACCACTCATCTCCACTACAAATAGGAAAAAGAGGCTAAAATTTGCACGAGCTCACCAAAATTGGACAGTTGAAGACTGGAAAAATGTTGCCTGGTCTGATGAGTCTCGATTTCTGTTGAGACATTCAAATGGTAGAGTCAGAATTTGGCGTAAACAGAATGAGAACATGAATCCATCATGCCTTGTTACCACTGTGCAGGCTGCTGGTGGTGGTGTAATGGTGTGGGGGATGTTTTCTTGGCACACTTTAGGCCCCTTAGTGCCAATTGGGCATCGTTTAAATACCACGGCCTACCTGAGCATTGTTTCTGACCATGTCCATCCCTTTATGACCACCATGTACCCATCCTCTGATGGCTACTTCCAGCAGGATAATGCACCATGTCACAAAGCTCGAATCATTTCAAATTGGTTTCTTGAACATGACAATGAGTTCACTGTACTAAAATGGCCCCCACAGTCACCAGATCTCAACCCAATAGAGCATCTTTGGGATGTGGTGGAAGGGGAGCTTCGTGCCCTGGATGTGCATCCCACAAATCTCCATCAACTGCAAGATGCTATCCTATCAATATGGGCCAACGTTTCTAAAGAATGCTTTCAGCACCTTGTTGAATCAATGCCACGTAGAATTAAGGCAGTTCTGAAGGCGAAAGGGGGTCAAACACCGTATTAGTATGGTGTTCCTAATAATCCTTTAGGTGAGTGTATATATATATATGTATATATATATATATGTATATATATATATATGTATATTGTGTCACTATTATTATACCATTTTACAGATTAGCCAACACAAAAACCAAAGTAAAAATTCAGTTCTTTTTCCAAATACAACGGACGATGTTCTGTCGAAAAATACTACCTATCGAGACATGCTATCAAGCCTTTCTGCGCATGTGCAGTTCCACCGTTTTGGGATTAGGGTTAGGTTTTAGGGGTTAGGGTTAAGGTAAGGGTTTTAGGGGTTTTGGGGGGTTAGGGTAAGAGTTAGGGCTATCTATTAGCACTACGGTAGCATTTTTCGACAAGGCAGCATATATCGACAGAACACCGGCCAACACAGACCAAAAACATTCATATACCGGCATGCCTTGCGCTGCATTGTCGTTATAATATATGTAAATTAATGCATGTATTTATGTTGTAAATAGTTTGTATTGATTGCATTGTTGTTGCATTGTGCTGTAAGTGCTGAAGTAATGTTTTACCGTTATGTGCACGTGGTTGTGTAGCCTTTACCCTGACATTGTGTGAAGTGCCGGCTTGCTCTGTCCGGAGCCAGTGCATGCTGTCTCTAGCAGGACGCTATTATAGTTTTTTTTTTCGTTCCCGAAACACATTTGCTTAAGTTACATCACCTTTTTCAAAAACCCTAATCACAAATCTAAAATGAAAATCTAAAAATCACTAATCTAAACCTACAATGACTCTGTGACCACTGATATTTCTTCCTGGTCTCCTGGTCTGTGAGGTTGAAGCTAGCCGCATCAATGAAAAGAAACTAGTGTGGGCTCAAATTAGTATCCATTTCCAGTACTCTCTAAAAACAAACAAAATAAGCAGTCAATACAGTATAGTCCAGAGTACTGGGAAAAATGCTGTATGCATTGTGGGGCAGCATGGCGGTGCAGTGGTTAGCACTGTAGCCTCACACCATGGTTGTGTGTGTGTGTGTGTGTGTGTGTGTGTGCGGGGAGTCTGCATGTCCTCCCTGTGTCATTGTGGGGTTTCCTCCAGGTACTGTGGTCCCCCCCCCCCAACAAAAACATGCAGAGGTTAACTGCAGTTACTAAATTGCCTGTACAGTGGATATAAGAAGTATATACACTCCTGTTATAGCTAGGTTTTTGTAATGTAAAAAGATTAGAAAACAATAAATCATTTAAAATACAATAAGCTGGTTGCATATGTGTGCACCCCCTTAATTAAACTAATACTTTGTTGATACACACCTGCCGTCAAATAAAGTGACTGATTAACCCCAAATAAAGTTCAGTGGTGCTAGTAGGATTTTCCTGGCATTGCCAAAGCCATGCAGTCAGGCTTACACTTGGGTTATCCTGATGAGCTCAGTGAATTCCAGCGTAGCACTGTCATAGGATGCCGCCTTTGCAATATGTCAGTTTGTGAAATTTCTTCTCTGCTAGACATTCCATGGTCACCTGTAGCACAAGCGTTTAGAAATGACAGAAACCATGTAAAGTAACACAGCAGGGTCACTGAGTGCTGAGGTGCTTAATGTGTAAAAGTCGCCAGCACTCTGACTCAATAACTACAGAGTTGCAAATTCCCTCTGGCATTAACTACAGCACAAAAACTGTGCACCGGGAGCTTCATGGAATGGGCTTCCATGGCCGAACAGCTGCATGCAGGTTTCATATCACCAAGCACAATGCCAAGCATTGGATGGAGTGGTATAAAACACTGTCATGACTCTGGAGCAGTGTAACCGTCTTTTGTGGAGTGACAAATCATGCTTATTCGTCTGGCAGGGAATGGACGAGTCTGGGTTTGGTGGATGCAAGGAGAACATTTCCTGCCTGACTGCATTATGCCAACTGTAAATTTTGTTGGAGGAGGGATAATGGTATGGGGTTATTTTTCAGGAGTTGGGCTAGAACCCTTACTTCCAGTGAAGAGAACTCAATGCTTCAGCATACCAAGACATTTTAGACAATTCTGAGCTTCCAACTTTGCTGTAACAGTTTGGAGAATGCCCCTTTCTGTTCCAGTATAACCCCATGAAACACATTTGGGATGAACTAGAGTCAAAATTGCGAGCCAGGCCTTCACGTCCAACATCAATGCCTGACTTCACAAATGCTGTTTTGGATGAATGGGCAAAAATTCCCACAGACACACCCCAAAATCTTGTTGAAAGCACATGCACACATGTGCACACAAGTAGGTTATATTACATAGAGGGAACAAAAGAACAAAATTTTACAGTGCAGTAAAGTGAATTACCTTCTCTTCTCTGAATGTCCTGATTAAGGATGCAACTGAGAAGCGGCTTAAATTTGACTGGACCTTCCGGCCATCCACTCTCATGTTCATGCCATCAAGTAGTACATAGTCAATAATGTGAATCTGATGTCATCTGTAAATTTGTATTATCCTTGTCCTCCTCCCCCTCTTCTTACCTCTTGACCCATTCCTCTCCTCTCACCACCTCTTCCTCACTCTCTTCCTTTATTTCTTGGCTGGTTGTTGAGCTCCATTTTACCAAACAGTTTACTTGAGACCCCTCATGCATTCACTTTTTATATCAGTTCCCTCATTGGTTGATTCAACAATTAGACAATTAAGCTTGTTTATGTTTAGACAGTGACAGTTGTGTGCTGTTATTGTTGCAATGAAGGTGCAGGGGTTCAGTATTTTGAGTGGCAATGCTTTTTGTAAGATAGCATGAGGATAAGTGTGCTTTGTGGTAACAGTGTATTTAGAGAAATTGAAAGAGTGTTTAACAAATCTGCAAGTATGTGCGTTTCAGGAAATTGTGTCTAAAGTTCTGGAAAAAGCTATCAATTTGACAACTGAAGTAAGGTTTTGAAGAATCGTGTTTGGAGTATCAGTTTTAGTGTGTTGGCAATTAAAAACTGTAAGAATCATACAAATTACTATTGCACACTGAAATAACTGTTTAAAATGCAATCTTGAAAACATATGTTTGCAAAGCCACATTTCAAGCATTTTTCCCTAATCTACAGAGTGTGTTGCCCAAACCATAGGTGACAATGGAGATGTGGTAATTTTTGTGGAAATCCATTCATATTATTTTAGAGCAGCAGAAAATGACTGTGCTGTTCAATAAAATGTGAAAATGTCTTTATTTAAATTGTTGAAGTAGCTGGCATGTAAAAGTCTAATGTTGGTTTCAATATTGGCCAAAAAGAAGGCAGCTATCCCAAGAAACTCTTAAATCTATTGTTGTTCTGAGAGGCTGAGGCTAGTCCATGTGTGACCTTGCCAAGAAACTGAAGATTTAATACAAAGGTGAGCATTACTGTAAGAGCAAAAACTGAAAGTAACCAGAATGGGAAAAATAAGTAACAGCCCAGATGCACAACTGCACATGGGGGTCCCTAGTTTGAGAAAGACACCTTGCAGGCCCCCAGCTTGCAGCTTCATGGGAAAAACATAAAGATACATTGAATCGAAATTATAGTTCTGAATGAGCTGTTCCGAGTTAAAAAGTTAACTGACAAGCAGTCTCACTGGGTGCTTTTTAATTAGTAACACCCTTGCAATAACATAAAACACCAAACATTTGTGTTTAGCATCCCTTTGAGAGCCAGTGACTATAGTTACAAGTAATAGCAAAATGGCAAGAACAGAACTGAATGAGTCAATCAAAAAGAATTGTAACACTTAATAAAATATCTTTGCGGAAGATGTGCAGATATATTAAACACTGCTTGTCAATGGTCTTCTGTTATAAAAGTCATACATTTGCAACATTTTTACTGAATTAAGGAAGCATCCCAAGACGTTCTATAAGCACTGTATATGGGGAATGAGCAGTCAACAGGCTGCCCCTGGCAAACAGCCCCATAGCATAACAGATCCAGCCCCAGGTGCTTGTTTTCTTCATACTTCTCTTTTTTTCTTCAAACGTGCCTTCGTTGTTCGTAACATCATCAGACCACAGCACTTATTTCACAGCACTTAAGGCTCTGGATAAGTTTTAATGTTGCTGTACTCACTTCAGTCATCATCTTTTCTGATGACATTGTAGGTTAGGTTTCCTTCTAATGACTCTTCCATGCAGACCGTGTTTGTGTAAGTGATGCCGGGCAGTGGAGCAACTAAATCTTTCAGCAGTGCCTTTACTGTGGGGTTTTGCTTTGACTTCCTGACTAGTCTCAGAGTGGCTCTATCTGAGATTTTTCTTAGTCTTCCAAAGCTCACCTTGAGTTCCCCTTAACTTCCATTTCTTAATGATATTTCATGCAGTCAAAATTGCAAGCTGGGTGCATTTAAGTATCTCCTTATGTCTATTTCCTGCTTTATACTGTAGAAGATATTTCTAATTCACAGAAAGCTGCTTAGAGGAATCCATGGTTGCTGAGTACAAGAACAAACCCTTATTGTTTTAAAGACTTTTAAAAAGTTGTTATATATTTTATGATGATATTTTGTTTTTTGATTGCAGTCACGGATTTCTATAAAAAATTAGTTGCCCCTACTGGGGAACAAAAAAGTGGTCACAACATCAAAATAATTTTTTATTACATTGTGGGAACATTTGGTCCCCACAATGTAATATATACATTACACACACACACACACACACACACACACACACACACACACTCAAGTAGGTTATATACATTAAGATAACAGAACTGAACTTTACAGTGCAGTAGAGTGAATTACCTTTGTTTTTCTCTGAACGTCCTGATTTTGGATGCAACTGAGAAGCAGCAAATAAATAGAAGCTGTGTATTAAAACTAAATGTGTCATATTGAGTTTTTTTTGATGAAGAGGTTGTGTTCACTTTGTTTTTCTTCTAATACGAATGAAACATCATTATATATTAGTTTTTCTCGAATCAATTAGCACATTTCATGAAACATGCTTAACATTCTGAAGACTGTAACAGCATTTCTCAAAACATAAGAACATAAGAAATATACAAACGAAAGGAGGCCATTCAGCCCATCAAGCTCGTTTGGGGAGAACTTAACTAATAGCTCAGAGTTGTTAAAATCTTATCTAGCTCTGATTTAAAGGAACCCATGGTTTTAGCTTCCACTACACTACCAGGAAGACTATTCCATGCTCTAACTACACGCTGTGTAAAGAAGTGTTTTCTCAAAGTCAGTGTAAAATGTTCCCCTGCTAATTTCCACCTATGGCCACGAGTTCTAGTATTTAAACTAATATTAAAGTACAATCAGCACTTCTTTAACCACAAGCATCAAAATGCTCAGTGTAAGTGTGTCAGTCTAAGTATGCTCCTGAGCTCCAAAATTCTGAGTGATAGTCAGTTGCAACTTTCTAATTGACTGATCATTTTTCTTTAGCAAACTTTTACTTATTCATGTCAAAGACTGGAGTGTCAACATTGCAAGGCTCTACATTACAGTATGTAAAGTTCACTGGCAACAGAAAACACTTGCATGCACATGTAACTTCTTCAGATCTCAAGACACAGTACAATAGAAAACAAAAAAAGTCACACAGCCCTGTATAACACAAAAACAGCAAAATGGCAATACAACCACAACAAAATGACAACAGAATCATGTATTGTGGGAACCAAAACCATAGCCCCACGGTGGCTGAGAAAGCCCAATGGAATTCAAAATAAAAATCAGAAAGCCCAATGAAAATAAATTTTTTTTAAAATGCATGTCTAACAGAAAAACACACTGCAAAGCAACAAAGGATATTATTCAAGTTCATAACGCATGTGCAAGCACATTGCAAATTTGTAGATGCTACACAAATTCAGAAGACACTAAATTTCATCAAAATGACAAGACATGCGAACCACATTTTACAATGCAATGACCAATATATGTATAACTGAGGTTGATGTGATACTAAGCCTAGCTAAACTCAAAATAAATAAATCGCAGGGGCCTGATGGCATCTTACCAATAGTCTTAAAAGAGATGAGGGATATTATTAGCCAACCTTTAACTTTAATATTCCAGAAATCGTTATCTGCGGGTGTGGTACCATCAGATTGGAAGCATGCTAATATAACACCCATATTCAAAAAAGGGGATAGAAGTAATCCAGCAAACTATAGGCCAATCAGTTTAACTAGCATTACTGGAAAAATAATGGAAGCTATAATTCAAGTGAAAATGGTAGATTACCTAGATGCAAATAACATCATAAAGGATAGCCAACATGGATTTAGGAGAGGTAGATCCTGCTTAACGAATCTACTTGAGTTCTTTGAGGAAGCTACAAGTGAAATTGATCACAAAAAGGCCTATGATGTGATTTACTTAGATTTCCAGAAGGCCTTTGATGTTGTCCCCCACAAACGTCTCTTGCTAAAGCTTAAAGCTGCAGGGATTTTAGGAACTGTGGCAACTTGGATCAAAAACTGGCTAACTGACAGGAAGCAGCGAGTAGTTATTAGAGGCACAATGTCACAGTGGGCCTCCGTTCATAGTGGGGTACCGCAGGGTTCAATTTTAGGACCTCTATTGTTCCTAATTTACATTAATGATATTGACACAAATACATACAGTAAACTGGTTAAATTTGCAGACGACACCAAGGTGGGCGGGGTAGCAGATACGAATCTAGCAGCAGAGAGGCTTCAACGGGATCTGGATTTAATTAGTGAATGGGCTGATACATGGCAGATGAAATTTAACACAGATAAATGCAAGGTAATCCATGCAGGGAGCAGAAATATAAAGTACAGATATTTTATGGGTTCCACTGAAATAAAGGTAGCTGATTACGAGAAAGATCTCGGTATGTATGTTGATGCTTCCATGTCCCCCTCTCGCCAGTGTGGGGAAGCAATAAAAAAGGCGAACAGACTGTTGGGTTATATCTCTAGATGTGTGGAGTTTAAGTCAAGGGAGGTGATGTTACACTTATATAATTCCTTGGTAAGACCCCACCTAGAATACTGTGTGCAGGTTTGGTCACCATACCTCAAGAAGGACATTGCTGCCTTGGAAAAGGTGCAACGAAGAGCTACGAGAATGATTCCTGGTCTTAGAGGAATGTCTTATGAGGAGAGGTTAGCGGAACTGAATCTGTTTAGCCTTGAGCAAAGGAGACTAAGGGGGGATATGATTCAGGTCTATAAGATTCTAACGGGTCTGGATGCTGTTCAGCCAAATGACTATTTCAATATTAGTCTAAATACTAGAACTCGTGGCCATAAGTGGAAATTAGCGGGAGAACATTTTAAAACAAATTTGAGGAAGCACTTCTTTACACAGCGTGTAGTTAGAGTATGGAATAGTCTTCCTGCTAGTGTAGTGGAAGCTAAAACCCTGGGTTCCTTTAAATCAGAGCTAGATAAGATTTTAACAACTCTGAGCTATTAGTTAAGTTCTCCCCAAACGAGCTTGATGGGCCGAATGGCCTCCTCTCGTTTGTAAATTTCTTATGTTGTTCTTATGTAATGCACATTCACAGACACGCTGCAAAAACAGAAAACAACTGCAACTTCGGAAATGCGCTGCAAATAGCTACAACACAACGGTCACATGCTTGTAATAATGTTTTTTAACGTAAGCAATTAAGAGCAAATTGTGTTCATTATGAACTTGAATAATATGCTCTGTTGCTTTGCAGTGCGTGTTTCTATTCAACGTGCATTTCTTTATTTTGAATTGTATTAGGCTTTCTCGGCCACCGTACATAGCAATGTTGTATCATTGCAATTTATGGAATATATAGTTTTGACAGCTTGGTTAACAGTTTTGCCTGTGGTGGCTAATATGATTATCGCATGCATATATAGTTTTAGGTGTAAAACTTCACAACCAGTATGATCGATTCATTAATTTATTTAAATAACTAAATAGGTATTGATTAGCTAAACATGGTGTGCTAGTGGTTAAGTCAAAATATACATTTATGCATTGGATTAATCACATATTCAATCACATTATAATTTGCTGGAAAAACATTGCGATCATATTCAGCTTCAACAAAAAATAATTATGATTGGTCAGATTGGTCATTCTTGCTCTAGTTACACAGGGACCTAATGGCATGTAACAGTGGACCCCGTACTCTATACTCCCAAAGCACCCCCCACTGAACCCCCAACCGTGTCCCATCCCTACTATAAGCAGCATGGGAAAATCCCTGCTTCCCCTTCTTGAGTCACCTGAAGGTTTGCCAAAATTCCTTCAAGGTTGACGGAAAGTCAATATCCATGGCCTCACCAATCCAAACACTTGAGTTTTTGCTTCAATGACTGCCAGAGCTAAATTCTCCATAGCCTTGTAGGATCACACATGCACATATCACAGGGCCTAAATTCCAGGTGGCCTGAGACAAGGCCGAGCCTGGTACGAGAGGCACCAAAGGGGGGTTACACACATAAACACACACACACAGATAACCAGGGAGGCCAGCACTCCAACTTTTATTGCCCAAAGATTTAGGGACCTACAGACAAACAGAGTGGACTTCACGGACAGGGGTCCCTTGACTTGGCACACAACCCCCTCCCCATACATTCTGCCTTACATATCACTCACCCAACAGACGAACACCCTAAAGGAAATTTCATTTAATTTGGCTTTTGTATACCCTGTATATTGATTTACTCACGACTACTAGTCTCAATATACAGATAGGTTATGTTTGTATGTGTCCTTAGACAATCTTAGTGTTTTGTGTGCCACCCTTATAACCATGTTCACGGAGTATCACCTATTTTACCCCTTTGCACTTGAACACATTTAAATTTAAATAAATAGATAAGTATAGCTACCATTGTATATATGTTCTCATGGTATACCAGAAGAATCTGGAAAGTGAGTGTAACCAATGTGTCCTAACTTTTAGAGAGTCTTCTTTGTTAAAACCCCCCCTTCTCTTCCAACATTCCTTTGTGGTCCTTATCTGATCTTGGTGGACAGTCACCAAGTTTCTTTGTTTCTACCATGCTATGTTAAAAGAACTGAATTAAGGTGTATCTTATCCATTCTGGAGAAGATGAATTGGCACAAGCCACACCAAACAAAATATGTTGTTTCCAGATGTGCAACTTATATTGATATTACCACAAACTAATGGCCACGCCTATCTATGGATAAGATGTGCTGTTTGTAATAGGAATATTTGATGTAATATCCGCACAAAATGTAACATCTGTTGAGGTGCAACCCAAAACCCCTGTATCCTATACTGATGTGAATCAGTCACATAGATACAATAATTAATTGTTTAATCAATTAATGCAGATGGTATGAGGTATGTACCTGTGAAGCTGGTATGGCATGTTTGGTATCAAACTGATTGTTAATCACCCCTGGTTCCAAATCTGGTCAGTGATTACCATAAAAGTGGATGTATCAAAAGTTATAACAGCTTAATGAAAATCATCAGTAAAGGGAGAATCAGTCGGGCCATAAATCCCAAAAGGACTGATACAGACCCCCTTCCGAAAGCCCGCCAAATGGATGGCCAGCCATTGGGCCAGGAGTCGAATTCCTGGTCATCCCTATTTATGAACTTTAGACCATAAAAATCTAGCACCTCAGAACAAAGGTGCGCAGAGAATAACCGCCAGCCCGAAGGAGAACATCAGCCGGGGCAAACAGATCATCAAGCGCAGAAAAGACCATCAGCCCGGGAGAAGAGAAGCCCACAAGAACCCTCCGGTGAAGGCCCAGCTGAACAGAGAACAGCACCCAAGACAAAGCTTCACCAGGAGAGAGAATCTAAAGGGACTCCACTCCACTGCTCCAAACGCCGCGCCTTCCTGAGTGCCATCAGCTCAGCAGCTCTGCCATAAACTGCCAAGACCCCCCCCCCCACTCTTCAACCAAGTAAACCAACTTCCTTTCATTCTAACAACTTAAGCTGTTCTGTTAACCTGCTATAAGACTTTAGGGTCGTGTTTCCACAAACTGTGCTTGCTTTGCAGAACAGTATTTCCCATTTAAGGTTACTCATTTAAATCCGGTCATTGCATTTTCATAATTACATCGTTTGTTTTATTCCGTTATTTCGTGTTTATTGTTTGTGTTAGGTGTAATGTCTGTCTTATGTTAGTTATAGTGTTAGTTAGGAATAAATGCATGTCTTTTACACAACTTCAGCCTCCGTTATTGAGTACTCACACTAAGTTCCTGCCTCTGTGCGATCTTGCTACACGCTCTGAACCTCAAACTCGCCTGAAACATCGCGATACTCTCTCTCATCGGCCGTGAGGGGAGCTTCGCTACCAATCATTTACATTACCTGGTGATGCAGCTCGCTGGACGAGCCTTCTAACCCAGGTTACTAAGCGATACTGGTAATTAGTGAATCCCATTTAAGTCTCACATTAACAGACTCACGGGGATACCGCAATTGAGTTTGGAGGAGCCGACCATTCGGCATAACGATTGGTTAATAATCAGCATTAAATAATAATTAATTAAACTTTAATTAATTTCAAACATATTGGTGGAGATATTAAAAATTACCTGAGCTAATAATTCCTACAGCCTGTTGGTACATGTCAGCTGCTTCAGGAGTCCAACAAGCTAAGCCAGCTTAGAAGGCCTCTTTCTTTAGGCTGACAGCTCCCTTTAAGGCTGGTGTCCACCACCAGGTTCAGGGATTGCCACCGCGACTGGCACCAACAACAATATGGCCATATCTCCGCACAGATACCTCAGCAACAGAGGCCTGGAACATGGCTTATTCAGTACCCAGTTTCCCTCACATGGACAGCAGTTTCTGCCAGACGCTCCCAGCACACCCCCACTATACATTTTGGTGTATCAGGTCTATATGGCATCTTCCCCCACCATCTGATCCAGCTCACCACCAGGTGGTGATCAGTTGACAGCTCAGCTCCTCTCTTCACCTGAGTATCCAAAACATGTGGTCATCAAGGTCATCAAGCTGCGGCCTAGGGTGTCCTGGTGCCAAGTTAGCATTTTTCGATAAAATGGTCAGAATAATTGTGAATGAGTGTCACGTCCCTCCTTGCAGCCCTCTCGTGTGCCATGGCCACCTCGTTACCCGCGTGTGTATTCCCAATGATCCAGCTGTCCTGCGTGCATTCTGATGTCATGTCCTGTATTCAAGTCCACGTTCAGTCTGTCTTGTTAGATCTGTCATTGATATGTGTACCCCAGTGTTGTGCGTTCATTGCCTTCTGTCCTGCATAAACCTGCCTTTTGGATATCTGGCTCCTGGAATTGCTTCCCTGCTCCCCGCTCACACAACGACACACCACCGATCATCACAATGAGACATATAAAGATGTTATGGATTAGACCAAAATTTCTGTATAATTTACATTTAAAACAATTTAAAAAGTGGCAGAATGTTTCTATGTAAGTTTTTTTATTCTACTTCCTACTTCCTGAATTACAAGAAATTCCAAGAAATTTCATGAAATTTCAAGACTCGTGAATTTTTCATGCACACTATTCCCATCAGTGGAATCAAATTCACCATTTAAAAGATACATTTGTAACATGTCATGTAATGAGCCATAGCAAAGAATTTCATTTTGTCATTAAAATATTTGTTGCTTTCTTCTTATTTTCTGGCTTTATCAAGTGTCATAAATCACAGTATAAAACAAGTGTTCTTGCGCATGCATTGTCCAAATCGGGCTTTTGGTCAGAAGTATATGGAAGTGAGTACGGAAAACTCAAAAGTGACAGAAGCAATGAACAAAGTGTCCTGACCCCAAACAAGGCTCTACAGTAGCTGTTGGAGTGTGTGTTAACACGATTAAAAATAATAATGTGTTATTATTTGAAAATTAACGTTGAGTTTGCGATTGTGTATTTTTGATCATATTTGTATGCTGGTTTTGCCCTGACTTTCCCTGGTATTCCTGTAGGCCTAATGTGTGTGCAGAACAGGAGCTCTCCCTGATGGGCCTGCACCAGCCATGCATACAGGCATTTACACGCATGGCAAAGGTTTGGAAGCAGGGCTGCCCTGGGCACCGCTGGTGTTTCAGCTATGAACGGAGGTGAGAGACATTTTAAGACAATTTGTCATATATGTGTGTCACATTTTCCGAATCACTGTATGTACATGCACAGGATCATTAATGCAGAGCACTCATATGTAATGTAACATTTTGGTTCTATAGGACAGGGTACTACATGACCTACAAACAGGTGTACAGCATGGGTGTTCACACTGTATATCGGTGCTGTCCAGGGTGGTTACAACATGCTGAGGAATATGGATGCTTGCATCGTAAGTAAAATTGATTGTTCATGCATTGTATTGTGCCTTATAACCCCCCCCCCCCCCACAGTTGACAAAATGTCTCACTCAGCAAAAGTTATCATCCCCCTCCCCCCACCCTTGACTGTGGGGCCATGAGGGACCACAAAGTCCTGGGCTGAATTTTTTATCCCAGTCCTGCCCTGTGACAATACTTTATGTAATAATGCCGCATTATGTAATAACTCGACATAATGTAACAAATTGAATGATAGTGATAATAATGATGATAATGATGAGGATAATAATAATAATAATAGTAATAGGGTAATGCTCCAATCCAAAATGATGATGTAGTCTATAAAATTGTAACATTTTGTCGAATTTTTACATAAGGTGGTGTTTTTACATAATGTATTGTTACATGGTGTGTGACAATGCATTATGTAATAACATTGCATTTTGTGATTTTGTTACATTTTGTTGAGTTATTATAAAATGCAGCATTATTACATGACTTGTAAAAGGCCCTGATTACAACAGAAGATCTACAATCCATTATTTGTATCTGGAGAAAAACAGCTGGGGTTGAACATAATCCAGGACTCCTTCACATTGTTTACGTTTTATATTCATAGAGCAATACGGAATGAGCATTTTCTGAATCTCAGTGAGAGTTGCTATGGTTTGTGTTTGAATATTCTGTACTGCACAGGGAGATGTTCTGTAGGGACTTGTTTCAATGGGGGCCAATGTGCCAGCAGCGGATCTCAGCTGTGCCAGTGTCCAGAGGGATTCCAGGGCCTACACTGCCAGTATGGTGAGTCCTTGTGTTGTGGGTCCCAGATGCCACAATAGCCATTAGTCTTAGTCCGAAGGTAAAACATATTCACTTTCACAACATTACACATCATTTTCTGAAAGTGGAACTGAGCATTTTTCCCTGTGTAGGGAATATCTGGACCACTCACACACACACACACACACACACACACACTGTCTTTCTGGACACCTTGCCTGTACTTTTAAACTGCGGCTTCAAAGTGCACAACTCAGGAACGGTGCCACGGTCTCCTCATGCATTTTATATTCCTGGAAAGCCCTCTTAGTTTTCTATAACAATCCCACTGAAATTATGTTGTCTATTCATTCATTTATTTCTAAATTATGTGCTTAGATGTGACTTGGGTGACAACCACCTGCTTTATTCTTGGCAGCTTTCACATAGTATCTTCATTGGAATTATGGTGCTCTGGTAGTACTATATATGGAGTTTATAAATTTGCAACAATAGTGTGGTGGCACTGCTGGTTTGTAGGTGGGGCATACAGGCACAAGTCCTCCAGCAGAGATAACAATTCGCCTCGACTTTTTTGTTTAGTCCACATTGAAATTTTGTTGCTTCCATTTTATATGATTTTTTTAAAGATAGGAACTGAGGATCTGTTTTTTTTTTTTTTTGCATTTACTTGCTCCTATGTGCTCTTTCACAGGGGTGCAGGAAGCGGGGGGCAAGAAAGGGATGTGTACCCCCAATACTAGGGGTGGGCAGAACATTGGTCTCATAGCTATTACCGGTGTGATTGTCTGCTTCGATTTAGATTTGCAATATACCAGTAACTCCACGAGAAGTCTAAAGCCTAATTATACATCCTATTTATAAAAAAATAACGCATTTTATTTCTTTAAAATATTCATTTATACACAAATAGTATATGTAACCCGTTTATCTGCGTTGTGTGAATTTTCTATTAAACGGACTCCGACAACCCCTTTGGTTTGCCCTAATGGGCCGTTGGCATTAACAGTAGCGAATCTAACACCGTCAACCAAAGAGCCATAATGTTCCTAACACAGTGACTGCTAAGTCCTTAAATCGTAAAGCTGAAAAGCTGTCAAGTTTTCAGACGAAGTATTTAAAATGGTGGATGAAATAGACGTAGTTTATTGCTGATTTCATGCATGTTCATCAAAGTTTATGTTTTTTAACAACTGTATAAACTAATGTTATTTTTATACAAATCAACTCAGGTGATACAATAAAAAAAAAACCATACGTTTTCAGGGCTGCCAACTTTCAGGCATATGGCGAGACTTTCTTATTCCATTATAAACCTGAAATTAGCTACATCAAAAACATTGGGGTAGTTTGCAAACCCTCCAGACTATTCACAAGGTAATACAACTGTTACATACATGTAAATGCATGTGTATGTGCCTGCAGAATTGTCTCGAACTGAAAATCTCACTCCAGCCTGCTGACCAAAGTTGGCAATCCTGCATTTTATTTGAAATGAACTGTAAAATGCATGTTTTCGGCTGAACCAAAAAGTGAAAAATACCCCTCAATACCAAACTCTCTCCCATGCTGTTGCACAGATATACAGTGGTACCTCGGTTCTCGAACTCACTAGAACTCGAATTTCTTGAAAGTCGAACAAACCAGTTTGACCTAGAACTCGATCTGAATATCAGAAGTCGAACCATGATCGCTGACCTAATATAAATTGTACGTGCCAGGAAATGAGTCATACTACAATGCAATTCTTATTTGAATGCCTTCTTCACAGACTGTACGATTAACCAAATAAACTAGCGCAACATTACAGTAACTAACAATAAATAAACCACTAACTTACGTGTACTATTATATGGAGGGCTAAGAGTGCCAAAATTAAATAAATAAATACACCAATAATTAATTAATTAAATGTGTCATGAATTATTTAAAATGGGAAATAAAAATATTGTTAATTAAATGTGCCATGAATTATTATCTACCATTAGAAATAAAATCATTATTAATTAATTACATGTGTCATTTACAATTATTTCACTATTTATTTAATTTTGGCACTTTCACCACATCATGAATTAATTTTATCTGTCAGTGTGACCCATCAAAGTCAGTAGGCGGGACAAACAGTGATCTATCTGGATCTTGTGCAGCCGATTGTTTTGGTCTGAAGCTGTGTCATTTCCAACATGGCGCTACCAATCATGGACCAGGCCCAATACTGCGCATGTATTCACATTTTGCGGCAGACCGTGATTCAGGGCATGGATGTCGTGTACGTATCATCACTCATTGGTCACGTATTGTGAGATGGGTCATTGATGTTTATATTTGTAGTTCAGCCGTCACTTTATTGTGGTATTTAAACCATATTGCTTTGCCGATTGTAATATTTGCATCTGTGTGCGCGTTGCTATTATAGTGCCTGACAGTAATCTTACATAAGGTTTTTCCCAATGGTTTTGCTGAATAGATGCCTTTTCTTTAGAAATTGTAATAAAATTGAGGTGTATATCAATCTTGTGTACCCATATTGCTTATCAAGGGGCTGTGATATATGTACAGCATTTTCTAAAAAAAAAAAAAAGTCACTCCAAAATAATAGTTAAGAATTCTTATTTGCACAACATAAACAATGTTTATGTTGTGCGGTTTGGCCCAAGATAAAACAATCGGTCGTCTGTCAGAAACAAATATAATTTGCTTCATTTAGCACCACAAGACACAGCTGCCATAACTGACACGAGTGTGTAGTAATTACACTGATACAATTAAAAAAAGAAATGACTAAGGAGAAAAAAAAGCAGGCTTAGTTTAAGTAACTTCACAGCACATCGAACTGGGTAACATTAAAGTAATGTCACTTTTGACTGTAAAATTGATGGCCATACCCTGTATTTTACGTCGCTCCTTCTGAAGCACATTTGGCATTAAAGGCCTAATGCGAAATAAAATCTTTTAAAGTCGAAGGACTCCATCATTATCCTGTTAATTCTCTTTCCTCTCTGTCGACATTATCACCAAAAATCAACAAATGATGAAATGTGACGCGATGCCATAAAGAAGTCGCAAGTGTGCGCATGCGTAGTAGCGGAAGTTACATTTTCGGTAGGTGTAACCTATGGATGTAACATTAATTTTCGGTAGTGACACCCCTACCTATATCGCTCAGTTAAGGCCGTTGCGAAATTCTTCTTCTTCTTGATTATTATAGGTAGCAATGTAAAAACAAATACTGTCATCAATTGTCTCGGAGTATGTTGACGGGTCCCGTACCGATCCATTATCTGGGATCTATTTGTTTTGACTTGCTGTACAGGGTAACCAATCAGATGTTACTCTCGGTTGACGACCCGCAGTGACAGATAAAATTAATTCATGATGTGGTGAAAGTGCCAAAATTAAATAAATAGTGAAATAATTGTAAATGACACATGTAATTAATTAATAATGATTTTATTTCTAATGGTAGATAATTCATGGCACATTTAATTAAGCATATTTTTATTTCCCATTTTAAATAATTCATGACAAATTTAAATAATAATTTATCTTTATATTTCCCATTTTAAACAATTCATGGCACATTTAATTAATTAATTATTGGTGTATTTATTTTTTTAATTTTGGCACTCCAGGTAAATTAACTGAAAACCAGTTCTCACTGCTATTCGGGAGAAATAGCAGCTCACGCATCGGAACTGCCCGGGATACAAACGTCATGCGTGTAACTAAACTTTTCAGCCAATAAGGGCAAAGGCGTGTCGTCACGGAGGCGGTTCCAGTTTGTGCAGCCGGGTGAGAGGTCGCAATGCATCTAACCGTAATGCAGTGCGTCAGGATCAGAATGCGTTACTTTAAGCCAGCGCTGTAAACAAGTCGAACGCACCCAATGACCGGACTGGGGAAACAAACTGAAACGCGGACTTAATACAGAGGACTAATGACAACAACCAGAAACAGCTGATCACATGGGGATCCCACACGAGGTTAACGAGGGGGCGTGGCACACGGAAGGAGCGGACGATTGGGGCAGGACAGGGGTAATGTTGGAATCTTTATCGTTTTGGAAGCCATTAAGAAAAAAAATGCTCTTCTTGTTTTATCCTGTCCATTTTGTTCTTAAATGCTAAAAAAAAACATATTTACGTGTAATTTTGGGGGGCCGGGAACCAATTAATTGGTTTTCCATTATTTCTTATGGGAAAAATTCGATCAGAACTCGAACTTTTTAGGATTCGATCCGGAGTCCGGAACAGATTAAGTTCGATAACCGAGGTACCACTGTAGTATTAATGCTTTCATCATATGGCTTCATGCAGCAACACAAAGTCAGTCACATCTATTGCAAGATAATGCAAAAACAATTGCAAGTAATGCAAAGGTTTTTAAGGGAACTCAAAGCTATTGGGAAGGAATACAAATTGGTGGGGGAAAATTCTGCAAATTGTCATATAAGTGGAATGTGCAATAATACTTTCAAACTTACATATCACAACATGGCATTCTGGTAAAAACACATTAAATAACTGACATTTCTAGGTGATACATTCAGGACTTCTAGTAAGCGTACAGGTTGATGAGTGTGGGACAAGTATAGATAAGCCGGGTGGAGCGAGTGATGAGGTTGTCTGGGGAATACCATGCTGCCGTTTCTGATGGCACCAAATCTAGTTAAATTTTTTTATTTAAAAAATATTCTTGTTGTATATCATACAGTTCAAAATGGTGGCATAGCATTTTCTTAGTTATATTTGGTATAGCTGTTACCATTAATATAGCTGATTTGGGGGGGCGGGCGGTGTGTGCCCAAATATTTAATTTGGTTTCATTCTTCCCCCCAAAAATAGACCTTGGTGTTTAAATTATTGAGTTGTGTCCACCCAATATTAAACTCTCTTTAATGCCATATGTAGTGCTCTTGAGAAAAGTTCAGTGTGAAAAGTTTCAAATGAGTTTTGCCAAAGGACAATTGCCGCACTGAAGTATAATAACTGTGCTTTGCTTTTAGATGTTAATGAGTGCACAGCTGACAATGGCGGCTGCGAAGGACAATGCTGCAACACCATTGGCAGCTTCTACTGCAAGTGCCCTAAGGGTATGAGGCTCAGCCAGGATGGAAAGGCCTGTGAGGGTAAGGGCACTTTTGTGTCTCAGAGCATCAGTATTCCTTTGGTCAGTGTCTCCCAACCTGGTCCTTGGTGACACACAGACAGTCTACGTTTTTGGAGCATGTATTTAACAGTAACTCAAGAAATTCAAAATGTTAGACTGTGAAACAAATGTGAAACTTACAAAAAGAAAGCTTGATCCCTGAACGCCCTGTGTGCTTCCTGAGATATTTTCATACAACACCGCTCCCTGCTGCCTGCCCTGCATGAACAGAGATCCTGTCTTCATGTCCCCTTTGTGTAACAATGTGTGCACTAATGTAATAACCACATGCAACCTTCTTCTCTTCAACTTCTGTGGCCAACTTTGTAAAACTGGAAATACCTTCACAGGAAAAGCCTACCACCACCAGAATAATTTAAACTATGCATAAAATTAAACATTTGTTAGTCTTTAGAATTATACTGAATGGAAACATGACCTGTTACCATATTCATTTCTCATTTGGCTCCTGCAGTTAAGCACTGTTATCCCATTACACATTTTAATGTGGTGTATTTGTTCAAATGTTCCCTGTAGGAATTTTCAAAAATGATTCAATATTTAATTAAAACTGAATGTTAAATCATCTTCTTAGCTATTGATATGTAATTTATCCTAAAATAATTATTTTTTATTGTACAAAAATTGTGACTTATGAACTTGAGAAACTGGATACGATTAATTTATTACCGTGATATTGACAGACTTCTATAGAGTATGACCAGGTTCCCCAATTCTGGTCCTGGAAAGCCAGTTTGCAACATAGTGTGCAGATCTCCCTGCTCAGACATACCTACTATCAGAGCAATTAGCTGATAAAGATGTGTTTGAGGAGAAAAATCTGCAAATTGTGTTGGATTCTGGCCCTCTAGGACCAGAACTGGGGAACCCTGGAGTATGAGATGCTGACAGAGAACCAATGAGCAAGAGTATTGACAAGTTCTCAGTGGCATTAGTTATTTTGTCCATTTCTAGAGTCAAACCATGCATTACACATGAATCATTTTGTTGTTTGGCTAAAGACAAGCGGGACTTTGGAAACATGCAAACAATTTGCTACTTGTGCTGCAGCTGAAAGACCAGTGATCTGGAAAACTAATCTTGCAGCACCAAGAGGAAGTAATCATTGACATTTGTAGATAAATGATACAGTTTCCTAAATGAAATTTCCAGAGGCTGCTTAACATCCATGGTTGTCATGTTTAAGGGGAATATATAAGAAAAGTCTCAGTGGCTTTGAATTTTCCTGGCATCTGATCTGTTTCTCTCACAGCAGGACTGTTTTTTGCAGACATATCTTAAAATCTTCCTCAACTGCTGAATGTGCAGTAACAGTAAGATTAAAGCAGAAAACTAAGACTAAATAAAAGGTATTCTAATTGTATTTTTTTGATTCTGGAGAATACATATATTTTTGGGACTGGACCAACATCACCACAGGCACTCAAAAACTATTTGATGGAGCTTTTCTTAAACTTTTCAGAAATATTGTATGAGTGACAAAATAGAAATTAAATTTTGAGACAGATCACTCCAAAATTGAAGCAGCGCTGCATAGTGATAGCAAAAAAAAGGAAAGTATTGACACATGATCCTGTAAAGACAATAACTCAAAAACTATTTCATGGATCTTTTTCAAACTTTGCACAAGCATTGTGTCACATCGTAGGAAAAGGCAACTCAAAAGTGGCCATATGGTGAACTAAAAACAGGCTTTATTTACTATAAACTTAAAAAGAAAATAAACTGCAAGGGACCAATCTTAAAATATGATCACTTCCACTTTCTTTCCACTTCAATGAGCCTGTAAAGTTAGAAACAGATCTATAAAATACTTTTTGAGTTACTGTGTTGACAAGACCCAATGTCTTCTATAGCTGCCATTTGCTTTTGCTGCCACACAGCACTGCCACTTCATTTTTGGGGCAGTTTCCCAAACAATGTAACCAGGTGACGATCTTTATACAGATAAAGTTTGTGTGAAGCAGAAATAAGACTCAAATACATTTTAACTTACATCATTCACAAGGTCAAATGTCATGCGCTTTCACCCTTCTTTTTGCTGCTACTAAATGATGTCGCTTCAGTTTTGGGGATGCTGTATCAGATTTTTTTCAGTCGCAACTTAACACCTATACAATGCTTCTGCAAAGTTTGAAAAAGATCCATCAAAAATGTTGAGGTATTGTCTTAACAGGATCAAATGTCAAAACTGCCGTCTTTTTGCAATCAGTGGCACTACTTCATTTTTGAGGCAATCTGTCTCAAAACTTCATCAGTTTTAATTCCTCACCAATACAAAGCTTGTGCAAATTTTGAAAAAGATCCCTGAAACAGTTTTTGAGTTAAGCTCACATACCAAAATGTCTGCAATGGCAGTGGCGGACCGGTGCTAAAACCATATATATTCTCCCAAGACCAGGGAATGCATCTAGCAGGTACAGTCCATGAAACAAGCTTCCAGCATCTGTGGCATCCTACTCTGCCTGAGCTCCAATATTCTGCGGTTGCACCTTTTCAGGGGCCCGAGGTGGGGAGGTCAGGAGATTTTGTCAACCGGATGGAGGTTTCTCAGTTGATATCCATACAGTCCAATTAGAGAAAACTCCAAACAAACATGCAAAACATGCAATCCAACCTCAAAACAAATCCACAACAAATGAAACACTCACACTGCATCCTGCCCACTTTACATTGGCAAACCTTGTCAATGATTAATCATCAGATGAATGACCCATAATATCATCACAATGGCCTAACAAGAAATCAGTGATTTGACCATTCAGAAAATGCTACATCAGCTGCTGAAAGCATTACACAGGCAGTTAAACTCCAACAAACCAAGAGGTGTGGTAAAAGTAGTCTTTTCACGATTACAAGGATCCATATTTACCTGCCAGTAGCCACTTGCTTGATCTAAAATGGAAAACCATTCTACCCTTGCCACAGCTGTAAAAGTGTCTGCCACCCTAGGAAGGGGAAAATCATCCTTATGGATCACCGAATTCTACTTATGATAATGCAAAGCTACCATGTTCCATTCCTCTTTTGAACCATCATAACTGGACTACTCATGGACTGGAAATCTCCAGTATTATATCCTTTTCCAACATGTCTTCAACATGGCCCTCATTTCCTAATACAGTGTTTGATGGAACTACTCCCTAATGGACTGCACATCCCCAGTAGGCACCCTATGCTGGATGGCATCGATCCTTCTGAAACCCCCATAACCCAAACATTCATACTCAAGCTGACAACTACTTCACTCAGCAGGTATCCATACACGTTGATAGCCAGCCAGCCACACATACCCTACAAATCTCTCCCATCTCTTACTGCATGGATCTGATAATAAATTGTATACGCCTGGCCCCACAACCTTCAGGCCTGGGGAATCTGGTAGGGCAGTCCCACTGACTCATTAGATCCCTGAAAAATGGCTTCACAGCAGGCAGAAATTATATTCATACCTATAATTAAAGGGGTAGTCAGACAATCATCCCCACAGTCAGGAACCTTCACACCTTCAACAAGGGGATACCACTTACCATAACCTCCACCATAGAACAATTCCCAACAAAGGAAGGGCTCCCTGTGACATTAGTAAGCCCCACAACTGGGGCCTCAGCAATGGGGGCCACCTGTCCCCGACCACCACCACAATTTCAAGTCATACACATGTGGACAAAATTGTTGGTACCCTTCAGTCAATGAAAGAAAAACTCACAATGGTCACAGAAATAACTTTAATCTGACAAAAGTAATAATAAATAAAAATTCTATGAAATTTAACCAATGAAAGTCAGACATTGCTTTTCAACCATGCTTCAACAGAATTATTTAAAAAAATTAAAAAATGATGGTACCCCTAGAAAAGACTGAAAATAATGTGACCAAAGGGACATGTTAATTCAAGGTGTGTCCACTAATTAGCATCACAGGTGTCTACAATCTTGTAATCAGTCAGTGGGCCTATATATAGGGCTCCAGGTAGTCACTGTGTTGTTTGGTGACATGGTGTGTACCACACTCAACATGGACCAGAGGAAGCGAAGGAAAGAGTTGTCTCTGGAGATTAGAAAGAAAATTATAGAAAAGCATGTTAAAGGTAAAGGCTTTAAGGCCATCTCAAAGCAGCTTGATGTTCCTATGACTACAGTTGCACATATTATTCAGAAATGTACTGTAAGATCCAAGGGACTGTAGCCAACCTCCCTGGACGTGGCCGCAAGAGGAAAATTGATGACAAATCAAAGAGACGGATAATACGAATGGTAACAAAAGAGCCCAGAAAAACTTCTAAAGAGATCCAAGGTGAACTTCAAGCTCAAGGAACATCAGTGTCAGATCGCACCATCCGTCGTTGTTTGAGCCAAAGTGGACTTCATGGGAGACGACCAAGGAGGACACCATTGTTGAAAACAAATCATAAAAAAGCCAGACTGGAATTTGCCAAACTACATGTTGACAAGCCACAAAGCTTCTGGGAGAATGTCCTATGGACAGATGAGAACTTTTTGCCAAGGCACATCAGCTCTATGTTCACAGATGGCAAAATGAAACATATCAAGAAAAGAACACTGTCCCTACTGTGAAACATGGAGGAGGCTCTGTTATGTTCTGGGGCTGCTTTGCTGCATCTTGGCACAGGGTGTCTTGAATCTGTGCAGGGTACAATGAAATCTCAAGACTATCAAGGGATTCTAGAGAGAAATGTGCTGCCCATGTGTCAGAAAGCTTGGTCTCAGTCGCAGGTCATGGGTCTTGCAACAGGACAATGACCCAAAACACACAGCTAAAAACACCCAAGAATGGCTAAGAGGAAAACATTGGACTATTCTAAAGTGGCCTTCTATGAGCCCTGACCTCAATCCTATTCAGCATCTTTGGAAGGAGCTGAAACATGCCGTCTGGAAAAGGCGCCCTTCAAACCTGAGACAACTGGAGCAGTTTGCTCATGAAGAGTGGGCCAAAATTAAGTTAGGGGTACCATCATTTTTGTCCAGGCCTGTTCCATGAGTTAATTTTTTTAAATAATTCTGCTGAAGCATGGTTGAAAAGCAATGTCTGACTTTCATTGGTTAAATTTCATAGAATTTTTATTTATTATTACTTTTGTCAGATTAAAGTTATTTCTGTGACCATTGTGAGTTTTTCTTTCATTGACCGAAGGGTGCCAACAATTTTGTCCATGTGTGTATGACCCATCTGTTTCCACCAATGACAGAGTCCTACCTTCAAGATCCCACATATATCATGACTGCTGAGTTTTTTCCTCTAAGTCAGCTGACAGCTACTTAAAGTGGGTGCATTCGACTTACAAACCCTATTTCCATAAAAGTTTTGAATTTTCTAAATTGCAATAAAAACAAATATCTGTGACATGTTAATTCATGTGAACTTATATTTAACTGACAAACGTACAAAGAAAAGATTTTCTACAGTTTCACTGACCAACTTAATTGTATTTTGTAAATATGCACAAAGTTAGAATTTGATGGGTGCAACACACTCAACAAAAGTTGGGACTGAGTTAAAATAAGACTGAAAAGTGCATAGAATATTGTGTTATCTTTGCGTTCAATAGCCCAGCTGTCTTGCTTGAAGACACTGGTGGTGAATGGTGCAATTATTAATAAATACGTATAAGAACACATAAAGGACATGTCTTATTATTTGTTTATCACATTGCAGCAAACAGCAAGTGGGCAAGTGTAGTGGGATTGCAAAACTATTACGAATGAACACAAAACTATTTTAAAAGTATTTTCCCACCCTGACCTCTTAGGGGCTCCGTAGTGGTACGAACTGTACAAAAATCCATAAATCAATGGAGCGAAGTCACAAATGTAACACAATCCTCAAATAGACAGAACATGATCCACAAATGTGCTAAACACGTTTCACATGTACAAATTGCTTTTTTGTGGATATGATTTTACAAAACACAAATTTAAAAATACAAATTTTGTCTTAGATTATGTTACCAATTACATTTTTTAACAGGTAACTAGTAACTGTACTTAATTACATTTTTAAAGTAAAAGTAGCTTACTCATCCCTGTTCCTGGATGTTCACACTTCTTGTTCCAACGTGCCAGGCAACCAAGTACGTTGACACCAGGGCTGGGGTGGCTCTGTAGAACAAAGCTGCTCTTAAAGTCATGTTTATGCAGTGTAGTATGGACGTCACATTAAAAAAAAGTATTTTACTAAAACTAACGGTGTGTTATGTATTTACAGCAGTACACAAGGACAGATATCTGTTGCAGATACAAACATGTATTTTATTCTAGGCTGCAGCCATCTGGGAGTCTTTGTAATCTCATTACGAGGAAGCATATAAATCCCAGTATTTCCAGGCTTTCTCAGCCAGCCTATCTTTGAACCAACTATCCAAGCTTGGAGATCCAGAGAGTCCCGGTAAAAATAGGCATCATCATACTTAAAGCCCACAAATCGTATATATAAAAATGAAAATTCAGGTTAAAAAAAATTGCCTCGACAAGATACCACTCACTCCAATATTACAATACAATCCAAACTAAAAACAATTCCACACCATGTAAAACACCCACATTACACATTGCCTTTTTAAAGAATGCTTCAATGTAAGAAATCAATAGGAAACATGCCTTTCTGAAACAGGATGTGTTCTTGTAATATGGTTTTCATAGCTTTTAATGAACAATAGTCATTATTTATTTGTTGTCTGGTTGCCTTGGTGAAATGAATGAAGAATTTTTGTAAGGTCTTTCTGTGCCTCTCTATCCTAGATGAGAATGAGTGTTTGGAACTGAATGGGGGCTGTCAGCAGAACTGTGTGAACAGTGCAGGCTCTTTCCTCTGTGAATGTAGCATGGGATTCCGCTTAAACACAGACGGACGAAGCTGCGTTGGTGAGTGAAAAAACAGCACAATCAGAGATTGAAGTGTAAGATTAAAATGTTAATGTCTGTATATCTCATTAAATAATCCTACAGTTACAACAAATATGGAGGCTTTTTCCAGTGTCATGAATAAATGGCTAGGAATATTGGATTTTGCAAGCCTTATTCATTCCTGCACATGGCTTGCTTTCTCTAAAGAAGTTAGTATGGAAGGTTGGAGTCATACAGTTGTCAGGGCAGCATGTGTGCCCTACCTGTGTTGTGAATCGGGAGAAGGGCGAACGAGCAGGGCGCAGTGAAGCAGAGTCTGGGAGCCGTAAATCCAAGGCAAAGGGATTTATTGAGGGCAGACGGACAGACAGGGCACAGACTTCCACAAACGTCAATGACAGACCTGGGGAAACAGACTTTAACGCGGACTAAATACAGGACATGACCTCAGAATAAATGCAAGACAGCTGATACAATGGGAATTGACACAGGGTTAACGAGGAAGGTGTGACACACATGAGGAGTGGACACGCAGGTCATGACAGAACCCCCCCCCCAAGGCACGCACTCCGGGCATGCCCCAAAGGGAGCGGCGGACAGGACGAGACCGGGAACAAGACGAACCTGGAAAACAAGACAAGACCGTTACTGGGGCACAGGGAACAGGATCGAAACACAAAACAGACACAAGGGCAGAAACCACGA
Source organism: Paramormyrops kingsleyae (assembly GCF_048594095.1). Taxonomy (NCBI): domain Eukaryota; kingdom Metazoa; phylum Chordata; class Actinopteri; order Osteoglossiformes; family Mormyridae; genus Paramormyrops; species Paramormyrops kingsleyae. Next base: position 24,914,220 of record NC_132813.1, read on the forward strand.
CAAAACCTGACAGAGGACGGGAAACGCGGACAGACAAACTAGAAAGGGAGATACCGGGGGAACACCAATGGCAGGAACAAAAGGGCCGGGAGTGAACATGGGAGGCACAGAGGGACGAGCAGCAAAGACTGGAGGGACAAAGGGACCAGGAGGGAATGGAGGAGACACAGAGGGACGAGGAGCAGAAACAGGAGGGGCAAAAAGGTAAAGGGTGAAGGAACAAGGGGAGCCTGAGGGAACCCCAGTGGGCGAAAGGTGGTAGCCAGAGGAGCCGCGGGTGACCAAGCGGCCGAAGCCAGAGCGGCCGAAGAGGAGGGCCAAGGAGGTGCCTTTGGCAGGCCTGCAGGAGGCCGACAAAGCGGAAGAGGCGGGGGGGGGGATCCGTAGGGGACAGGGATTTCCGGCGTAGGCGGAGTTGGGGCCTCTGGCCCAGCAGCGGACAAAGCCCTTGGAGCCTCGGGCGGAGCAGGAGGCAGAGGCCCAGGAGCCTCGCACGGAGCAGAGACGGGTTGTGGTGCAACCGGGACCTCGGGTAGCAGTGGAGGCCTAGGAGCCTCGGGCGTATCTGCAGGCAGAGACGGTGCCGGGACTTCGGGCCCAGGGGCCGGAGCGTCAACCTCTGGGATAGGCAGGATAGACGGAGCCAGCAGGACGGGCAGGACAGGCGGAGCCACAACAGGAGCTGCCTCGGGCGGAGCCGGAGACGCGGCCGGGGCCTCGTGTGTGGTGGCAGGCTGGCGGGTGGGCATCGTGCGCAGCAGCAGCAGGCTGGCAGGCATCATGCGCGTGCGCAGCCGGAATGGGCGGCAGCATGGCAGGGGCCTCTGAGGGCGCAGAGACCGGGACTGGCTGGTCAGGCCCTTCCAGCATGACCTGGGCAAGCAGAACGGTACAGACAGGCAGGACAGGTAGAACAGGTGGGACAAGAACCGGTGAGACAGGCAGGATGGGCAGAGCCGGCGAGACAGGCAGGACGGGCGGAGCTGCAGGCAGAGCTTCAGCTGGCGAAGGCGGCGGGGCCTCAGGTGTGAGCGTAGGCGGAGCTGTGGCAGGCGCAGCTGACTCGGCAGGGGCACTGCAGGCGTAGCGGTGGCAGCAGGCACCACCAACTCGTGGCCAGCAGGGGGTGGTACGGCGGTCGCTGGAACAAGCGGGACGGGCAGGACAGGTGGCGCCAGCGAGTCAGGCGGGACGGGCAGGACAGGAACATACACTATGGCCCCTTTAAGACACCTTTTACTCTGCGGGATAGCGTCCCACAGGCCCTGGCCCCCTTATTTGCCAGGCGTGCCACCCGGAAATGGTAGGCTGCTAGCGGTGGCTATTACGGTGGCCGTAATGCGGGCTTTGGGTACCTGAGGGGGCAATGCAGCGGTGACATCCTGGGCGAGCCCCGCTGGTATCCAGATCGGGAGGGTTTCTTCCCGAAATCCGGCGGAGAGAGCAGCGGTGGAGAGAGAGCAGGCCCTCAAGTAGATCGCCAGTTCTTCAGGTGCCCTCTCCTCTTCTTTTTTTTCCGGTGAGTGGCAGGCGGCTGCGTCGTTTCGGAGACGACGGACGGCGAGTCGGCAGCCTCTGCTCTAATTTCCGGAGATTGTCGTGCAACTCATTAATGAGGCGCACGTTCCCGGACGGCATCATCTGCCTCAGGAGGTCGCCGCTCCAGCTGGCCAAGTCCAAAGCCACGGGGTGGTTCAGCCAATACAATACCTCTTGCAGGAGACCGAGGCGCTGGCTCTCGGTCCACCGCGGTGCGTTTTCGGAGAGGTCTGTCATTCTGTTGTGAATCGGGAGAAGGGCGAACGAGCAGGGCGCAGTGAAGCAGAGTCCAGGAGCCATAAATCCAAGGCAAAGGGATTTATTGAAGGCAGATGGACAGACAGGGCACAGACTTCCACAAACCTCAATGACAGACCTGGGGAAACAGACTTGAACGCGGACTAAATACAGGACATGACCTCAGAATAAACGCAAGACAGCTGATACGATGGGAATTGACACGGGGTTAACAAGGAGGGCGTGGCACACGTGAGGACTGGATGCGCAGGTCATGACAACCTAGAATGAGGGGGAGAGGATACAGGTCTCTATCAGTGAGCCTGCTGAACAGTTAGTTGCATTTATTTTTAGGGCATGCTCCAGGAACATCACTGATTCCTTAGATCAGTTTTTAAATAAATCATCAGGCATGGAGATATAATTGATGTATATAATTAAAAGTGATATTCCTTTTCCAGATGACTTTATTATAGATTTAGCTGCATTGGTTTAAAATGGAATATACAGTGGTACCTCAGAACTCGAACTTAATCCGTTCAGATTAGATGCTAAAAACTCAAATAGCCTAATTGTCGGTGTTTGTTACAGAGCACCTAATGTAGCTGCTGAGGAAAGCAGATTGTTATACAGTGATATTAGGATTATGAGCAATAAAAATGATGTGGTAGTTATCGGTGATTTTAATCTACCGGGGATGCAGTGGGACATTGTCGCTGGCTCTTCTGAAAATGAACTGGAGATGGTGGAATTAGTACAGGATTGTTTTTTTACTCAGTTTAACACCCCTACCAGGGGAGATGCCATTCTTGATCTTGTTTTCTCTAATAACCAGGACAGGATTGGTAAATTAGACGTTTTAGAACCACTTGACAGTAGCGATCATAACATCATAAGTTTAGTGCCCGAAGAGCAAAGTCCAAATCAAAAATATATAATGTTAGGAAGGCTAACTTCAATTGTATGAGATTAAAACTAGAAACTGTGAACTGGATGGAGTTAATTAACAAAACTGTTGAAGAGGCATGGGGATTTTTTAAAAGCACATTATTGCAAGTGCAAGAGGACTTCATACCTGTTTCCAGCAAGAATAAATCTAGGAAATTGCAACCTAGGTGGTTTACTAGGGAAATAAAGTATAAAGTAAGGAGGAAAAGGGCTTTGTTCCAGAAATGGAAAATAACTGATGATGACAGAATAAAGCAAGAGTATCTAAATCTACAGTTAAAAAATTACATTAGATGAGCTAAAAGGAATGTCAAAAGGAAGATCGCATTGGAGGCTAAGGATGACATTAAAAGTTTCTTCCAGTAATTTAACTCTAAAAGAGCTCTAAAAGCTCTAAAATTACTAATCTGTAGGATAGTAAGGGTCTTATAATTGAAAATGACATTGATATAGTAAATGAGTTCAGTGATAGTTTTGCACGGGTATTCACTGTTGAGGACACTAGTAATTTACCAGTTCTTATTACTAATCCAGCATCGTCTATAACTAATATATATATAACTGAAGCTGATGTTTTGCAAAGCCTAGCTAAGCTCAAAATAAATAAATCTCAGGGCCCTGATGGCATCTTACCTATAGTGTTAAAAGAGATGAGGGATATTATTTGCCGACCCTTAACTTTACTGTTTCAAAAATCCTTATCTGAAGGTGTGGTACCTTCTGATTGGAAGCATGCCAACATAACGCCCATTTTCAAAACAGGTGATAGAAGTAATTTGTCAAACTATAGGCCAATCAGTCTAACTTGTATAACTAGTAAAGTTATGGAGGCTATAATCAAAGAGAAAATGGTAGATTACCTGGACTTAAATAACATTTTGAGGGATAGCCAGCATGGATTTAGGAGAGGTAGATCCTGTTTAACAAATCTGTTGGAGTTTTTTGAGGAAGCTACTCAGGAAGTTGATGATAAGAAGGCCTATAATGTCATCTACTTAGATTTCCAAAAGGCTTTTGATGTTGTCCCCCACAAGAGGCTCTTACTTAAACTCAAAGCGACAGGTATTTTAGGAACTGTAGCGACCTGGATTGATAACTGGTTAACAGATAGGAAGCAGCGAGTAGTTATAAGAGGCACAATGTCACAGTGGGCCTGCGTTCATATTGGGGTACCGCAGGGTTCAATTTTAGGACCAGTATAGTTCCTAATTTACATAAATGATATAGACACCAATATATACAGTAAACTGGTGAAATTTGCAGATGACACCAAGGTGGGTGGTGTAGCAGATACTAGTGCTGTAGTTCTCGAGACCGGTCTTGGTCTCGAGACCGGTCTTGAGACCAATTTTTTGTGGTCTCAGTCTTGTCTTGGTCTCGACTCTATTTGGTCTCGGTCTTGTCTTGGTCTCGACCCTATTTGGTCTCGGTCTTATCTTGGTCTCGGACATAGCGGTCTCGATGGGATGGGGAAAAAAAGAGAAAACAGCACATCCTCACAGAACAGTATCATTATTCATTACGCGCCTCAATTCAAATGTAACCAGTCAGATGCATCTACTTTAAAAACGTTACATTGTATACATTTTCTCAATGGACAGTGCTTCACAGTCCACACACTTCATACACATCGCATGATAGCAAAGTCCGCAAAGAAATGTTCCAAAACGTCACCACGCGTCACCATGTCACATAGTACAAAATCCTCGCGAGAGCAAGACGACTTGAGACAGACCGTGCAGCACAAACTGGAACCGCCTCCGTGACGACACAACTTTGCCCTTATTGGCTGAAGATTTTAGTCACACGCATGACGTTTGTATCCCAGGAAATTCCAATGTGTTATCTGCTATTTCTCCCGAAAAGCACATAAAGCAGTGAGAACTGGTTTCAGTTCATTTACTGGTAAAATAAAGTTTAAATAAATTATATAAATGCTGTAACAGTACACGTAAGTTAGTGGTTTATTTATTGTTAGTTACTGTAATGTTGTGCTGCTTTATTTGTTTAATCGTCAGACATACCCATCAAACAACCGATCAGAAAGACATACCAATCAGAAAGACATACCAATCAGACATAACTATCAGAAAGACATACCTATCAGACATACCGATCAGAAAGACACACCTATCAGAAAGACATATGTATCAGAAAGACATACCCATCAGAAAGACATACCAATGAAGACATAACAATCAGACATACCCATCAGAAAGACATACCGATGAGACATGCCCATCAGAAAGACATACCCATGAGACATACCAATCAGACAGACGCACCTATCAGAAAGACATATGTATCAGAAAGACATATGTATCAGAAAGACATACAAATGAAGACATAACAATCAGACATACCCATCAGACATACCGATCAGAAAGACGTACCCATCAGACATACCCATCAGAACACATCAGAAGGACATACCCATGAGACATGCCCATCAGAAAGACATACCGATCAGACATATCCTTCAGACATACCGATCAGAAAGACATACCTATCAGAAAGACATACCGATCAGACATATCCATCAGACATACCTATCAGACAGACATACCCATCAGAAAGACATACCCATGAGATATGCCCCTCAGAAAGACATACCGATCAGACATACCTATCAGACAGACATACCCATCAGAAAGACATACCTATCAGAAAGACATAACAATCAGACATACCTATCATAAAGACATAGTCTCACAGACTACAAGGAGTAGAAATTGTCCGACTTGGCTGCAGTCATTTTATACTCCACCCCTGCAGCCGCCGACAGATCGCACTCCATGTTGCGTCAGCTGCAGTCGAACGCACCCATTGCTTCTTTAAGGGGGGATGGGCAAAATTACAACGATGTCGGTGATTGGCTGTTGTGCTGGCTTTCAGTAAACCTCTGCTCGATAGGCCAACGAGTTGTCTGTCTCAGCGCATTCTCTAAAACGGAGCAAATTTGGTTGATCGAGTTTTATAGTCTGTGTGTATCATCGTGATCGTTCTTATTTTTTATCGATAAAAAATCGAGATCGTTTTTGTCTCCCAGCACTAATAGCATAGTTATAATTCAATTCAATTAGGTATTTCACATTCATTAGAAAGCACGGTCTTGGAGGTGCAAGTCAATCTGGAGGCTCATTCTCTTCAATTCAAAGCAGAGGATCATCACATAGCCGTATTCATAGCTTACCCGAGGCCTCTCTCCCTGGTACTTAATATGAACATCTTTCTGGTACATCCCATCTCTTTCCCTTGACGAGGTCTGATAAAATGGTTATAGGAGAGGATTGCTGAGAATATTATTTTCCATCAGCCTCGTAACTATGACAAATCTGGAAGATTTTAAATGAGAGACATATGGACATATGGACAATATAATTGAAAAGATAACATGAATTTGATTTAACGAGTAATGACACTTTACAGCAATGCCTTTTTTCTCTACAGTTGATCTGAGTAATGTGATGTTGATTCTATCCGTAGTCTGTTTTCGGTCTTGGTCTTGGTCTTGGTCTCGACCAGTCTTGGTCTTGGTCTCGCCTTAGTGTTTCTTGGTCTTGGTCTTGGACTTGGTCTTGGTCTTTGTACCCTCAAGTCTCGGCAGTGTCTTGGTCTTGATACCTTCCGGTCTTGGCAATGTCTTGGTCTTGGGTTAGGCGGTCTTGACTACAACACTAGCAGATACTGAACTAGTGGCTCAGCAGCTACAGTGGAATCTTGATTTAATTAGTGACTGGGCCGATACCTGGCAGATGAAATTTAACATAGACAAATGTAATAGACAAATCACATCGGGGTCACCACCTCTCCTGGAGCCGACACCTTATCGTGGTGGAGAGGTTTGCGTATTCCAATGATCCCAGGAGCTAAGTTGCCTGGGGCTTTAAGCTCCTGGTAGGGTCACCCAAGGCAAACAGGTCCTGGGTGAGGAACCAGACGAAGTGCGGCTCACAAGACCCCTTATGATGAGTTATAACATGGATCCACGATTTCCCTTGCCCGGACGCGGGTCACCGGGGCCCCCTCCTGGAGCCAGGCCTGGGGGTGGGGCTCGATGGCGAGCGCCTGGTGGCCAGGCCTACACCCATGGGGCCTGGTCGGGCACAGCCCAAAAAAGGCACGTGGGTCCCCCCTCCAATGGGCTCACCACCTGTAGGAGGGGCCATAAGGGTCAGGTGCAGTGTGAGTTGGGCAGTGGCCGAAGGCAGGGACCTTGGCGGTCCGATCCTCAGCTGCAGAAGCTAGCTCTAGGGACATGGAATGTCACCTCTCTGGTGGGGAAGGAGCCTGAGCTGGTGCGCGAGGCTGCGAGGTTCTGACTAGATATAGTCGGGCTCACCTCGACGCACGGCTTGGGCTCTGGAACCAGTCTCCTCGAAGGGGGTTGGACCCTCTTCCACTCTGGAGTTGCTCACGGGGAGAGGCGCCGAGCTGGCGTGGGCATACTTATTGCTCCCTGGCTGGGCGCCTGTACATTGGGGTTTACCGCAGTAGACGAGAGGGTAGCCTCCCTTCGCCTTCGAGTTGGGGGACGGGTCCTGACTGTTGTTTGCGCTTATGCGCCAAACGGCAGTTCAGAATACCCACCCTTTTTGGAGTCCTTGGAAGGGGTGTTGGAGAGTGCTCCCCCCGGGGACTCACTTGTTCTGCTGGGGGACTTCAATGCCCACGTGGGCAATGACAGTGAGACCTGGAGTGGCGTGATTGGGAGGAATGCCCCCCCCGATCTGAACCCGAGTGGTGTTCTGTTGTTGGACTTCTGTGCTCGTCACGGATTGTCCATAATGAACACCATGTTCAGGCATAAGGGTGTTCATATGTGCACTTGGCACCAGGACACCCTAGGCCGCAGTTCGATGATCGACTTTGTAGTCGTGTCATCGGACTTGCAGCCGCATGTCTTGGACACTCGGGTGAAGAAAGGGGCGGAGCTGTCAACTGATCACTACCTGGTGGTGGGTTGGCTCCGCTGGTGGGGGAGGAAGCCGGCCAGGCCTGGCAGGCCCAAGCGTATAGTGAGGGTCTGTTGGGAACGTCTGGCGGAATCCCCTGTCAGAGGGAGTTTCAACTCCTACCTCAGGCAGAACTTCTCCCATGTTCCGGGGGAGGCGGGGGACATCGAGTCCGAATGGGCCATGTTCCGCGCCTCCATTGTGGAGGCGGCTGACCGGAGCTGTGGCCGTAAGGTGGTCGGTGCTTGTCGCGGTGGTGAGGGATGCCGTCAAGCTGAAGAAGGAGTCCTATCGGGCCTTTTTGGCCTGTGGGACTCCAGAAGCAGCTGATGAGGTCTTTCTGTGCCTCTCTATCCTAGATGAGAATGAGTGTTTGGAACTGAATGGGGGCTGTCAGCAGAACTGTGTGAACAGTGCAGGCTCTTTCCTCTGTGAATGTAGCATGGGATTCCGCTTAAACACAGACGGACGAAGCTGCGTTGGTGAGTGAAAAAACAGCACAATCAGAGATTGAAGTGTAAGATTAAAATGTTAATGTCTGTATATCTCATTAAATAATCCTACAGTTACAACAAATATGGAGGCTTTTTCCAGTGTCATGAATAAATGGCTAGGAATATTGGATTTTGCAAGCCTTATTCATTCCTGCACATGGCTTGCTTTCTCTAAAGAAGTTAGTATGGAAGGTTGGAGTCATACAGTTGTCAGGGCAGCATGTGTGCCCTACCTGTGTTGTGAATCGGGAGAAGGGCGAACGAGCAGGGCGCAGTGAAGCAGAGTCTGGGAGCCGTAAATCCAAGGCAAAGGGATTTATTGAGGGCAGACGGACAGACAGGGCACAGACTTCCACAAACGTCAATGACAGACCTGGGGAAACAGACTTTAACGCGGACTAAATACAGGACATGACCTCAGAATAAATGCAAGACAGCTGATACAATGGGAATTGACACAGGGTTAACGAGGAAGGTGTGACACACATGAGGAGTGGACACGCAGGTCATGACAGAACCCCCCCCCCAAGGCACGCACTCCGGGCATGCCCCAAAGGGAGCGGCGGACAGGACGAGACCGGGAACAAGACGAACCTGGAAAACAAGACAAGACCGTTACTGGGGCACAGGGAACAGGATCGAAACACAAAACAGACACAAGGGCAGAAACCACGACAAAACCTGACAGAGGACGGGAAACGCGGACAGACAAACTAGAAAGGGAGATACCGGGGGAACACCAATGGGAGGAACAAAAGGGCCGGGAGTGAACATGGGAGGCACAGAGGGACGAGCAGCAAAGACTGGAGGGACAAAGGGACCAGGAGGGAATGGAGGAGACACAGAGGGACGAGGAGCAGAAACAGGAGGGGCAAAAAGGTGAAGGGTGAAGGAACAAGGGGAGCCTGAGGGAACCCCAGTGGGCGAAAGGTGGTAGCCAGAGGAGCCGCGGGTGACCAAGCGGCCGAAGCCAGAGCGGCCGAAGAGGAGGGCCAAGGAGGTGCCTTTGGCAGGCCTGCAGGAGGCCGACAAAGCGGAAGAGGCGGGGGGGGGGATCCGTAGGGGACAGGGATTTCCGGCGTAGGCGGAGTTGGGGCCTCTGGCCCAGCAGCGGACAAAGCCCTTGGAGCCTCGGGCGGAGCAGGAGGCAGAGGCCCAGGAGCCTCGCACGGAGCAGAGACGGGTTGTGGTGCAACCGGGACCTCGGGTAGCAGTGGAGGCCTAGGAGCCTCGGGCGTATCTGCAGGCAGAGACGGTGCCGGGACTTCGGGCCCAGGGGCCGGAGCGTCAACCTCTGGGATAGGCAGGATAGACGGAGCCAGCAGGACGGGCAGGACAGGCGGAGCCACAACAGGAGCTGCCTCGGGCGGAGCCGGAGACGCGGCCGGGGCCTCGTGTGTGGTGGCAGGCTGGCGGGTGGGCATCGTGCGCAGCAGCAGCAGGCTGGCAGGCATCATGCGCGTGCGCAGCCGGAATGGGCGGCAGCATGGCAGGGGCCTCTGAGGGCGCAGAGACCGGGACTGGCTGGTCAGGCCCTTCCAGCATGACCTGGGCAAGCAGAACGGTACAGACAGGCAGGACAGGTAGAACAGGTGGGACAAGAACCGGTGAGACAGGCAGGATGGGCAGAGCCGGCGAGACAGGCAGGACGGGCGGAGCTGCAGGCAGAGCTTCAGCTGGCGAAGGCGGCGGGGCCTCAGGTGTGAGCGTAGGCGGAGCTGTGGCAGGCGCAGCTGACTCGGCAGGGGCACTGCAGGCGTAGCGGTGGCAGCAGGCACCACCAACTCGTGGCCAGCAGGGGGTGGTACGGCGGTCGCTGGAACAAGCGGGACGGGCAGGACAGGTGGCGCCAGCGAGTCAGGCGGGACGGGCAGGACAGGAACATACACTATGGCCCCTTTAAGACACCTTTTACTCTGCGGGATAGCGTCCCACAGGCCCTGGCCCCCTTATTTGCCAGGCGTGCCACCCGGAAATGGTAGGCTGCTAGCGGTGGCTATTACGGTGGCCGTAATGCGGGCTTTGGGTACCTGAGGGGGCAATGCAGCGGTGACATCCTGGGCGAGCCCCGCTGGTATCCAGATCGGGAGGGTTTCTTCCCGAAATCCGGCGGAGAGAGCAGCGGTGGAGAGAGAGCAGGCCCTCAAGTAGATCGCCAGTTCTTCAGGTGCCCTCTCCTCTTCTTTTTTTTCCGGTGAGTGGCAGGCGGCTGCGTCGTTTCGGAGACGACGGACGGCGAGTCGGCAGCCTCTGCTCTAATTTCCGGAGATTGTCGTGCAACTCATTAATGAGGCGCACGTTCCCGGACGGCATCATCTGCCTCAGGAGGTCGCCGCTCCAGCTGGCCAAGTCCAAAGCCACGGGGTGGTTCAGCCAATACAATACCTCTTGCAGGAGACCGAGGCGCTGGCTCTCGGTCCACCGCGGTGCGTTTTCGGAGAGGTCTGTCATTCTGTTGTGAATCGGGAGAAGGGCGAACGAGCAGGGCGCAGTGAAGCAGAGTCCAGGAGCCATAAATCCAAGGCAAAGGGATTTATTGAAGGCAGATGGACAGACAGGGCACAGACTTCCACAAACCTCAATGACAGACCTGGGGAAACAGACTTGAACGCGGACTAAATACAGGACATGACCTCAGAATAAACGCAAGACAGCTGATACGATGGGAATTGACACGGGGTTAACAAGGAGGGCGTGGCACACGTGAGGACTGGATGCGCAGGTCATGACAACCTAGAATGAGGGGGAGAGGATACAGGTCTCTATCAGTGAGCCTGCTGAACAGTTAGTTGCATTTATTTTTAGGGCATGCTCCAGGAACATCACTGATTCCTTAGATCAGTTTTTAAATAAATCATCAGGCATGGAGATATAATTGATGTATATAATTAAAAGTGATATTCCTTTTCCAGATGACTTTATTATAGATTTAGCTGCATTGGTTTAAAATGGAATATACAGTGGTACCTCAGAACTCGAACTTAATCCGTTCAGATTAGATGCTAAAAACTCAAATAGCCTAATTGTCGGTGTTTGTTACAGAGCACCTAATGTAGCTGCTGAGGAAAGCAGATTGTTATACAGTGATATTAGGATTATGAGCAATAAAAATGATGTGGTAGTTATCGGTGATTTTAATCTACCGGGGATGCAGTGGGACATTGTCGCTGGCTCTTCTGAAAATGAACTGGAGATGGTGGAATTAGTACAGGATTGTTTTTTTACTCAGTTTAACACCCCTACCAGGGGAGATGCCATTCTTGATCTTGTTTTCTCTAATAACCAGGACAGGATTGGTAAATTAGACGTTTTAGAACCACTTGACAGTAGCGATCATAACATCATAAGTTTAGTGCCCGAAGAGCAAAGTCCAAATCAAAAATATATAATGTTAGGAAGGCTAACTTCAATTGTATGAGATTAAAACTAGAAACTGTGAACTGGATGGAGTTAATTAACAAAACTGTTGAAGAGGCATGGGGATTTTTTAAAAGCACATTATTGCAAGTGCAAGAGGACTTCATACCTGTTTCCAGCAAGAATAAATCTAGGAAATTGCAACCTAGGTGGTTTACTAGGGAAATAAAGTATAAAGTAAGGAGGAAAAGGGCTTTGTTCCAGAAATGGAAAATAACTGATGATGACAGAATAAAGCAAGAGTATCTAAATCTACAGTTAAAAAATTACATTAGATGAGCTAAAAGGAATGTCAAAAGGAAGATCGCATTGGAGGCTAAGGATGACATTAAAAGTTTCTTCCAGTAATTTAACTCTAAAAGAGCTCTAAAAGCTCTAAAATTACTAATCTGTAGGATAGTAAGGGTCTTATAATTGAAAATGACATTGATATAGTAAATGAGTTCAGTGATAGTTTTGCACGGGTATTCACTGTTGAGGACACTAGTAATTTACCAGTTCTTATTACTAATCCAGCATCGTCTATAACTAATATATATATAACTGAAGCTGATGTTTTGCAAAGCCTAGCTAAGCTCAAAATAAATAAATCTCAGGGCCCTGATGGCATCTTACCTATAGTGTTAAAAGAGATGAGGGATATTATTTGCCGACCCTTAACTTTACTGTTTCAAAAATCCTTATCTGAAGGTGTGGTACCTTCTGATTGGAAGCATGCCAACATAACGCCCATTTTCAAAACAGGTGATAGAAGTAATTTGTCAAACTATAGGCCAATCAGTCTAACTTGTATAACTAGTAAAGTTATGGAGGCTATAATCAAAGAGAAAATGGTAGATTACCTGGACTTAAATAACATTTTGAGGGATAGCCAGCATGGATTTAGGAGAGGTAGATCCTGTTTAACAAATCTGTTGGAGTTTTTTGAGGAAGCTACTCAGGAAGTTGATGATAAGAAGGCCTATAATGTCATCTACTTAGATTTCCAAAAGGCTTTTGATGTTGTCCCCCACAAGAGGCTCTTACTTAAACTCAAAGCGACAGGTATTTTAGGAACTGTAGCGACCTGGATTGATAACTGGTTAACAGATAGGAAGCAGCGAGTAGTTATAAGAGGCACAATGTCACAGTGGGCCTGCGTTCATATTGGGGTACCGCAGGGTTCAATTTTAGGACCAGTATAGTTCCTAATTTACATAAATGATATAGACACCAATATATACAGTAAACTGGTGAAATTTGCAGATGACACCAAGGTGGGTGGTGTAGCAGATACTAGTGCTGTAGTTCTCGAGACCGGTCTTGGTCTCGAGACCGGTCTTGAGACCAATTTTTTGTGGTCTCAGTCTTGTCTTGGTCTCGACTCTATTTGGTCTCGGTCTTGTCTTGGTCTCGACCCTATTTGGTCTCGGTCTTATCTTGGTCTCGGACATAGCGGTCTCGATGGGATGGGGAAAAAAAGAGAAAACAGCACATCCTCACAGAACAGTATCATTATTCATTACGCGCCTCAATTCAAATGTAACCAGTCAGATGCATCTACTTTAAAAACGTTACATTGTATACATTTTCTCAATGGACAGTGCTTCACAGTCCACACACTTCATACACATCGCATGATAGCAAAGTCCGCAAAGAAATGTTCCAAAACGTCACCACGCGTCACCATGTCACATAGTACAAAATCCTCGCGAGAGCAAGACGACTTGAGACAGACCGTGCAGCACAAACTGGAACCGCCTCCGTGACGACACAACTTTGCCCTTATTGGCTGAAGATTTTAGTCACACGCATGACGTTTGTATCCCAGGAAATTCCAATGTGTTATCTGCTATTTCTCCCGAAAAGCACATAAAGCAGTGAGAACTGGTTTCAGTTCATTTACTGGTAAAATAAAGTTTAAATAAATTATATAAATGCTGTAACAGTACACGTAAGTTAGTGGTTTATTTATTGTTAGTTACTGTAATGTTGTGCTGCTTTATTTGTTTAATCGTCAGACATACCCATCAAACAACCGATCAGAAAGACATACCAATCAGAAAGACATACCAATCAGACATAACTATCAGAAAGACATACCTATCAGACATACCGATCAGAAAGACACACCTATCAGAAAGACATATGTATCAGAAAGACATACCCATCAGAAAGACATACCAATGAAGACATAACAATCAGACATACCCATCAGAAAGACATACCGATGAGACATGCCCATCAGAAAGACATACCCATGAGACATACCAATCAGACAGACGCACCTATCAGAAAGACATATGTATCAGAAAGACATATGTATCAGAAAGACATACAAATGAAGACATAACAATCAGACATACCCATCAGACATACCGATCAGAAAGACGTACCCATCAGACATACCCATCAGAACACATCAGAAGGACATACCCATGAGACATGCCCATCAGAAAGACATACCGATCAGACATATCCTTCAGACATACCGATCAGAAAGACATACCTATCAGAAAGACATACCGATCAGACATATCCATCAGACATACCTATCAGACAGACATACCCATCAGAAAGACATACCCATGAGATATGCCCCTCAGAAAGACATACCGATCAGACATACCTATCAGACAGACATACCCATCAGAAAGACATACCTATCAGAAAGACATAACAATCAGACATACCTATCATAAAGACATAGTCTCACAGACTACAAGGAGTAGAAATTGTCCGACTTGGCTGCAGTCATTTTATACTCCACCCCTGCAGCCGCCGACAGATCGCACTCCATGTTGCGTCAGCTGCAGTCGAACGCACCCATTGCTTCTTTAAGGGGGGATGGGCAAAATTACAACGATGTCGGTGATTGGCTGTTGTGCTGGCTTTCAGTAAACCTCTGCTCGATAGGCCAACGAGTTGTCTGTCTCAGCGCATTCTCTAAAACGGAGCAAATTTGGTTGATCGAGTTTTATAGTCTGTGTGTATCATCGTGATCGTTCTTATTTTTTATCGATAAAAAATCGAGATCGTTTTTGTCTCCCAGCACTAATAGCATAGTTATAATTCAATTCAATTAGGTATTTCACATTCATTAGAAAGCACGGTCTTGGAGGTGCAAGTCAATCTGGAGGCTCATTCTCTTCAATTCAAAGCAGAGGATCATCACATAGCCGTATTCATAGCTTACCCGAGGCCTCTCTCCCTGGTACTTAATATGAACATCTTTCTGGTACATCCCATCTCTTTCCCTTGACGAGGTCTGATAAAATGGTTATAGGAGAGGATTGCTGAGAATATTATTTTCCATCAGCCTCGTAACTATGACAAATCTGGAAGATTTTAAATGAGAGACATATGGACATATGGACAATATAATTGAAAAGATAACATGAATTTGATTTAACGAGTAATGACACTTTACAGCAATGCCTTTTTTCTCTACAGTTGATCTGAGTAATGTGATGTTGATTCTATCCGTAGTCTGTTTTCGGTCTTGGTCTTGGTCTTGGTCTCGACCAGTCTTGGTCTTGGTCTCGCCTTAGTGTTTCTTGGTCTTGGTCTTGGACTTGGTCTTGGTCTTTGTACCCTCAAGTCTCGGCAGTGTCTTGGTCTTGATACCTTCCGGTCTTGGCAATGTCTTGGTCTTGGGTTAGGCGGTCTTGACTACAACACTAGCAGATACTGAACTAGTGGCTCAGCAGCTACAGTGGAATCTTGATTTAATTAGTGACTGGGCCGATACCTGGCAGATGAAATTTAACATAGACAAATGTAATAGACAAATCACATCGGGGTCACCACCTCTCCTGGAGCCGACACCTTATCGTGGTGGAGAGGTTTGCGTATTCCAATGATCCCAGGAGCTAAGTTGCCTGGGGCTTTAAGCTCCTGGTAGGGTCACCCAAGGCAAACAGGTCCTGGGTGAGGAACCAGACGAAGTGCGGCTCACAAGACCCCTTATGATGAGTTATAACATGGATCCACGATTTCCCTTGCCCGGACGCGGGTCACCGGGGCCCCCTCCTGGAGCCAGGCCTGGGGGTGGGGCTCGATGGCGAGCGCCTGGTGGCCAGGCCTACACCCATGGGGCCTGGTCGGGCACAGCCCAAAAAAGGCACGTGGGTCCCCCCTCCAATGGGCTCACCACCTGTAGGAGGGGCCATAAGGGTCAGGTGCAGTGTGAGTTGGGCAGTGGCCGAAGGCAGGGACCTTGGCGGTCCGATCCTCAGCTGCAGAAGCTAGCTCTAGGGACATGGAATGTCACCTCTCTGGTGGGGAAGGAGCCTGAGCTGGTGCGCGAGGCTGCGAGGTTCTGACTAGATATAGTCGGGCTCACCTCGACGCACGGCTTGGGCTCTGGAACCAGTCTCCTCGAAGGGGGTTGGACCCTCTTCCACTCTGGAGTTGCTCACGGGGAGAGGCGCCGAGCTGGCGTGGGCATACTTATTGCTCCCTGGCTGGGCGCCTGTACATTGGGGTTTACCGCAGTAGACGAGAGGGTAGCCTCCCTTCGCCTTCGAGTTGGGGGACGGGTCCTGACTGTTGTTTGCGCTTATGCGCCAAACGGCAGTTCAGAATACCCACCCTTTTTGGAGTCCTTGGAAGGGGTGTTGGAGAGTGCTCCCCCCGGGGACTCACTTGTTCTGCTGGGGGACTTCAATGCCCACGTGGGCAATGACAGTGAGACCTGGAGTGGCGTGATTGGGAGGAATGCCCCCCCCGATCTGAACCCGAGTGGTGTTCTGTTGTTGGACTTCTGTGCTCGTCACGGATTGTCCATAATGAACACCATGTTCAGGCATAAGGGTGTTCATATGTGCACTTGGCACCAGGACACCCTAGGCCGCAGTTCGATGATCGACTTTGTAGTCGTGTCATCGGACTTGCAGCCGCATGTCTTGGACACTCGGGTGAAGAAAGGGGCGGAGCTGTCAACTGATCACTACCTGGTGGTGGGTTGGCTCCGCTGGTGGGGGAGGAAGCCGGCCAGGCCTGGCAGGCCCAAGCGTATAGTGAGGGTCTGTTGGGAACGTCTGGCGGAATCCCCTGTCAGAGGGAGTTTCAACTCCTACCTCAGGCAGAACTTCTCCCATGTTCCGGGGGAGGCGGGGGACATCGAGTCCGAATGGGCCATGTTCCGCGCCTCCATTGTGGAGGCGGCTGACCGGAGCTGTGGCCGTAAGGTGGTCGGTGCTTGTCGCGGTGGTGAGGGATGCCGTCAAGCTGAAGAAGGAGTCCTATCGGGCCTTTTTGGCCTGTGGGACTCCAGAAGCAGCTGATGAGTACCGGCAGGCTAAGCGGAACGCGGCTTCAGCGGTCGCTGAGGCAAAAACTCGGGTATGGGAGGAGTTTGGCGAAGCCATGGAGAATGACTTCCGGACGGCTTCGAGGAGATTCTGGTCCACCATCCGGCGTCTCAGGGCGGGAAAGCGGTGCAGCATCAACACTGTTTATGGTGGGGATGGTGCGCTGCTGACCTCAGCTCGGGACGTTGTGGGTCAGTGGAAGGAATACTTCGAAGACCTCCTCAATCCCACTGACACGCCTTCCAATGAGGAAGCAGAGTCTGGGGACTTGGAGGTGGACTTACCTATCTCTGGGGCAGAGGTTGCTGAGGTGGTTAAAAAGCTCCTTGGTGGCCGGGCCCCGGGGGTGGATAATAATAATAATAATAAATTTTATTTGTATTGCACTTTATATTTTAGAAATCTCAAAGTGCTACACAATAAAAATAAAGAAATAAAAACAGGAGGATCTATAAAATACTTTAATAAAATGTCTTTCTAAAAAGATGAGTTTTTAGGTTTTGTTTAAAAGCATCAGTCGACTGTGGGGCTCTCAGGTAGTCAGGGAGGGCGTTCCACAGCCTCGGCGCCACAGATGAAAAAGCCCTATCACCCATGCTGCGGAGCTTGGTTCTGGGGACTTGGAGGGTGTTAGTGTGTACAGAGCGGAGGGTGCGTGAGGAGGCATGGGGGGTGAGGAGTCCTCGTAAGTAAAGGGGAGCATGTCCATAGATGCATTGATGGGTGAGGAGAGAGACCTTGAACTCTATCCTGAGTGGGACAGGGAGCCAGTGAAGGGTTTTCAGGATGGGGGTGATGTGGTCATGCTTTCGCACCCTCATCAGGATCCTGGCAGCGCTGTTCTGAATATACTGTAGTCTCTGTATATTCTTGCCAGGAATCCCAATGAGCAGTGCATTACAGTAATCCAGCCTGGAGCAGACAAAGGCATGGACGAGCTTCTCTGCATCTGCCAGGCTGAGTGTTGGGTGGAGTTTGGCGATGTTCTTGAGGTGGTAGAATGATGACTTACAGAGGTGTTTGATGTGGGTGTCAAAGGTGAGTTGAGGGTCCAGTTTAACACCCAAATTGGTGACAGATGTGGAAAGGGGGATGTTTAGGCCAGAGAAAGTGATACTGGTGATTGTAGAAGAGCGGAGATGGTGAGGTGTGCCAACTAAGATGGCTTCTGTTTTGGAACTGTTCAGCTTTAGGAAGTTGAGCCTCATCCATACCTCTATATCCTCCAGGCAGGTAGTCAGTGTGGATGCTGACAGAGGGGCAGTAGAGGAGATGGGGGTAGTCCTGAGATAAAGCTGAATGTCATCGGCATAGCAATGAAAAGATAAACCATGTCTGCCAATGATGTTTCCAAGGGGGAGCATGTAGATGGTGAAAAGGATGGGGCATAGCACAGAGCCCTGTGGGACACCACAGGTGACGTTGTGGGTGTGAGATTTTGCACTGCCAAGGGTGACATGCTCAGTTCTGCTGGTCAGGTATGATGTAAACCAGTTGTGAACATTTCCTGAGAGTCCAATGGAGTATTGCAGGCGGTGAAGGAGGATGTTGTGGTCTATTGTATCAAAAGCAGCGGTCAGGTCAAGAAGGATGAGTAGAGAGGGGGAACCAGTATCTGCTGTCATCAGAAGGTCATTGGTGACCCTGACCAGGGCTGTTTCAGTGCTATGGCCAGGGCGAAAACCAGACTGAAACTTTTCAAACAGGTTATTTAGATTGAGGTGATCATGAAGTTGTGCTGCAACAGTTTTTTCCAGAACTTTAGAGAGAAATGGAAGATTGGAGATTGGCCTATAGTTAGACAGAACTTCAGGATCCAGGGTGGGTTTTTTCAGTAGAGGTCTGATGACAGCAGTTTTTAGTGCAGAAGGAATATGGCCAGCCAGGAGGGAGTTGTTTCTAATCCTGGTGATGAGTGGAGAGACAGCAGAGATGTTAGCCTTCAACAGGGCTGAGGGGAAAGGGTCCAGGGAACTGGTCGACGGTTTCATTTTCCTGATGACGTCCTCCACCTCTTCCCGTGTGGTAGCAGAGAAGGAGCAAAGGGGCTGGACAGTCTCAGACAGTGGGTCAATAGTTGGAGGAGGCAGGATATCCGTGGTGGAGAGGTGTGAGCGGATGTTATCAACTTTTTGTTTGAAAAAATTGAGGTACAGTGTACATGTTGCACCTCTCCTCGGAGTGGGCAGGTGAAGGAGGTTTTAGAAGGTGATTTATAGTTGAAAAAAGTTTTTTGGAGTTCATGGAACTGTTGCTGATGATGTTGGAATAGAACCTGGACCGAGCAACCTTCAGAGCTTCTGCATACGCCTTCTTGTGTTCCCTGTAAGCTTGTTTGTGGACAGTCAGCCCAGAAGCCTTGAGCTGCCTCTCAAGGACATGCCCACCCACCTTCATTTTTCGCAGCTCACAGGTGTACCAAGGTGCTGAGCACGAGAATGATACAGACCTGGATGTTAAGGGTGCGTGGAAGTCCAGAAGACTGCTCAGGGACTGGTTATAGAAATCCACGAGGTCAGCAACAGAGAGGGGGCTGGTAGGGTCAGAGGAGAGAAGTTTAAGGTCCAGGCCCAGGGCATCCGCATTGATGTTCTTCAGACTTCTGAAATGGATCTGTCGTTTTGGTTTGGTATGGGGGGAGAGAAAGGGCAGCTCCATCGACACTACTTTGTGATCTGAAATACCAAGATCATATACCTGTAGGTTACTGATGGGGGCAGAGTTTGAAATGACCAAGTCAAGTGTGTGACCCCTGGAATGTGTGGGGACATCAACATGTTGCTGTAGGTTGAGGGAATATAGCAGCTCAAGGAAATCAGCAGTGAGATAACCTGTGGGATTGTCGACATGAATATTTATATCTCCTAGGATTATAATGTTAGCAGAGGTAGCACAAAGTTTTGAGAGAAGATCAGATATTTCCGGGATGAAGGCAGAGTTCGGTTTTGGAGGTCGGTAGATAAGGAGAACGGTCATGGGAAAAGGGGGCTTACATTTAAATGCAAGGCACTCACAGGAAGATGTTGCAGATATCGAGATAGGGGACAACCCCAAGTCCTGACGGTGGATGATAGCTAAGCCACCACCATGCCCAGTGCTGCGAGCTGCCTCCAGGTAACTGTAGCCAAGTGGACAGGCTTCATTTCGGGCAGAGTAAACCTCTGACTGGTGCCAGGTTTCTGTCAAACACATGAAGTCAAATCCTTTCTCCCTGATGTGTTCTTCAGTAAGTGTGGATTTATTGCTGATGGATTGAGAGTACCATGAGGACCATGAGATCCGCCCGGAGTTCCTCAAGGCTCTGGATGTTGCGGGACTGTCTTGGTTGACACGCATCTGCGGCATTGCGTGGACATCGGGGGCGGTGCCTCTGGATTGGCAGACCGGGGTGGTGGTCCCCATCTTTAAGAAGGGAGACTGGAGGGTGTGTTCCAACTATAGGGGGATCACACTCCTCAGCCTCCCTGGTAAGGCCTATTCGGGGGTGCTGGAGAGGAGGGTCCGTCGGATAGTCGAACCTCGGATTCAGGAGGAGCAGTGTGGTTTTCGCCCTGGCCGTGGAACAGTGGACCAGCTCTATACTCTCGGCAGGGTCCTGGAGGGTGCGTGGAAGTTTGCCCAACCACTCTACATGTGCTTTGTGGACTTGGAGAAGGCATTCGACCGCGTCCCTTGGGGAGTCCTGTGGGGAGTGCTCCGGGAGTACGGGGTGCCGGACTGCCTTATAAGGGCTGTTCGGTCCCTGTAAGACCGGTGTCAGAGCTTGGTCCGCATTGCCGGCAGTAAGTCGAACTCATTCCCGGTGAGGGTTCGACTCCGCCAGGGCTGCCCTATATCACCGATTCTGTTCATAACCTTTATGGACAGAATTTCTAGGTGCAGCCAGGGCGTTGAGGGTGTCCAGTTTGGTGACCTCAGGATTAGGTCTCTGCTTTTTGCAGATGATGTGGTTCTGTTAGCCTCATCAGACCGTGACCTTTGGCTCTCACTGGGACAGTTCGCAGCCGAGTGTGAAGCGGCTGGAATGAAAATCAGCACCTCCAAATCCGAGACCATGGTCCTCAGCTGGAAAAGGGTGGAGTGCTCTCTCCAGGTCGGGGAGGAGGTCCTTCCCCAAGTGGAGGAGTTTAAGTATCTCGGGGTCTTGTTCACGAGTGAGGGAAGGATGGAGCGGGAGATCGACAGGCGGATCGGTGCGGCGTCAGCAGTGATGCGGGCGCTGCATCTGTCTGTCGTGGTGAAGAAGGAGCTGAGCCAAAAGGCAAAGCTCTCAATTTACCGGTCGATCTACGTTCCTACCCTCACCTATGGTCATGAGCTGTGGGTAGTGACCGAAAGAACGAGATCGCGAGTGCAAGCGGCCTAAATGAGTTTTCTCCGCAGGGTGGCTGGGCTCTCCCTTAGAGATAGGGTGAGGAGCTCGGTCATTCGGGAGAGACTCAGAGTAGAGCCGCTGCTCCTCCGCATTGAGAGGAGCCAGATGAGGCGGCTTGGGCATCTGCTTAGGATGCCTCCTGGACGCCTCCCTGGTGAGGTGTTCCGGGCATGTCCCACTGGGAGGAGGCCCCGGGGAAGACCCAGGACACGCTGGAGGGACTATGTCTCTTGGCTGGCCTGGGAACGCCTCGGGATCCCCCCAGTGGAGCTGGAGGAAGTGGCCGGGGAGAGGGAAGTCTGTGTTTCCCTGCTGAGACTGCTGCCCCCGCGACCCGACCTCGGATAAGCGGAAGTAAATGGATGGATGGATGGATGGACAAATGTAAGGTACTCCATGTAGGGAGCAGACATATAAAGTACAGGTATTTTATGGGACCTACTGAAATAAAGGTAGCTGATTACAAGAAAGATCTCGGTGTGTATGTTGATGCTTCCATGTCCCACTCTCGCCAGTGTGGGGAAGCAATAAAAAAGGCTAATAGGATGTTGGGTTACATCTCTAGGTGTGTGGAGTTTAAGTTAAGGGAGGTGATGCTACGATTATATAATTCCTTGGTAAGACCTCACCTAGAATATTGTGTGCAGGTTTGGTCACCATACCTTAAAAAGGACATTGCGGCCTTAGAAAAGTGCAGTGTAGGGCCACAAGAATGATTCCTGGTCTTAGAGGAATGTCATACGAGGAAAGGTTAGTTGAGCTAAATCTGTTCAGCCTCAAGCAAAGGAGACTGAGGGGGGACATGATCCAGGTCTATGTGATTCTAACAGGTTTGGAGGCTGTTCAACCGAATAGTTACTTCAGCATTAGTTCAAATACAAGAACTCATGGCCATAGGTGGAAATTAGCGGGAGAACATTTCAAACTGGATTTAAGGAAGCACTTCTTTACACAGCGTGTAGTCAGAGTATGGAATAGTCTTCCTGATAACGTAGTGCAAGCTGAATCCTTGGGTCCCTTTAAATCAGAGCTAGATAAGATTTTAACAACTCTGAGCTATTAGTTAAGTTCTCCCCAAGCGAGCTTGATGGGCCGAATGGCCTCCTCTCGTTTGTATAGTTCTTATCTTCTTATGTTCTTATGAATCCTAAAAAGTTCCAGTTCTGATCGAATTTTCCCCATAGGAAATAATGGAAAACCAATTAATTGGTTCCCGGCCCCCCCAAATTACACCTAAATATGTTTTTTTAGCATTTAAACACAAAATGAACTGGATAAAACAAGAAGAGCATATACTGTACTAAACACATCTAAGCACATTTATCAAAACAGTAATTTGTAAAGTAAGAAAATAAATGTATCCAAACAAAAAAAATAATATAATATGTCCTGCCCCGATCGTCCGCTCCTTCCGTGTGCCACGCCCCCTCGTTAACCCCGTGTGGAATCCCCGTGTGATCAGCTGTTTCTGTTTGTTGTCATTAATCCTCTGTATTTAGTCCGCGTTTCAGTTTGTTTCCCCAGTCCGGTTATTGTATTGTCCCTCTGCGTTTTGCCTGCTTTGCATGTAATTAAACCCCATATTCCCCGATACCCTGACATCTGCGCCTTTGTCTTCATTCCGTCCCCGATCGGCCAGACAATATTATTATAATTGAATGTATTTAATTTTAATAATAATTATAATAATAATTATTAATATTAAAATAATTAATAAGAAATAAGAACATAAGAACATAAGAACATAAGAAATTTACAAACGATATAATAAAATAAACAAATCTTTATTTTTAAATGTATTTTATTATATAATAATACCTACTGTTACTGTCTATTATTGTCTAAAAGTATTTTTACTGTCTAAATATATGTATTCAGCTATAGTGTAAACATGCACGATGCTATCACAGCAAATGCCAGGCTGAGACTGAAGCGTTACCCTTTGTTTCCGCTGAGAGACGTGCCGCGTGACTCATTTCCCCGCGCGTACAAATTATCTTAGGTCGTTGTTCACGGTTCAGGTACGTCAGTTCTAGGTAATTTTTTTTCGAACTGGTTAAGAAATTTGAGTTCTAATGAGTTTGAGAACTGAGGTACCACTGTATTTGCGTATGAAGGAAAAGTGAGGATAAAATCCATCTTATGACTTCTTATCTGGTACAGGAGTATAGCAAGCCTGGAGCTTATCCCAGGAAGTACAGGGCTATACCTGGGACAGGATGCCAGTCCAATGCATGGCACTCACACAATGGACAATTTACCATATACACCAGTTCACCTAAACACTTGTTTTTGGACTGTGGGATGAAACCCAGTTGCCCAAAGCAAACTGACCAGCAAACTGTTCCAAACACATCCACGCTGAGCAGGGATGTGTTTTTAACCTCCAAATCAGGAAGTCTGGCATTGCTTCCTCTCCCTTGTGCCCTGTGCTTCTTGTGATCGGTCCTCCCACAGATATGATGGATACATTACATGGAGGTAGCAGGATGGAATGGATATTTTCATATTTTGATATGCTAATTAAATTAACAGCACCCTATTCCCTAGTCTTACTTAAAATAACTACAGAGCACATTTCTTTTTAAGAGCTGTGTTTTAAGAATACAGTGGAACAGTAACCAATAGATCAACAATAGATTAGCTTCTGCACAAGGCAAACATTGAAAATCAGAACTGGTGTCAGCGCTTTAGAAGGTCTGCAACTAGTTTCAAGACATCAGCAAGGTCCAGGTAGAATGAATGAATGACTTTCCAGATTAGTTACCATGTTTTATACTATGTTTATTTTACTTAGTGTGCAATGAAATCATTCGGACAGCCACAGGCACGAGATCTGGTGAACCTGATGACACTGATACAAGTCACACAACATCGGGCTTTTAAGAAAGATTTTTTGGATAGGTTGGGGGGGGGAGTGTATAGAGGGCTAAAGATGGTAGAGTTTAGGGGTGTGGGGGGATTAAACGGGGGGGGGGAAGGGGGAGTGGGTGACGGGGCCATCTGGGGGAATACAATTTTTTCATTCTGACAGCATTCAGTTTGTTATTCTTATTATTTTGATGTGTTCTTATTGTCCTCCTTGCCTCTTTTTGTAGCTTTCCCATTTAAAATGGAGATTATGTAAGATCACTACTACATGCATACACATATCTGCACTTTATCAGTGCTGAATGCTTATGTCATTTTTCCACTGTCCTGCCAAGCAAAAATTAAACCAAGCAAGGATGATGAAGGCTGAATCTGGTCGGATTTATTTCTTTTTCCATTGCAATCAGAAATTCTGATTAGGATTTTGACGATAATGGTCATGATGTACTGCTGCTCAAAATATGCTGCAGTGCAGCTTATATTGACCAAATCAGATTATCAAATCATAATCCATGAAAATATACAGAAGCCAGCCATATTTAGATATACTAACTAAATGAACGGCAACTTATTCCCTAGGCTTACCTAAATTACTGTAACTACAAAGCAAATTTCTTTTTAACAGCTGTAGACAGAAAAAAATCCGTTTTGGACTGAGAAAAGGTAAAGTGATTAGCTGTCATTGTTGACACACCACAGCACAACAACAGAATGTGTCCTCTGCATTTAACCCACATGTTACATAGCAGGGGGCAGCTAAGTCAGTGCCCAGGGAAAGTACCTTTCTCAGGGTACCTCCATGGTGATTTGAACCAGCAATCCATACAATTACAAGGGCACCTCCTTACCCATTAGGAATCCAAGGCCCCGGTGTAATTTATGCTTAAAGAAATGACTGGACTTATGCAATGAACAATATGCATGATATATTGCATAATTCTGTAAACCAAAAAAATTTGTAGTACAGTAAGACCTCGGAATACGTTCCGGAACCCGTTGCGAATGAGGATGATTCGCCGATGTTTGGTAGAGTCACTAAAAATGGTAATATGTGCTTTTTCCTATAGTTTTAACCCTAAATATGCTCCCAAAACATTTTAATTTAATTTAAAATTTAGCTTAATACATTACTTTTAAAAACCAACCCTTTCAGTGTTTATAGCAAATGCGTCTCGAGATGGAAACGTAAACATTAGCACCTTTCAAGAAATGTATCATTTTTGTTTGTTGAATTTACGTTAACGTGTACTTACTATTACAAAATAGTAATTATTTTCTAATATTTGAGTAACCATTAGCGTTCCTGTCACGTATTGCCAGGGCATGGACCGGGGAGGCAGGGACAGCTAGGACGCAAGGAATCAGGGAACACGGGCCCGGTTTAATCAAAAGGTAAAGACAAGCAGGACAATGGAACAGGCAGCAAACTGACCGGACTCGGGAAACATACTTAAACGCAGACTTAAATACACAGGACTAATGACAGCAACTCGAAACAGCGCTGATCACACGGGTATTCCACACGAGGTAGATGAGGGAGCGTGGCACACGGGAGGATCGGACGAGCAGGTCATGACAGTTCCAAAGGGAATAAGCTTTGCGAATGGGATTGGCATTGTAAAGGTACAGTACAGTATGTACATAAAAAGGAACGTTTCCATAAGAAAGCCACGTTTTTTAAGAGATTTTTAACTGATTTATATTGTCTTGAACTTTCCCCAAAACACAGTAGAATCTTCATTAACTAAAATGTTACCAATTTTACACTTAAAATCATGAAAACTTATAAATTACTATGAAAATGAAACATAAACACTTCTGTAGGGTTTTTTTGTGCAAAAAAATCGCGGATGCAAATAAGTTCAGTGAAATTTTCGTGGATCTGTGAATTCACGAATCACGAAGCGCGAATGCACGAGGGCTTACTGTACTCTATAAAGATAAGGAAATAGCAGAAATACTTTATTGATCCCGGAATGAAGTTCTCTTCGATACATCAGCGAGATACATAAAGTGCACACATCCAACGTATAGCTCAAAACAAATTGAAAGTGCACAGTCTACTGCACAGTACACACCATAAATTTAGGCTTTTGCCTTACTTTGTATGGTTTCTTTTGTCATGGTCCCTGGAATGGTGCAGTGGAAGATCCCTGCATGGATCAAAATGGTGGCTGTGCCCAGCTCTGCAGCAGTGAAGAAGGTCATACGCGCTGCAGCTGCCATTTGGGCTACAGTCTGGCTGCCGATAGTAAAAGCTGCATGGGTATGTTCCTACAGACAAAACCGCAGCATAAAAACCCTGAGAATAAAACCCTCAGAAAGATCACCTCAGCTCATATCACTTAATGCATAGCAATGAAATGTATCCACCCCATTGCTACCTTGACTACATACCACAGCCATTCCTTCTATGTCTGTGTTCTCTCAGTGTTGGGTGTATCTACCCATGCTTAGCTGCTGTTATAATCGTCTTCTGTTACAGATATTGATGAGTGCAGCTCAGGACAGGCAAAATGTAGCCATCGCTGCATCAATACCCTCGGGTCATTCAAATGTATGTGCAGCCCTGGGTTTGAGCTGGGAATCAACGGGAAGCACTGCTACCGTGAGTATGGCATTTACATAAACTCTCAGATAAATATTTGGGTAGGTAGTGCTCTCCTTATTTTTTACTCAACACCTTTTCAGGAATTGAGATGGAGATTGTTAACAGCTGTCAGAAGAACAACGGAGGCTGCTCTGATACCTGCCAACACACTGCTAAGGGACCCATCTGCTCCTGCAGTCAAGATTACCAACTAGCTGATGATAATAAAACCTGTGTAGGTTAGTATTTCCTATTTCATACCTTCAAACGTATAGGCAGAGATGGTCGACATGAGTTCTATGACTTGGCCCAGGTCGGACTCAACTATCAGACTTGAGACTTGCTTTCAAATTTGTGAATAAGGCTCGACTTGACTTAAACTTGGATATTGTTGACATGAGACTTGAATTAAAATTATTATAAATGACTTGTAAAATTCTATCTAACATCCTATCATTATAATTAATAGTCTCCACCTTGATGTTTCTCCTGTCATCACTGACTCCACAAGAACATAAGAAATTTACAAACGAGAGGAAGCCATTTGGCCCATCAAGCTAACAAACGGCAGAAACCACGAAATGCCTGCAAGACGTGCAACACAAGTGATTAGTTAGTGAATGCAGTTCAGTGCATTAGCATGAAGTAATCACAGCAGCATCGATATCAAAAACAATAAAATTTGATTACAAAGTTTTCCGCTGATGACAGAAGTAAAAAAAAAAAAGGACAGCAGTCTTCAAAACATGGGAATAAATATCAGACACGCTAACAAGAACTTCAAATTTCATTCTACATTTCAAGGCCCATAAAAACAGGTTGATAAACCAGAAATAACTTATCCAAATGAACATTTCCTTTAATGTTAAGAGGCCCAGTGCTCTTATTGGCGTTATGTTACAGACGACATTGCTTTTCTGAAGATGTAAGTTGTTGAACACAGTTAAATGCACTGGCAAATATGCTCATTTCATAATAAAAAGATGTAATATTTATGGGCATTCTTTAATCACTATTAAATGTATTAAATAATAATAACTAAATCGATCACTATTACATTTATTATAGTTACTCATGGTGAAATTGCCTAAGGATTAATCATGACTTGACATGACTTTGACCAAGTCTCTGACTTGACTGATAGTTAGGACTTGTGACTTGTGACTTTTACATATGTCAGTGTTTCTCAAAACAGTTCTCAGGGACCTCCAGATGGTCCACGTTTTTTGCTCCCTCCAAACTCCCGGGGAATTAGCAGAGAGCAAAATCATGGACCATCATGGGATTTCCGTGGACTGGTTTGGGAAACACTGGCATATGTGATTTTACAGTAATAACAATAATAATCGATACTTTATTGATCCCCATGGGGAAATTGTCTTTATGCCTCCTTCAACTTGCTCTTTGTAGAGTAAGCTGTCTGTGTAGAGCTGCCACCCATAGTGGCGCCCAGGGAGTTGGGGGTTAAGGGCCTTGCTCAAGGACCCACAGGCATGCTGAGGTTGGGTTTGAACCGGCGACCGTGTGATTACAGGCACACAGGCTTAGCCCACTGAACCACACACTGCCCCAAAAGAACTGACAGTACCCAGGATTCAAACCCACACCCCTGAGGAGACTGGAGCCTTAACCCAGCACCTTAGACCACTCAGCCACGCTATCACGCCATTTTGTTCCCTGTCTGTGCATAGGCATCATTTATCCTGTCCTATGTGTGACACAGCCTATATGACAGTGACATTCTGGTTCCTGCCTGTCTCCATAGACTTTGATGAGTGTGAAACTGGCAAAGCCTGTTGCAGTCATTTCTGCAAGAACTACCCTGGGGGCTATGAATGCCACTGCGAGGCCGGCGACAGACTGCATACTGATGGGTGTAACTGTGAGGGTAAGGGGAACCGTCTTTTTAAAACTAAAAGCATGTCTTATATTTATTTGGAGGGGTGCCTTGCTTTTCCTGTTAGGGGCGCCATTTGCCAGAGGTGTAAAGTAACGAAGTACAAATACTTTGTTACTGTGCTTAAGTAGATTTATTTTCCTTATTTGTACTTTAATGAAATATTTTAAGTTGTTGCAAATTTTACTTTCACTTCACTACATTTCTGAGCTAAATAAAGACTATTTACTCCAATTCATTCTGTTCTGTTACCCAATAAAAAAAAAATATGCACGTGACGTAGGACAGGAAGATATGAATCATGATTTTGTTCATGATTCTTGAGTAATATATTTCTATCATTATTATTTTGCATTACATGTTGCCTTTATGAAGATGGAACAAACAATATATAGAGATGCTCAATATATTGGAGCTGTGGTGAATCCATCCTTACATAGTTTGTTGGTGTCCATCCATTTTCTGAAACTGCTTAATCCCTACTGGGGTCACCAGGAACTAACCCTGGACAGTCACCAACACACCACAGGGCACATTTAGACACACCAATCAACCTTAACACTGCACCACCTTAGTTTGTTGGTATGCAACTACTATTTGTAAATAAATTATTACTGAATTAAAATAAAAGGCAAATTCATTAAAACCTACTTGATAAGTAAATATGTAAATGGTAACTAAATGACCACAAAGCATTATTTTTATTCATTAAAAAATATTGGAGAATAAATCTGGAATGGGAGATGTTAACCTGCTGAAAAAAATCAGACCAGCATGACCAGCATAATGTGTGCTGATTATACCAGCATATGTTATGTTTTGGTGCTGGTGGACCAGCATCGTTAATGAAATATTGCTGGTGGACAAGCTTCATGTGCAGGTAGACCAGCACAGCTATGCTGGTCCACTAGCTATACCAGCAGGAAACCAGCACTAACATTCAGTGAAAAACACAATGTGCAATATTAAATTATAGTATTTGCACATTAAAAATAAAGAACTATCTAAATAAACCACAGAAATGTCTTGGGGGGCTAAGGGTGCTATGCCCCTATGATTCCCAAGCCCCTCCCTAGCCCCTCCCTGGCCCCTCCCCTGATATAAACACATTATTCATTTTACATAAGATGTTAACCCTAACCCTTATCTGCTCTCTCTTCTCATCTTCGAAACTGGATAAATAAACAGATAGATAGACAGATAGATACACTCATACATACATATATACATTCAAGATTCAAGAGATTCAAGATTCTTTATTTGTCACATACATAGTTATAACAAGTGCAACATGTAGTGAAATGAACTACATGTTGAAGACGATGCTTTAGAAAGTCACAGGGTGGATCTGCAGTCTACATTCATGCTGAATCTGGAGAGCTGGGGCCATGGTCCCACCTGCCCAGGATAAACTCACTCACCTATTTCATTGCAGCTCAGCAGAAGAGTGAATTTGATGAGAGTGACGATGAGGATGCAGATGTGCGCCAGCTGCCAGGCCTGCTATTTCGGCAGCTTCCAGAGCTCCTACACTATGATGCAGACTCAGCTTATGAAGCCTATGAAGATGAAGAGGAGAGTGGGGATGACGTCTGGGCGGAGCTCACTCTCATTAGCAGGACCGGTAACAGCAGGGAGACACTCCACATTCTGGGCTCATTAATGTGCCCTTCAGCCTATGGAGATCAGGATGATCTCACACAGGAAAAGTGTGTCAGATGGGCATATGTGTTTCTCATTATCCATTTCAGTGTGTCTGGATGGCACTTTTGGGGATGACTGCAGTCTCAGTTGTGAAAACTGTGAAAATGGGGCAATATGTGCTAAGGAGAACAATAAATGCGACTGCCTTCCGGGATGGACTGGAATCACCTGTAATGAGAGTGAGTGCATAACTGGGTTTAAAAATTCCAACCAGTTCTCATGGTAGGTGTTTTGGCACAGGCTATCTGTTGGAAAGGCCAGTGGTTTGCCTTTGTCCCTTGAATTTGCATATTTTACATTATCAGCATGACTAATCATATACACTGCTCAAAAAAATTAAAGGAACACTTTGAAAACACATCAGATCTCAATGGGAAAAACAATCATGCTGGATATCTATACTGATATGGACTGGGTAATATTGTAGGAATGAAAGGATGCCGCAGTGTTTGATGGAAATGAAAATTAGCAACCTTCAGAGGGCTGAATTCAAAGACACCCAAATATCAAAGTGAACAAAATGATGCGGCAGGCTAATCCGTTTTGCCGAAATTTCATTGCAACAACTCAAAATCATACTCAGTAGGCCCCCACGTGCTTGCATGCATGCCTTACAACGTCGGGGCATCCTCCTAATGAGACGACGGATGGTGTCCTTGGGGATCTCTTACCAGATCTGGACCAGGGCATCACTGGATCCTGGATAGCCCGAGGTTCAACCTGGCAGCATCGGATGGACCAAAACACAATGTCCCAGAGCTATTTTATTGGATTTAGGTCAGGTGAGTGTGGAGGCCAGTCAATGGTATCAATTTCTTCATCCTCCAGGAACTGCCTGCATACTCTCGCCACATGAGGCCGGGCATTGTCGTGCACTAGGAGGAACCCAAGACCTACTGCACCAGTGCAGGGTATGACAATGGGTTCAAGGATTTCATCCCGATACTTAATGGCAGTCAAGGTACTGTTGTCTTGCCTGTAGAGGTCTGTGTGTCCCTCCATGGATATGCCTCTCCAGACCATCGCTGACCCACCCCTAAATTGGTCATGCTGAACAATGTTACAGGCAACATAATGTTCTCCATGGCTTCTCCAGACCCTTTCACGTCTGTCACATGTGCTCAGGGTGAACCAGCTGTCATCTGTGAAAACCACAGGGCGCCAGTGGCAGACCTGCCAATTCTGGTATTCTGCTCATGGGTTAAGGACCTTCTATGGCCCTATTCAACTCTCCTAGAGTAACTGCCTATCTCCTGGAATCTCTTCCATGTCCTTGAGACTGTGCTGAGAGACACAGTAAACCTTCTAGCACTGACATGTATTGATGCACCATCCTGCAGGAGTTGGACTACCTGTGCAACCTCTGTAGGGTCCAGGTATCGCCTCATGCTACCAGTAGTGACACTGACAGTAGCCAAGTGCAAAACTAGTGGAAAAACAGTCAGAAAAGATGAGGGGGGAAAAATGTCAGTGGCCTCCACTTGTTAAACCACTCCTGTTTTGGGGGTCGTCTCATTGTTGCCCTTCTAGTGTACCTGTTGTTAATTTCATTAACACCAAAGCAGCTGAAACTGATAAACAACCCCCACTGCTACTTCACTGACCAGATCAATATACTCTGATTAAAAATGTTCCTTTCATTTTTTGAGCAGTGTATAAAGAACAAATGAGAAACATGTAGGGGAACAAATGTTCTCTTCCTGTGAAGGTGTCCAAAGCCTAGAATAGCAACAGCACTTGGAAGCTGATCTGCCATTCGGAAAGGAAAGCCTTCAGTTTAACACTGACATATTAATGAACATGTTGTGACACTTTACATTAAGTGTGCCTTCATAATGCATTTATAATGCATACATAGACTATTCATAAGCAGTATGTAAGTATATGAAGGTGCACTTAATGTAGAATGTCACCCATAAGTCTTATTGTAAACCTTTTTTGATTTAACAAATATCAAAATTAATCTAAGAAAATTATTTCATAAACCTTAATGTTGTGAATTTTAGCTATAAGTATTCTACTTTATAAAGTGTAAGTAGATTCATCAGGGTATGGCTTAAGAACTTGAAGAGGATACTCCTTGCGTTGTAGCTGTGTGCATATTTTGGGGGTCACATTCTGTTCTGTATTTGCTCCTCAGCGTGTCCACAGGGAACTTTTGGACCAGCTTGTCAAAGTATCTGCCAGTGTCAGAATGGTGGATCCTGTGATCCAGTAACTGGGACGTGCCACTGTCCCCCTGGGGTGGAGGGGGAATTTTGTGAAGATGGTGAGAGTATCGCCCTATAAATGATGCTTAGAAAGCTGAAATTAGGTCACTCTCCTCTAGTGCTCATAATTGTACTCATTTACCTTTTTGTTTATCTGATATCTCCTTAGCAGAAATACTTCATTTTGTGTAACTTTTTACTTTCTAAGAATGATTGTTTACATAGACATGCTTCAGGTAGAAAACCAAAGACCAACCAAACTTCTGTGGTTTTTATTGCTGACAGGTTGCCAAAAGGGGTATTTTGGGAAAAACTGTCAAAGCCGGTGTAACTGCCCCAGGAATGTGCATTGTCACCGCTTGTATGGGACTTGCTTGTGTGCCCCAGGGCTGTATGGGCGCTTCTGTCATCTAGGTGAATGTCACAAAAGTTTTTCCCCAACTAATAGGCCTTTAAGAGTATGTAATCAACACCATTCCTGCAGTGGTTCAAGTTGAGTCCCTCAAAGTATTACAGCTATAGAATTATACCATTTATCAGTAGTACTATCATACTATCAGTAGACAGTACCATTAGTACAGCTAAAATGAGTCAGTATAAGGAAGTCTGAGTAATTTTTACTATTTGAATTATTTCAACTCACAATCTAATCTACTATGGAATGATAAACTCTAGGTTAGTGTGTTACCTGTGATTTTAGCCAATGAAGTCTTGCCCTGTTCACTGTTCTCTTTATGTACTTTCTTTAGCATGTCCAAGCTGGACATACGGAGCAGGATGCTCTAAGGAGTGTGCCTGTGTGCTGGAGACGTCCTCAGGGTGCAGAGCTAACAATGGCTCATGTGTGTGCAAGCCAGGCTACCAAGGAACTGCATGTCAGTCAGGTACGCTGCAGCTGAGCTGGCAGCAGCGAGGGCATGGGCAGTCATGGGCCTGGCGTCGGGGTGGTCATCATGTCCATGTCTCTTATCCAGAGTGTGACCCTGGCTTTTATGGAGATGGCTGCAGAGAGCAGTGTGACTGTCCTGCTGGGGTTAGGTGTGACCACAAGAGTGGCCAGTGTGTCCAGAATTGTCCAGCGGGATTTCATGGGGAGAGGTGTCAACTGGGTGAGTAGGCCTTCCACAAACGGAAAGTAAATGTTATCACCATGTGCTTCATGTGATGTGTTTCTGTCATCCTTGTAATCAAAGTCCTAGCTTCTTGTCTTAATAAGCATGTATCTTCACTTTCATTGCTTTCTTTTGTGCATGCTCATTTTGCATAGCTTCAGGATTCTGTTCTCAAAAGGGCTGAATATATTTGCTGGCACACATTTTATAAGATTTAACTGTAACTTTTATTACCACAAAGAACACTTCAAATAATGTTCATGTCTGTTCTGTATAGTATTTTGCTTGAAACTAAAGAACAGTCATGGCATATTTCCAGTTATCAGACTCATCTTAGATAACTTCTGAATGCACTGTGGTGCCCAATGCACAGAATACCCACACTGCTCTCTGACTACGCCACCTCCCGATAAGGGCAGGAGAAAACCCTAATGTTCCTTCCTGTAATGTGGCTAAGTCTGAACCCTCCCCGCAAAGGGACAATAACAAAGAGGCTAATGAAAGTAAAACCCAATCCACTTACAAATAACTAAAATCAATTAGACAAATAAAAAGAAAAAAAATGCTGCTGGGGTGGCCGGCTGACTCTCCTCCAGATAGTAAGGTCAGATCGGCACGCACAGCTCTCAGCTCAGGAGGCCCCTGGCGACAAAGAAAACAGCAAAGCCCAACACCACACAGCATGCAACACAACCAGCACTACACACAACAGACAAATACCACTACAATATACAACTCAACGTGAGACTTCAGACACGCAATTATACAGTGGCCCACTCAGTGTGGTGCCCCAGCAGCGAAGAGCAAAAGCCTGTGCGGATCCGACCTTGTACAGAAAGATCTCATGTACAAACATAAGGGGAGGGGAGCAACCGGTATCCACCACCCAAGGTACAATACTAAGTTACTATCTTACAACTTAGCCTATAGCAGCAACCAGGGCAACTAATAAAAGAAAAACAAACCAAAAACCCTATCAAATAACCATAAAACAGTGGCTGGTTTGGTCCTTTGCTGGAATGCTTAATGCCCTCGCAGCACAGTAACACCAAGAGGAAGCGTTCCAATGCAGAGCCTCGATGTCTGTAGCCCAGCAGCTCATAGTGGATCACGTCAAATGATAAAATTCCAAACAGTCACCTCTGTCCTCCATGAAGAGTTACACGCTGCTAGCAATCACCTCCATGTCCAGTCGTAAAACACAACAGCAAGAGAATGAGATTCCACCTTGGCAGCCTTTTATAACTTCCTGGTGTATCATATGACCTGGCTTGTGAGGTTACCAATATGGTGTAATTACCAGTGCCATGTGACTACTCCCACCAGCCCGTTCAGATCCCCACAGTACTTTTAAAATGTATTATTGCAGTATATTTTTTGGCAGCTTGAGGTGATGGAC
Organism: Paramormyrops kingsleyae; assembly: GCF_048594095.1. NCBI lineage: Eukaryota > Metazoa > Chordata > Actinopteri > Osteoglossiformes > Mormyridae > Paramormyrops > Paramormyrops kingsleyae. The sequence continues at coordinate 24,949,262 of NC_132813.1, forward strand.
AATTTGGGGTGACTGTCAATAGGAATGTGACTGTGGGGATGCTCCTTGCAAAGCACAGGCAGGCAGGTGTTTCTGTCACTCAGGAAGTCTGGTTTAGTGAGAGAATTCTCATCATATCAGGCATTTTTCTGTTTCATTGTGTTTCATTTTTATGTTGTTGCTGCAATGTGTATCTTTGCAGCATTGCTACAGTAGGTGCAACAGAACCAGCCTCATTCTAGGGTAAAACAGTGAAATCTGTGTGTTTGAGGGTCCAGCTCTACCTTTGTATGTGAACGTGGGACTTCAAGGTGGCTCAGTGGGTACTACTTTTTCCTCACACCTCAAAAGTTGGGGGTTTGAGCCCCTCTGGTCTGTAACACTTGCATGTCCTCCTCGTGTTATGTGGCTTTCCCCTGTGAACTCTGGGTACCTTCAGTACAACAGCCTATATATGTGCTGGTGTGAAAGAAAAATCACTTCTGGTGAGGAAATGGTTGAATCAGGTATCTTTTATTAATTACTCAATTTTACTGGACAAAGAAGTGAGGACAATAAATACAAAAGTACAAAGGACCAGGGGTCAGGATGTGTGTCATTTGATCAGCTGGCTAGGAGGGGTGAAGGAAATTACTCTTTCAATATACATTTGGTTTATGTAGTCCCTGTAATTAACACATTTATTGTTTGTGCATATTTAAGTAAGGAATAATTGACGACGGGCCGTTGAATTATTAGAAAAATAATGCACACCCGAGGTGGTGATGTGGCCACGACGCGAAGCGGAGTGTGCATTATTTTTCTAATAATTCAACGGTCCGGAGTCAATTATTCCGCTTATACTACGGTTGCCACACCTCAAGACATCGATCAGATGATATATTTCAAGGGATTCGTCCGGTTCTTCTACTTAAATCGCTATTGTGAGTAGGATTATTTCTTCCGCATCTCATCCAACGACTCTTTTGCTAGTTCCAAAACGTCATTAGCTGTTGTTTTTTTGGTGTTTTTCTCCCTCGAGTATGTCTAGCTGTTCTTCGCTGATCGTTTTATGTCTTTTGTTGTTGCCGGCTGCCTTTGATGTCCGCTTCCGTTTATGTTGTTTTTCATCTGGACTGTCTAATACTGCTGCAGCCCAGTTGTTGAAAGTTTCATATTCACCGTAAATATTAAAATTTACTTTCGGAAAATCGTCTGTCATGTTGTTGTTTTTGTTAGTCCTGTGTGCTGTATAGGTACTGTATGCTAATTCCCGTTATTACAGTTAACTATGCGAAGTGATATGGAACTGTAATGCGGTCAAGAGAGCTGCCTGGAACTACGTTCGCCGTGCGTTTCCCTGAAAATAATTGCACACCTCAGAACGTTCGTCAGCCAATCAGATTCAAGCATTCAACGGTCCCGTAGTATAAGTGTTTATATGTGTTAGTGTTTGTGAGGACTCTGCAGTAGCTTTTCTTGTCAGTGTTCATGGGGTATCAGATGGACAAGGTGGTGAAAAGTAGTGTTGTAGTACTTGAGATCAGTCTTGCTCTTGAGATCAGTTTTTGAACTTATAAGCACTCAAATGTACAACCCCAAATCAGAAATTCAAAACCCAGTGCGGGTTGGGCTCTGCCAGGGCTGCCCTTTGTCATCGGTCCTGTTTATAATATTTATGGACAGGATTTCTAGGCACAGCCAGGGTGTTCAGGGTGCCCAGTTTGTTGGCCTCAGGATTGCGTCACTGATGCCATCCTGTTGGCTTCATCTGCTGGGGACCTCCAGCGTGCTCTGGGGCGGTTTGCAGCCTAGTGCGAAGCGGCAGGGATGAGGATTAGCACCTCCAAGTCTGAGACCATGGTTCTCAACCGGAAATGGGTGGATTGCCCTCTTCAGGTCAGGGAGGAGGTACTGCCTCAAATGGAGAAGTTCAAGTATTTCGGGGTTTCGTTCACGAGTGAGGGTAGGCGAGAACAAGAGCTGGCCAGACGGATTGGAGCTGCAGTTTTGCAGTCACTTAACCGGTTCGTCGTGGCTAAGAAAGAACTGAGCCAGAAAGCAAAGCTCTCGGTCTATTGGTCCATCTTCGTCCCTACCCTCACCTATGGTCATGAGCTATGGGTAATGACCGAAACAATGAGATCGCGGATACAGGTGGCCGAAATGAGGTTTCTCCGCTGCTTCTCCACGTCAAAAGGAGCCAGTTGAGGTGGTTGGGACACCTGGCGCGGATGCCTCCTGGAGAGGTTTTCTGTGCATGTCCTACAGGGAGGAGGTTCCGGGGCAGACCCAGGACATGCTAGAGGGATTATATCTCTCAGTTGGCCTGGGAACGCCTCAGCATCCCCCCCAAACAGTTAGTAGAGGTAACTGAGGAGAGGGAGGTCTGGGTATCTCTCCTGAAGTTGCTATCCCCGCAACCCGAACCCCGGACAAGCAGAAGTTAATGGATGGATAGATGCATATTCTGTTTCTAACTGCAATTAAAATTCAGTTCAAATTCACAAATTGAATTGGAGTTTTAGAGCCATTCTGAATTCAATTCTGAGTGCTGCACAGCCCTAGCAGATAGAGGAGAATGGGCATTTGCCATTTATAGTAAAAAGTCACTATTATATGAATTTTCATTTCTGTTTCTGTGGAAAGTCTGCCATCTAGAGGAAAACTATAGTGGTGCTACATTGGAATAAGCGCCCCCCTATTTTATGTTTACATTTTATGTTTACATCAATATACGCTGGAAAACTAAATCGAAAAAGAAAATAAATTGAAAAAGTAAATAAGTGGAAGGTTCATATGTAATTTGTACTAATAGGATATATATAGGGAGAAGGATGTGACTAGTTTACACTAAATAAAAATTAATTTATGTGCACCTTATTTATTAACATATATTTAAGCATGTAAATAATATTTAGCTAATTTTAGGCATTTTGTTAAGGTTATAAACTAGTTTTATTGTTTGAAGCCCATTGGGACAATCCAAAAGTTCTTTTTCATATTCTGATATTATAACTAGGGGTATTAATTTACATAAACGTTGCATAACACTTTTGTGGACTTTGGATGGGGAAGGAAGAGCATTCTGGGAAATGAATTTTGTTTTTTCATAAGTATATATAGATTTAGATAGGACCATTTTATTGTTTTAATCAGCAGTGTTTATTTATCAATCTAAATCCAAGCCAGTATATTCATTGGCACCGTAGTCATTAGAGCTTCATCTGTCACCGTACACAGAAAGCTATGCGTAGATATTTTACCCTCCAATCCTGGAAGTCTGAGGAAGCAGAACTGCTTATGAGCCACTATACAACTTTTAGGTGATGCATTTGTCCTGTGAATCTACTTTTTATGTACGAACTCCTAAAATAGGAGTGGCCAGTCAAAGGAGCATGGATACCCTGACAGATTCAGGAGGTCCAGCACTTCGTGAAGGCCCGAAAGTCTACCGTCAGGCCACACCCACACCTGTCAAAATATATCAGGGTGACCCTAGTAGGAGCTCCAAGTTGACATATTGTCAGGGGGCTCAGAATTTCTAGCTACACCCTGGGTCTTAATGCTCAAGACCCCCAGGGTATGCTGATCTTTGCACTGCTTACGTTAACTAAAGAAAGAATTTGGTTTTAAAGTAACCTTACAGTTACAGGTGATAATATAAGATTGCCACATCTTGCCTGAGCTATGATATGTACCATAATGCAGCATGAAATAATTGTGTTTATCAGAAGGTTTGACTAATATTTGCAGAGATCCAAGAGATGAATATAAACTCTAACCCTATATTCCCTCTAGTGACAATTTCAAGAATTGCTTTTGCCTATGGACATGCACTTTAAGGCTATCACTGTTAAGGCATTTCAGATTAAAAAATAAGATGCCACTGTAAAACATCATATGTAAATTTTAAGCTGTATTGATTTATTATTTATTCATTTATAATCTCTTTTATGAACATTTTTTATTATATACAGTACATTGTTTAAATGTAACCCTGAATGAGTTTTAGGGTACATGGTTGCCAATGCTAAGACTGTAGCTATGCAAAGACTGTAGCTTTACAGCGTTTTACAGTTTTACTGTGCTACTTTGTTCTTTGCTAAGTTCTGTAATGCAGAACTTCTAATATACATGAGGAAGTCAGAACTGAAGAATTATAAATACATGTTGGGGAAAGTAATTTTAAATGCATACTAGATGAACTGATCAGCTTTTTAGTGAATTATTTAAATGGTTGTGGTATTACAGTGGTACCTCATAACTCTAATTTAATGCATTCAGAACTGCGGATCGAATCCTAAAAAGTTCGAGTTGTGATCGAATTTTCCCCATAAGAAATAATGGAAAACCAATTAATTGGTTCCCGGCCCCAAAAAGTTACATCTAAATATGTTTTTTTTAGCATTTAAACACAAAATGAACAGGATAAAACAAGAAGAGCATATACTGTACTAAACACATCTAAGCACATCTATCAAAACAGTAATTTGTAAAGTAAGAAAATACATGTATCCAACAGTGTGTAAAGTTAAAAAAAACAATGGGCCTCTTTCAGCAACAGTTCTTATGAACAAATTTGTTCTTAAACCCCACGTACGCACTTTTTTTTTTTTTTACAAAGATTCTGACATTCACCAATGTTTCCTTATCTGAATTTGTTCTTAGCTAAGAACAGAATCTACGCACACTCAAGACCATTCGTACGCACATTTGAGTAATCATAGTTTATTCAACATAATTGGTCATAGCAGTTTTGTTCATTCTACAGTTCATAAAATGATAGTATTTAAATAATTTATAAAAGTAAAATATAAAAAATAATTTTAAAGTGTAAAAATTATTTTCATGGTAGTAACGGCGATCATGCGGATTATAAATTGGTCAGAATCTTTGTAAAAAAGTGTGTACGTGTGGTTTAAGAACAAATTTGTTCGTAAGAACGGTTGGTGAATGAGGCCCAATGTGTCCTGCCTCGGTCGTCCGCTCCTTCCGTGTGCCACGCCCCTCGTTAACCCCGTGTGGAATCCCAGTGTGATCAGCTGTTTCTGGTTGTTGTCATTAGTCCTCTGTATTTCGTCCGCGTTTCAGTTTGTTTTCCCAGCCTGGTTGTTTTATTGTCAGTCTGCGTTTTGCCTGCCTTACCTGTAATTAAACCCCGTATTCCCCGATACCCTGACGTCTGCACATTTGTCTCCATTCTGTCCCCGCTCAGCACGACAATATTATTATAATTAAATGTATTAATGGTTTATTATTAATATTAAAATAATTAATAAGAAATCTTTCTTTTTAAATGTATTTTATTATACAATAATTACTGTTACTATGATTACTAAATGTATTTTTACTGTCTAAATATATGTATTCAGCTAGTGTTTTTTTTTTTTCGAACTGGTTGGTTCGACTTTTAAGAAATTAGAGTTATAATGAGTGAACTGAGGTACCACTGTATTTCTTAACTGATATAGTGCCATAAGTCATTTTAGTTACACTTAAATTTTTCTTTTAAGACATTATTTATATTTGACAAAAGAAAAAATAAATACAGAATAGAATATTATTCAACATAACATATCCAAGTAATAGTACTTTATGTTTCTTCTGTATATGTAAAATGCAGCAGAGTGATATTAGTCTATGAAATCTACTGCTTATAGATTACTAAAAAGCTATTGCTGGGATTGCTGCGAGGATTGCTGGGATTGCTGCGAGAGAGTGGTGTTGAGCTGCAGCGATTGTTTGGGATTGTTTTTTGGAGTGTTTTGAGTGTTTGTGTGCTTTACCTGTTTACGTGGGTGGCTGTTTATTTCTATTTATTGTTCTTATTTCGGTCAGCGTGAGTGCTTGTCTGTCCTGTCTGTTAATCAACAGCGCGATTATTACCGACAGAGAGCTGCGGGTGTCGCGTGCGCGGCGTTTTTCTGTCCGCGTTTAAACTCCGTAACAAACACCCGCGGGGCGATTATAACTAATAACATCTAACGTCGGTATCGCTACCAAGCGTCGGAAAAGGACAGTTGCTCCTGAGCTTTGCTCGGTCGCCAGTCGGGGCCGGGAGGACATTTTCCACTTTTTTCCCGCTCCGGCAGTAGCCTGCTGTGAGGGGGTTTTTGTGGTTTTTCGACCTCCCAAGAGCAACTTCGATTTCGCCTTGTTTTTAGTTCATACTTGGTTCAGGCAGAAGTTCTTCTGGTAAGTAGTAGTAAGTTTATCAGGTTTAAAATTTTTAATAAAATAATAATTAAGTTCCGTTTTAACACAAGTAATAACTTATTTTAGTGTACTCCGCACGTTACTGCATTTATTGTTACGCAAATTAATCTTTATAGTTAAATACACTATATAAATTTACTGGGCTGGGAGTACGGGGTCATAGTGAGTTAGTTAATTATGGGGCCAGCTCAGTGTTGCGTTTGCAAGATGTTTGCCCTTCTGGACGTTAGTGTCCAGTCGGACTTCATCTGCGAGCGATGTAAGCTAGTGGACTCACTCATGGTCAAGGTTCGCGACCTTGAGGAGCAACTGGCTCGCATCCAATGCAACAGTGAGTTAGATGAGCTAGTTGATACGCCGTTTAGGGAGACGGTGTGTACGCCACTAACGGGGGGGAGGGAGAATGAAGAGCAGAGAGGTCGAGAGAGCTGGGTGACCGTAGGTCGTAGACGCAGGAAAAGGCGTACACACGTTACAGAGGCGGCATCACCTGAGGTGTCTGTGTCTAACAGGTTTCAGGTGCTTCCAGCTTTAGAGCCGGAAGGGACTGGGGAAGCAGGTGGGCCCTTGGGCACTGAGGAGCCCCCTCCCCCCAGAAAGAGGGAGGTTGTGGTAGTGGGGGATTCAATTATTAGGGGAGTAGACAGTTATGTGTGCACGCGTGATAGAGGGTCCCGTACGGTGTCTTGCCTGCCTGGTGCCCAGGTAGGAGACCTTCCAGATCGTGTGGACAAGCTTTTGGCCCCAGCTGGGGTGGATCCAGTTGTCGTGGTGCATGTTGGCACCAACGACATAGGCAAGGGTAGAAGGGCTGTTCTGCAGGATAAATTTATAGAAGTCGCCAATAAGCTTAGAAGCAGAACGTCCATGGTGGTATTTTCCGAAATACTCCCCGTGCCACGCGCAAGTGAGGCTAAGTTAGCTGAGATAAGGAGATTAAATGCGTGGCTAAAAGGATGGTGTAGGAAAGAGGGGTTTAGGTTTATGGGGCACTGGAGGACCTTCTGGAACAGGTGGGACCTGTTCAAGCCGGATGGGTTGCATCTGAACCGGAGGGGAACCAGTGTACTGGGAAGGCGTATTTGTAGAGTAGTTGAGGAATGTTTAAACTAGGGACTGGGGGGGCAGGGAGGTTAGTTAAGTATGTAACTGGGGGGAAACGGAAAGCCCAAAAAAATCATATTATAAGTAGGCACTGTAATAAGCCTACCCTTTGTTGTCTGTATTTAAACGCCAGGAGTATTAGGAATAAAATTCATGATTTAGAGGCTCTTATCTCATCGGACTCTTATGATATTATAGCAATAACTGAAACGTGGTTGAGTGATAAGGATGGACAAGAATATAATATGGATGGTTACACATTGTTCCGTAAAGACCGTATAGGTAAGAAGGGAGGTGGTGTTGCAGTATATGTAAAGGAAATCTTGCAGGCAAGGGAGCTTACTGATATAAGTAAAAGTACGGAAGCTATATGGGTAAAATTAGATGCTACAAACTCAAATAGCCTAATTGTCGGTGTTTGTTACAGAGCACCCAATGTAGCTGCTGAGGAAAGCAGATTGTTATACAGTGATATTAGGATTATGAGCAATAAAAATGATGTGGTAGTTATGGGTGATTTTAATCTACCGGGGATACAGTGGGACATTGTTGCTGGCTCTTCTGAAAATGAACTTGAGATGGTGGAATTAGTACAGGATTGTTTTTTTACTCAGTTTGTTAACACCCCTACCAGGGGAGATGCCATTCTTGATCTTGTTTTGTCTAATAACCAGGACAGGATTGGTAAATTAGATGTTTTAGAACCACTTGACAGTAGCGATCATAACATGGTTAAATTTGAGGTTAAGTTTAGTGCCCGAAGAGCAAAGTCCAAATCAAAAATATATAATGTTAGGAAGGCTAACTTCAATTGTATGAGATTAAAACTAGAAACCGTGAACTGGATGGAGTTAAATAACAAAACTGTTGAAGAGGCATGGGAATTTTTTAAAAGCACATTATTGCAAGTACAAGAGGACTTCATACCTGTTTCTAGCAAGAATAAATCTAGGAAATTGCAACCTAGGTGGTTTAATAGGGACATAAAGTATAAAGTAAGGAGGAAAAGGGCTTTGTTCCAGAGATGGAAAATAACTGATGATGACATAATAAAGCAAGAGTATCTAAATCTACAGGCTGAATTAAAAAATGACATTAGACGAGCTAAAAGGAATGTCGAAAGGAAGATCGCATTGAAGGCTAAGGATGACGTTAAAAGTTTCTTCCAGTATTTTAACTCTAAAAGAGCTCTAAAAGCTGAAATTACTAATCTGCAGGATAGTAAGGGTCTTATAATTGAAAACGACATTGACATAGTAAATGAGTTCAATGATAGTTTTGCACGGGTATTCACTGTCGAGGACACTAGTAACTTACCAGTTCTTATTACTAATTCAACATCGTCTATAACTAATATATATATAACTGAAGCTGATGTTTTGCAAAGCCTAGCTAAGCTCAAAATAAATAAATCACAGGGCCCTGATGGCATCTTACCTATAGTGTTAAAAGAGATGAGGGATATTATTTGCCGACCCTTAACATTACTGTTTCAAAAATCCTTATCTGAAGGTGTGGTACCTTCTGATTGGAAGCATGCCAACATAACGCCCATTTTCAAAAAAGGGGATAGAAGTAATTTGTCAAACTATAGGCCAATCAGTCTAACTTGTATAACTGGTAAAGTTATGGAGGCTATAATCAAAGAGAAAATGGTAGATTACCTGGACTCAAATAACATTTTGAGGGATAGCCAGCATGGATTTAGGAGAGGTAGATCCTGTTTAACAAATCTGTTGGAGTTTTTTGAGGAAGCTACTCAGGAAGTTGATGATAAGAAGGCCTATGATGTCATCTATTTAGATTTCCAAAAGGCTTTTGATGTTGTTCCCCACAAGAGGCTCTCACTTAAACTCAAAGCGACAGGTATTTTAGGAACTGTAGCGACTTGGATTGATAACTGGTTAACGGATAGGAAGCAGCGAGTAGTTATAAGAGGCTCGATGTCACAGTGGGCCTGCGTTCATAGTGGGGTACCGCAGGGTTCAATTTTAGGACCACTTTTGTTCCTAATTTACATAAATGATATAGACACCAATATATACAGTAAACTGGTGAAATTTGCAGATGACACCAAGGTGGGTGGTGTAGCAGATACTGAACTAGCGGCTCAGCAGCTACAGCGGGATCTTAATTTAATTAGTGACTGGGCTGACACCTGGCAGATGAAATTTAACATAGACAAATGTAAGGTACTCCATGTAGGGAGCAGAAATATAAAGTACAGGTATTTTATGGGACCTACTGAAATAAAGGTAGCTGATTATGAGAAAGACCTTGGTGTGTATGTTGATGCTTCCATGTCTCATTCTCGCCAGTGTGGGGAAGCAATAAAAAAGGCCAATAGGATGTTGGGGTACATCTCCAGGTGTGTGGAGTTTAAGTCAAGGGAGGTAATGCTAAGATTATACAATTCCTTGGTGAGACCTCACCTAGAATATTGTGTACAGGTTTGGTCACCATATCTTAAAAAGGACATAGCGGCCTTAGAAAAGGTGCAGCGTAGGGCCACAAGAATGATTCCTGGTCTTAGAGGAATGTCATACGAGGAAAGGTTATTTGAGCTAAATCTGTTCAGCCTCAAGCAAAGGAGACTGAGGGGGGACATGATCCAGGTCTATAAGATTCTAACAGGTTTGGATGCTGTTCAACCGAATAGTTACTTCAGCATTAGTTCAAATACAAGAACTCGTGGCCATAGGTGGAAATTAGCGGGAGAACATTTCAAACTGGATTTAAGGAAGCACTTCTTTACACAGCGTGTAGTCAGAGTATGGAATAGTCTTCCTGATAACGTAGTGCAAGCTGAATCCTTGGGTTCCTTTAAATCAGAGCTAGATAAGATTTTAACAACTCTGAGCTATTAGTTAAGTTCTCCCCAAGCGAGCTCGATGGGCCGAATGGCCTCCTCTCGTTTGTATAGTTCTTATGTTCTTATGTTCTAAAGCTGGGTCACTCAAATACTTAGATGAATTGTAACCTTTACCATCTCCATATTACACCAATCCACTTATGTTATTGAAAGACTTGCTGCAGGTGACAGTCAGCCAACCAGAGGACAAATATGTAAGGACATATACGAGAACATATACATATGCATAAAGGCATATCATTATACATACATTCACATACGAATGCATACATTCACATATACACTGTACATAATCATAAGGATTATACATTTTACTGCCACACGGTAGTGGGAACAGCTGGAAGTATTGCAGCATCTTTCTTTTTAATAGAAAAAAACTATTTCCTTTAGCCATTACTAGAGAGATCCAAAGGGATTCTGGAGAAAAGAGAGGGGCTACATATGCAAATCAGACTGCATGCGGTATGGGAGAGGAGCAACATGTTTCATAGGCCCTGTCATAGACAGAAGTCTTGGGCCAGACTTTTGCATTCTGTGGTCACTCTACCAAAATCAAGGCCATTACCGCTCTCATCCAAAGACCGGAAAGAGTCTATACTTTATATTCCCAACTGTAAACAGGGATGTGGTCAATATTTTCCTACACTTTAACCACTATTTTTGTTTCACTCTTGGAATTTCAGATCTTTTTCATCACTTATGAAAACAAGCACCCTGAGTGAGTTGGTGAGAACCACATGTTTACCTTCATCATTTAGAAGAAAATTCACATTAACATCAGCCAGTGCTGGCTCCTGTGCAGACTCTGCATAATCTGTACTGTCTACAGCAAGATACTGAAAAAGCATTTTTGCCACCAGATTCTATCTGAGACAAATAGAAAACAGATTTGGGTGTTTGGAGTGCAGCACAGCTGAAACAGATGCCATTTAACAGTAACCTGGCTTTGTTTTGAGGCATGTTCCTGGACTCTGACGACAGCTCTGTGGACTCAGCAGGTGTTCCAATTACTGCTGGTACCTCTCTCTCCCTGAAGGGGCTGGCCTTTTGTCTTGCAGCTTTCATGTGGTGTGGACACTCCGCAGATGTGGGATATGAGATCACTTAATGAATGCTGACGCGTCGCAAAACGAACAGTGAAGCGGAGTGCAGTTTAATATTTTATTTCTGGTAGGTGGTAGACATGCTAGAGGAACTTGGCTTCTTTTCCCTCTCTTTTGTGAGGCATCCAGTCCTAACCAGAGGATGTTTTATCTTGGCTTGCAACATGCCCGGACGGTTTTTACGGCCTTGACTGTGGCCAGATGTGTGATTGCAGGAATGGTGCCCACTGCAACCACATCACAGAAGCTTGTCTGCCTGCCTGGACAGGAGCCCAGTGCATTATGGGTATGGACAGATCCCACATCATTAAAAATGGGTGTGAGGCAACTTCTTTCAGCCTATCGCAGCATCATCTGCTTAAACATGTTTCAAATGTGTTTGCAAACAATTAACTGAGTAATGAAATATTGAATGTCTTTTTTCGGAATGCTTGGAGTAGAGGTAGTGGGTTACTAACTTTGAAGAACACATTGTTAATTGGGTTAAATTCATGATAAATGCATCGATATATTTACTGTAGTTTTAAAATTAAAGTTTAATGCTGTTTGAAACATCTTTAGAATAAAAATGATTTGTCTGAAGTCTCTTTTATATGCTTGAAATAGGGTCCATTGCTTCGGGTTTCTCTGAAAGACTTTAATCCTATTGCGTACTTTAATGTTTAATTTCTCTAAAATCTTCTCTTTGCCAGTGACTCTCCATTTATTTCGCTCCTTCTTGCACATGTACTCTGTCTTTCCCAGCCTGCCCCAGTGGGCACTTTGGGCACAACTGTAGCAACTCTTGCAGCTGCACCATGGGGGGGCGTCTGTGACCGTGTTAGCGGCCTATGCAGATGGGTGGACCTGAATTAGTTCCCGGAATGACTGTACACTACAAAGCGACTGTTACTTTGTCCGATATTCAAGGCCAGCAGAAAACCCAGGTAGTGTTTTCAATTACTGGTGAAATTGACAGGTCAAAATATAACTTTATCTTGTCCATTATATATCACATAGCCCTAACAGGATGTCTGACTCAGTCTCTGTGTGCAACCTGTCATCACGGTGACTCTTGTGACAGGGTGGCAGCCCTGCCACTTAGGCTGGTAAGGAACAGAGTGGGAGCCGGGTCTGCAGGTAATCGTTAGCCATGGCTTTAAGGCAGAGGAAAGGAGGAACCCAGTACTGCCTGTTGTTATTCATGCGTTCTTTAAAAGCATTTTTCCATAGATAGTTGAGTGAGGTATCACCAGGAGGTCAGCTGAACAGCACGCAGCTCTCCTTAGTGATGATGAAGCTCAGGTCACCGACTGCCATTCAGACACAGCATGAGCAGCTTGGGTGATGCCTCCACACATGTTGGCTTATTTCCTTCAATGTACTGTTACCCTGATGGGTGGTCTTGGGAGTTGTAGGGGGAGTTTTGGGGGGTGTGACATTGGTCTCTGATGGTTTTTCTGGGGTGTTTTGGGTAGGACTGGTGCTAGTCAACGTGTTGGGCGATATAGGGGGCCAGCTGGGACGGCCTCTTCTGACAGGATGGCAACTCAGTGAACCTCTGGCATCAACCCACCTTCCCTTGATGCAAGTAGCATGCAGAGAGCCACGTGCGGTGCACCATCCGAGACAAAGTCAATCTGGGCAGTAAAGTTTGCCGGGTGGGGGAGGATGAGGTGGGCGCTGACAGTGAAGCTTGTCTAGGGCTTAGTAGGACTCTGCCATGCCATTATGTGACCAGAAAGCATGGACCTCCATCACGGTTTACTAACAGCAGCTGTTCTGCTCAAACATTTATTTTCTTAGTCTTACCTACCATCTAATAAATGCTATATGAAATTGGCAAGTAAAATAACAGGCATTGTTGTGTCTCCCAAACAAATAATGATTTGGAACACAGACACAGTTAATGACAGTAACATAATTACCCACATAGTCTAGTGCAGTTTCTTATCTGGGTTGCACACTGCTTGACTAAATGCTGTGGCTACATGAAAACCAGCTTGTTCCTTGTTTTATCTTAAATTTGAAACAAATGTGTATTTCTGAAATGGTGTATATGTGCATGTCAGAGCATTTCTGTGTGCATTAAATTTCCAGAAATGCTTATCTTTTTTATTAGAAACAAAAGTCTATTAGTATTTTGTGCAAACATGTATGTGTATTGATGAGGAGCAGGCAGGCTTGTTGTGTTTGTGTCTCTACCTTCATTACTTACCACTGCTATACTGACATCCTTGGCCACTTTCCCTTCTGCTACAGTACATTTCACTGAATCAGGGTTGTGCATCATTCAGAATTGAATTCAGAATGGCTCTGAAATTGTAATTTGAATCCTGAATTCGAACTGAATGTGAGTTGCAGTTGAAAGCAGGATGCAGTATTGCAATTCAAATGTGAATTTAAGGATGTAGAATTAATATGGAATTGAATACATTGAATAAATTCATATACATAGTTTAGGTACAGCTTTAAGAATACAGTTTAATATTTCAATATGAATGACACATACACACACTGTGGTGCCAGAGTTACAAGGTTAACATAAACCAAATGTATATTGATAGAATAATGTCCTTCACCCCCACCTGGCCCCACAGGAAGGGACATGCAAATAGACAATTGACCAAATTTCACACTTCCTGGTCACTGATCCTTTGTACCTTTGATCTGAGATGTATTTATTGTCCTCATTCAGAAATCTTCCACTTCTAGAGGGTTCCCGGGTGCGTTCGAACTCCCCATAAATGCTACCACATATAAACAATTAAATATTCAAAAACAATACATTTGTGCCCATAAAAGGTAATCATAAAACAAATAAATTATAAATTATTAGAATAGGCTAAAAGTTGCAGCTGCATCATTCAGGTGGGTGCTACACAGTGGTGGTGGTTGAAGTGACTCCCCATTGCTTCTGTAAAGCACAAAAAATGCAACATCCATTCATTCATTCAAAAAACTTATACTCATTTTTTTCTCTTATAATTATGTAAATATAAATTACTTCACTCACTTGTATATCCTCCTGATACCTAGTGTTGTAGTTCTCGAGACCGGTCTTGGTCTCGAGACCGGTCTCGAGACCAATTTTTTGTGGTCTCGGTCTTGTCTTGGTCTCGACTCTATTTGGTCTCGGTCTTGTCTTGGTCTCGACTCTATTTGGTCTCGGTCTTGTCTTGGTCTCGGACATAGCGGTCTCGATGGGATGGGGAAAAAAAGAGAAAACTGCACATCCTCACAGAACAGTATCATTATTTATTACGTGCCTCAATTCAAATGCAACCAGTCAGATGCATCCATTTCAAAAACGTTACATTTTATACATTTTCTCCACGGACACTGCCAGTGCTTCACAGTCCACAAACACCATACACATCGTATCATACATCGGCAAAAAAATGTCCGCGAAGTCTATAGCATAGTTATAATTCAAATAAATTAGGTATTTTACATTGATTAGAAAGCACGGTCTTGGAGGTGCAAGTCAATCTGGAGGCTCATTCTCTTCAATTCAAAGCAAAGGATCATTACATAGCTGTATTCATAGCTTACCCGAGGCCTCTGTCCCTGGTATAAGAGACTTAATATGAACATCTTTCTGGTACATCCCATCTCTTTCCCTTGACGAGGTCTGATAAAATGGTTATAGGAGAGGATTGCTGAGAATATTATTTTCCATCAGGTCTCGTAACTATGACAAATCTGGGAGATTTTAAATGAGAGACATATGGACATACGGACAATATAATTGAAAAGATAACATGAATTTGATTTAACGAGTAATGACACTTTACAGCAATGCCTTTTTTCTCTACAGTTGATCTGGGTAATGTGATGTCGATTCTAGCCCTAGTCTGTTTTCGGTCTTGGTCTTGGTCTTGGTCTTGGTCTCGACCAGTCTTGGTCTTGGTCTCGCCTTAGTGTGTCTTGGTCTTGGTCTTGGACTTGGTCTTGGTCTTGGTACCCTCAAGTCTCGGCAGTGTCTTGGTCTTGATACCCTCCGGTCTCGGCAATGTCTTGGTCTCGGTTTAGGCGGTCTTGACTACAACACTACTGATACCCCACCCATTCATTTATGCCCATTGCAGTGGACATTTTGTTTTTGCATATATCTTTTCGCTGATGTAAGGAAACATATTTACTCCTGTTGTACACTAAAGAGGACATGCAGTGAAATTAAAAATAAAATTAAATTTGAAAAAAGATGTCTTATTTACTCTAAAGACATAGAAAATCACAATTAACCTAAAACTGAAGGACACTTTTTTCCTTGGGTCTCAGGAGGATATAACAAGGTCAGTATATACTACTAATATCTACTTTTCAGTAGGGCTGTTACTTTTTAACTGATATTCGAACATGTGTTTGAACATGATTCATGAAGAAAATTTATATTCAAACTATAAACAACTGATTTTATTTAAAGGGTCACTGCAGCCTATAAGCACACTAGACTGTTTGTTGTTATTTTGCTGTTTTCCGTCTATGGAACCCATAAAAGGTCAGGGTGGGAAAATATTTTTTTAAATACTTTTGCGTTCCCTTGCAAGAAGTTTTGCAATCCCACTACACTTGCCCACTTACTATTTGCTGCAACATGACGGCAAGGAGAAACCTGAATAATACAGACATGTCCTGTAAAGTGTGCTTTAAACATTAAACTATGGAGGTCAATGTATACCATGTACCTTTAATATTGTGTGTTTTTAAACGTATTTATTAATAATTGTGTCACACCCCGATCGTGCCGATCCTCCTGTGCCACGCCCCCCTCGTTAACCTCATGTGGATTCCCAGTGTTTACCAGCTGTTTTGAGTTGTCTTCGTTAGTTAGGTGTATTTAAGTCCGCGTCAGAGTTTATTTCCCTAGTCCTGTCATTGTAGTGTTATGCCGTTTTCTGTCCTATCTGGCTCTCCGAATGTCAATTAAAACCCTTACTCCTGATTCCTCGTCTTCGTCGCCTGCTTCCTTGGTCCGTGCTTGGCACGGTCATGACAAATTGCAGCCCTAACAAGCATCAGGTGTAACCGGCTCGCAGGTATGACAGCACTCAGAGTCATCACAATGTGAATTGCCAACACTAGATGGCAATTAGTCCACAGTCCACGCTCCAAGTAATCACACTAGAAAACATTATAAATTATTACATTTCAAAATTAAGTATTGTACCAAATATTTTTTGTGTTATGACTCCGACTATAATGGAATTCTATATATAAAAATGAGAGATATAAAAGTAGCATGTCATCAGCCCATATAATATGTATGACATCAGTGCTTTAAGCTTAACAAATGCTTCGCATACATGTGAGGATTGCAGTAGGAGGGGCCCCTCAATGTTGCTGGGGGGCCCAGGTCCCGCCTACCAGTCCGCCCCTGCTGATTACTATGGAATCTGCTAGGAACTTAGTTGTCTTATATGTCCTTGGCAGTATACAGTTATTTTACAGTGCAATGGACAGCAGAAGTGATTGCACCTGGCAATTTATGTTTCCCAATTAGCCTGTCATGAAGGAACTTATGGACGACACTGCAAGGAGAGATGTAAATGTTCCAACGGGGGGCGCTGTGACACCATCACAGGCACCTGTGAGTGCCTGCCAGGATTCCTTGGAGCCAACTGCAGTACTGGTGAGAGCGTCAGCATGCCACAGGGATCAATACCTGCCAAGCACTGTGTTATTCAGGCGACTATATTCAACCTCATTGCATTCATGGTCTGTCTGTGTGTTTCACAGCTTGTCCACCTGGGCGCTATGGGCAGGACTGTGGCCTGATTTGTTTTTGTGGGAATGGAGAACAGTGCCACCCAGTGACTGGAAAATGTACTTGTGCTCCAGGCCGGGCAGGACGACATTGCCAGCATGGTACTGGAAAAAAAAACAGGACATTGTAAATCAAACAAGAAGGAAACGTAACTTTTGTAAAATATTGTTATATTATTTGAGAAACTGAAATTTACTCTGTCAGCTAGGAACTAATTTCTTAAAGTTTTGATTTAGCCTCAATATCCTCAGTGAAGGCCTATCATTTTAGATTTATTTGCATGGAAGGCAGAAACGAAGTTTGCATCCATAATCTTGCTGTTTATCTGCAGTTCCACTGGAGTACAAGTCTGATTTTCCATTGTAGAGCTCTTTATGAGTCCTTGTCAGCCACAAACTGTGGACGTGCTGTTGCTTATGTTTCGGTATTGATAGAAAAGTATAAGTAGCTCCATTTTTCAGGTTCTGTGTCAAAGGACTTGGCACTATAACAAATAAACAAACAGAGATCCTAAATTACAAAAAAATGCATGATTATTGTATTCCCCGGACTCTATGGTGGATACATATGATTTTAATATCGGTCAGCTGCCACCCCCGCAAATGCTTTGCTTGTTAAGACAATAACTCAAAAACCATTTGGTGGATTTTTTTCAAACTATGTGCAGATATTGTATGCAGCGCATCTAGCAAGGAGGGCTCTCTGCTGCAGGCCTGAAGTGTTGGCTTAAAGTCAGTGATGGACTGAATGCCCTGCCACATGCGCCATGTGTCCTTTCATTCCATGAAGTGGCTATTGATTTTTTCTGTGTAGGCACACTTTTCCTCCTTAATATTCTGGGATGGGTTGGGTCTGGCTATATAATATAACCTCTCTGTCTCTGGACCTGTAGACAATATTTCTGATTTTCACCAGTGTGCTCAGCTCTGCAGAGAACCAGGGTTTGCAGTTTCTGTGTGTGATGATGGTTTTGAAGGCAGTAACATCCTAAATGTATTTGCCAATGTAGCAAGTGACTGAGGCTATGTACTCCTCCAGGTCTGCTGAGCTGCCGTAGGTGACATCTTCCCTGAAGATGTCTCAGTCTGTGCAGTCAAAGCAGTCTTAAGTGCGGTTGCAGCACCCTGAGACCAGGTTTTCACCTCGCACAGGACTAGTCTGATTCATTTTGGCATGGGTCTGTGGGCTGAAACTAGGAGGATGGAGATATGGTCTGAGTGTCCAAGGTGGAGGAGGTGCAGCGTTGTATGCATGGTGGATGTTTGTACAGACGCTCCTTTACTTGTGAACAAGATACGTTCCGAACGGCCGTTTGTAACTTGAAATGTTCGTAATGTTCATACAAAGAACTAGAATGTTGGGAGTGCACACGCTACACTGCTGGCATGGCGGGAGTAGCAGACAGAAGTTGTATTAGGCGGAATTGGCACCCAATAAACACAATTTGGACTTACAGTCCTCTTCATTCATATGTCTGAAAGTTGAAAGCTCGAAAGTAGAGGAGCATCTGTATGTACAAGGTCTAACATGTTTTCCTTTCATGTGATAAAGTTAATGTTCTAGTGAAATTTGGGCAAATCTGATTTTAACAACACATTAAGTCAGTCCCCACCTAGCGGGGTGAGCTGTATGAAGCTCGCTGATAATCCCATGGAGGTCACCCAGGGTTCTGCCAGCATTAGCATTAGCATTAGCTTTAGGGGGGACATAAACAGCAATGATGATTTTTATGCAGTCCAGTTTATTGTCAATTAGGGTGACCCTTATTTTTCAACCTTGGATTTTTCAACCTCTCACCCTCTCAATCAAGTCTCCACTCAAAAAAAAAGAAATGTGCAAAACTTTATTGAGTTTAGTTGACATTTAGGGTGTGCTCAAGCGTTCTGAAATATTCAATTTTTCTCAAAAACCTGATGAGTAGGCAATGATAGGCATTAAGCGGTAAATTCAAATGTCACTAACAAACAACTGTTCTGTAAAGTCATTGCTACACTGTGCAACTTATTACAAGTCAGGCTACTTTTCTATTCAGGTAAAAACTGAAATCTGAGGTAGTATTAACTAGTGTTAACTAAAGTAATCAATGTCATAATCGTCATTCATGCAAGGGTTGATGGTTTGCACGTAGATGCAGAAAGTCCATGAAGTATAGTCATCTTGTTACTGTCAGGGAAAAGCTTTTGATGCTCAGCAACAACTTGTAAAACAAACTGTGTTTGTTCTTCACTATTTGTCAGTAAACCACTGTATTCCTGTATCATAGCGATGCCTCTCTCTGCAGTGACATTTGTCACCTGCAGCGCCCATACAGTTTCCTCAGCCTTCAAATAGTCATCATTGGTTATCAAAGTCTCAGGATCAGTTTGAAGAAATGAGTTTGGAATTGACAACAGGTCAAAAAACGTCTTTGAATTCACTGTCACGAAGTCATGTAACTGCATTTCATTGATCTTGGTCAACTGTTATCCGTTTTGGTGGATCTTTGGATGCTGGTTTTTGAAGCGCTGAAACCATCAACTTTTTCTGTAGAACATGAACATCTCTGTCAAAGAATGACAGTGCAATCAACTCTTCACTAAGGTACTGTACCAGAGGTGGCCACAGAGCTTCTTTAGGGCACCTTTTGCTGCTTGTGAGTCGAGTGAAAACAGTATTTTAAGCAGATTCAGATCATTTGCTGGAGCATTGGTTGGCAGCCGAGATAAGAACCACGATTTCAGGTAGACCTGAACGTCAAGTATACAGAGTTCTGCCAAGCCTTTTTGTTCACAGTTGGTAAGCTTGAAGTCATTATAAAATGCAAATGACTTGAGCATACCCTAAATATTATCCAAATCCAAAAATGTTTCACAGAAAAATATCTTCAGTGGTGTAGCAAAATTCTAGAGAGTGAGAGTCAACTTTTATAAATAAAATTTTTTTCCATTTATAAGGGTCACCCTATTGTCGATGGAACGCACACAGAGGAGGAGGAAGGATGGAAGCGCTGGCTGGCTAGGATTAGCCTGAACTTAGCATGGATGCTGGTTCGCTTGCAGCGCTTCCACTTTCCAGTGCACCGCTTTTGAAAAGTTTTCAGGTGGTCGCTCCTCCCAGGCGATATCGAGGGCTTGCAGTGCAAGACCGAAAGAAACCCTAAGCGGTGCAGGTGCTCCAGTGTGTCTCCATCTGGATGCACTGAAATTTAATAAATTGTCAGATGTTAACATGTTTACCAGTTTTTCTGGTAAACACAAAAACATAAGATGACACGCATTCCAAACATACATATACTGAATGATATTTAGGATCCAGTATGGCCACCGTAACCTAACACCCTGCCATCTTGGTTCAAGATGTGTCATATAAGTGTAATGAAACCTACATTTCACAAGGGCTCAGAACATATGGGTAAAGACACATTTATTAGCTTTAACATTTCCATGTGAGTGGCGGCATGGTGGTGCAGTGGTTAGCACTGTTGCCTCACACCTCTGGGACCTGGGTTCGAGTCTCCGGTTGGGTCACATGTGTGTGGAATTTGCATGTTCTCCCCATGTCGTCATGGGGTTTTCTCCGGGTACTCCGGTTCCCCCCCACAGTCCAAAGACATACAGAGGCTGATTGGAGTTGCTAAATTGCCCTCAGGTGTGAATGGTGTGCAAGTGTGCCCTGCGATGGGCTGTCCCCCCCCCCATCCAGGGTTGTTCCCTGCCTTGTGCCCGTTGCTTCCAGGATAGGCTCCAGACCCCCCACAATCCAGTAGGATAAGCGGGATGGATGGGTGGATGAATTTCCATGTGATCCATCCAGTATAGGTTGGTGAATACAGATTAGGTGGGTGGAACAAGTGACAGGGCTGTCCAGGGAATACAATGCCATTGTTCTAGCAGCCTTTTTTATAATTGGTCCACTTTGCATTGCAGTTATGAATGTTTTTCATCTATGTGGGCTCATGTGCAGGTGTGATTTGCATGGAAACATGGAAATGAATGTTAATCTGAAATACCTGACTTTGCCTTCTCATTGCCATAGCTTGTCCTAGGGGGCGTTATGGAGCACAGTGCTTGAATATGTGTGCATGTCGGAATGGTGCTGCCTGTGACCCACATGATGGGGCATGCAGGTGTGGGCTGGGATGGACTGGGAATCGCTGTGAGAAAGGTGGGTAGTGCTGAGGGATGGATGGATGGGTAACAATGTAGATAGGCCTTTCTTTTTCAGCATGACATATTTTAGTATGTTTCCATGTGTGTTACAGAATGTTTCTATGTTTTAGGTTGCGTCCCTGGGAAATATGGGCCCACCTGTGAACTGTACTGCCAGTGCCAAAACGATGCAGATTGTGACCGCTTTACCGGGCTCTGCCACTGCAAAGCTGGCTACTATGGCAACTCCTGTCAACATAGTGCGTGCATTTCAGGCCCATACCCTTCAACAGTCCTTGGATCTTAGGGACAGTTATCTGTGAAATATTGTTCTATGAAATGACCCTGTTTGTTCTGATTATTTTCCCATTTTCCCAATGCTGGGGTCATTTCCTAGGGTGCCCACCTGGATTTTTTGGACAAAATTGCATCCAGCAATGCAACTGCACAAACAGTCAATCATGTGATCATGTGACTGGACATTGTTTGTGCCAGCCAGGCTTCATTGGATCCTACTGTCAGACAAGTGAGTTGGTTCAACTCTGCATTATATTGAATAACACTGTACAGTAAAACACTACATATACAGTTAAGAGATGGCATTTCATGGTATGGAATACAAAGAAAGCACTATTCCATCTATGCACTTAGACTGGGTGGTTTCTAAGGTATGTAATAGGTTTTCTTCTCCAGTCTTGCACAGAGACCATACTCTGCCATTTGATCAGAAACAGACATTTCCAGAGTCACGTATACAAGCCCTCTGGTATGCTTAGTGCCCCCTTATGTCATATGCATCAGGAGACAATGTGCGGAAGGTGCTCTGCTAACCCCTGTTTCTACAGTGTGCAAAGAAGGCACATTTGGACAGGGTTGTCAACACCACTGCGACTGTGAGGGTAGGGCCCCTTGCCATCCAGCCACTGGACAGTGTCTCTGTCCTCCTGGGAAGACCGGAAATCAGTGTGAAAAAGGTGCCACCCATTGTTGTGTAATTCTACATTCTAAATGTATTCTTAGTTTAAAACAGGGTGATTTTGAAAATTCTCAAATTCATTCAGGCTTAATTCAGGCTTGGCCAAATTCATCTTGTGTGTAAAAAGAACTTCAAATTGATCGTATTTCCCACAGATTGTGGAGAGGGTCGCTTTGGACCCGACTGCTCTTTGCAGTGCCAGTGTAGCCACCAGGCCCATTGTCATTCCTCGACTGGCCACTGCATGTGCCCTCATCCCTGGATAGGGCCCACCTGTACAGAAGGTAACCCGGTTCAGCTTGTCAGCAGAATAGATACCTCTGCTCCAGCCCAGGCTGTTTCTGATTGACAGCCGCAGGTTCAAAATGTCGAGGCAGGTTTTGTTTATTTTTGTGTCAGTCTTCATGTCTTTCTCAATTATAAGTCCAGTTGCTGACGGTTATTTTAACTGTAGCACCGTAGGGTGTCAAGGCTGAAGGGAGCTCAGTTTCTCAATGCTGAACTCACAAGAGACTCTGCAGCCCAGCACATGTGCTTTCTATCTGAATGTGAGTGTGTTTTTCTGCTCTCTCCTAGAGGAAAAACCCACTCCTGAACCCATACGTACCCAGAGCTCCATGCAGTAAAAGACTGTTTGACCCAGACTCTTACGTTTGCAGTTCTGTGCAATAGCTCATGGGATCAACTCTCAGCGCTAAACCAAATGGAGTTATGGGGGGGGATGCAAAAGAATACGTCTACCCAGAGAACAACACAATATGCAAGCTACCGCAAAAAATAGATATAGATATGTTACCATAGGATTCACAAGACAATTCACACATCCAGTCAAAGTGCTCCAATGGCTGCAACATTCATATACACATAGTACGAATGCAGTGTGGAGATGACCTCTCTTGCCAAGTTTATGCATACCATCCATGTCCTTGTGTGTATAATGCATTTTGATAATGTAAATTTCCTTTTTTGATGAAGGCTGTTTCCATTGATGCAAATAACCGAAATGCTGGAGAATAGAATTGAAATTTCTAATATTCTAAAAGTTTTTCTTTTTTTTATGGAACTATATGGTAAATGTACATCTTTTCAGTATGTAAAAAAGAAAAAGATGTGCTATTATTAAAAAAAACATAATAAAATGTGTTTTGAAAATAAAGGTTTCTTTGTCATTCTAACATATGTGATGGTTAAACAAAGGGGTAGAAGAAAGATCTTTATTGGTGGCATTGCGTTTTATCAGAGCAGGAGCACAAACACTCCAAACTGAGGAACTTTCATTAGCAGGAGGTCAATGTACAATGTACCTGTTTAAGGGTATGGGGTTATGGGAGAAAGTGGGGGCAAAAGCAGCCAGTCACAGAGCTTTGATGGAAGAATGAAGAATCAGGGTCCGTAGTAGAACAAGAACTGAAAGAGAGGTCAAGATGGAAAGAAGCAGTTATCCAGGGACACCTGTCAAGCTGGTGATTGGTACTTGCACTAGACAGGCCATCTCTGAGGTATTACTCCTGTGTTGCTAAGTGTGGCCAGGCCTCTGTACAGGTGCCTGTGTTCGGCCTGTCTGGTGACAGGATCCTCGGTGACTGATGACTGAGCTGAAATGAGCACACAGGGCAGGGCTGATGGATGGCAGCCTTACACACCAGCCTTGTATTGTGACAAGCAACAGATGTTCTGCAATAATGTTTATCACTAAGGCCTTCATCCTCAGACAACACACACCTGTTTCTAGTCAAACAACTCCAGAGAAGCCATCTATCCCACAGTGCTGGGTGGTCAAACCATTCTTCCTCATGTCTGTGTCATCAAAAACTTTCATACAGACTTCTAACAGTACGGGAGAGTCAGAGGTACAGTACTGTGCAAAAGTCTTAGTCAAAGAAAATGATGTTTAAGTAATTCATGTTGGTGTACAACTATGTCTGTCAAAGCATGTCAGCTTAACCATTTCAAAACCTCTCCTAAAGTCACCTCAGTGTTTTTGACAACCACCCAACACACCAATTTATTTTTTGATTTGATCTCTAGCACCCCTCAGGAGGCTAATGAATATGTCATTGGCTGACTTTTTTTTAAACTAAATTAATTAATTAATTAAGTGAGCTGGTGGTGAAATTTAAAAAATATATGGTATGACTGAGGTACTCCTGAGGAGAGGTTTGGGAACTGTGTTTTTTGGAGAACAGAATATATTCCTTTTAGTTTTTATTGTCTTACTGTTAATCTGCATGTGCTTTAATGTTAAATGGTGTTTTTGTTCTGAGCAAACATACATTTACCACTCAGATAAATAGCTTTAAACATTTCCTCTGACTGCCTATGTCTTTTGCACAATACTGTATATTTGTGTGATCACACAGCCTTGGGTTAGTGGGAGGTACCAGAATACAGTGCTAACAGAGAAGACAGATTCAATCTGGGAGTTTTGGGTGTAATTAGTCGTGTGCTTTCAGCCAAGCATTTCTATCACCTCAGTGTCATACCTCAAATTAGCAACTTTTACCCTCTCAGTTAACTCTGATCTGACAAGAGAGCCTTTTGAACTCACACAGACAGTGAGTGTTGATCCGATAAAACACAGGAAAATCATTTTACGAGTCTCGCACCATTGGTTAGGTTGTTGCCTTGGAAAACAAATTGAAATACCGATCCAGCAAACAGATAAGTATCTAGGAACTCTCCCACACTCTGTTTTTGTAAACTGTAAGGGCTTTTAGCTACAAATGTAGAACAGAGGGGTTTTTTGAGAGTGGGCTTTGAAATTATTTCCTTTAATTAATATATTTGGCTCTACATTTGATATTTAGCATTAGTCTTTTTTGCATTATGTGAATCTTGGAACATCATTGTGATTTTAGTAGTGCTTTTGTGGTTTCGATGTAAACCAACGTGCACCACTCAACAGACATACAAAGGTTTTTGACTTGTCTTCTATTAAGTTATTCTGAACAACCTGGATTCGTTTCTTTTCCTCCATTAGATGGCGCCGACACAGAGAGGAAGTGTGAGCATGTCCTGAATAAGTATTATTTAAAATACAAAAATATATATTTAACAACAATAACCCAAGACTACATTATCTCCATTTAAAAAATGAAAGTTTAGTGTTTTTTAACAGGCAATTCACAGTAGAATTCTATGTAGTACACCTGCATAGTAGAAACTTAATTTGAACACCAGCATACAGTTTAATGGAAAATACTGCAAACACTACATTTTTACATTAATTAAAATCTTGCTGAAAACCATGTTTGTTTTGACGTAGTATTGATGAAATATCACATCCCATGTCAGTGCAGCTCTGGATGGGTCAACTACACTTTATAATACAATATGTTATTAATATTGGTATAATGAGCTTATCTGGTGATGTCCGCCTGCTTTTCTATTTAGCTATATTTGTAATCATAAAATGTCCTTTAATAACCAGGTAACATTGTGAATGAAAGGTTATTTTTCAGCACTGACTGAAACTGTTAGGTTAGTAAGTAAGTAAGTAAGTAATTTATTTATAAAGCGATTTTCTCAGACAAATAGTCACAAAGCGCTGTACAATAATGAAACAAAGTAAAACAGAAAAAGAAATACAAACTTAAAACTCAGTAGAAAACATTACATAAACAGCAAACAAATACATAAAACAGGTTAGCCACTTATAGTTATTATACTGTGGCATAAAACTTAATAAGAATGTCCTCAGAGTAGATAATAATACTTTGTCTGAAGTACTGTTCATAGATGCCTCCAGTTCCACTTTGCCCAGATTTCAATTTGATTGAAGCCCTGATTGGACTGTGATTACATAACTAGGAATTTCAGCTAAGAAGTTAAAATCAGGAGAAAATGTATTCAAAACCATGTTGCAATACCCCTACACCCTCTATTGGTCTGTTCAAGTGACAAGATGCATTTCTGCAGTGTCCCAGCTGCCCCCCCCCCCCAGCTGCCTTAGCCTAGGTCCCTTGACATCTGACTGTGAATGTATGCCAAGCCAATTG
This sequence comes from Paramormyrops kingsleyae, assembly GCF_048594095.1. NCBI lineage: Eukaryota > Metazoa > Chordata > Actinopteri > Osteoglossiformes > Mormyridae > Paramormyrops > Paramormyrops kingsleyae. The sequence goes on from NC_132813.1 coordinate 24,975,368, forward strand.
TGTGCAGTGGCAGCTGCTGGAGCCCTTCTTTCTGATTAACAGGGCAGTGGTGTGGCAGGCTGTGATGTATGCTCTACTGCAGGCTGCACCATAGAAGCTGGAACAGTGTAACATGCGTTGTGGTGAGACCCTGCCAGATGCCGTATTTGCTGAGTGCCACCATGCTAAGGGACTCTGGCCCCCTCAAAGGGCTTTGTGCTCTGTCTCTTTGACTGCCTCTACAACACCCTCCTATTAAAATAATCAGTTCCACAAATCTAAAATTCACTGTTAACACTTATGGGCCGAGCTCTGAAGCCCCGTGGGGGGTCACAGAGGTAATGAGGCTAATTGATTCCGCTGTACATCAACGTACAGATTCTGCTGCCAGCTCCTGAATGTTATTGATTATAATTTTGTAATGTAATTGACACAATGGCAGATATGGGATCCTGATCCCTCCCCATGTAAGCTCCCAGTCTCTGATACTCACCTATAAAGTAACCAGAAACTGTGAAAATTCTTGCTTTGTACATTATCCTTGGTGGAACTAAAAACATTTGCATCTTAAGTTTTCCAATAAAGTAATATGAATTATATCCAGCACAATACAGGCGGGCTGCCACTTTTAGAAAAAAAGGTAAAAGATTTACAGATTTACACGTCTGCCATTACGGAGTTTGATAATGAAAATGCCAAGCCTGCCCACATACACAGGGCATACTTATAGGAGACCTTACACCTGTAAGAGGCTGCAACCTTAAGTTGTGGATTTCACTGTAAGAAAGCACATTGTTTATAGATAGCCCTAATCAAGTGCTGCTTAGTCTGGGTGACCTCATCAGTATAGTGTGACCTTTGCTGACCTCATCAAAGCTGAGCTCCCTGCAGAGTTGAGCACAAGTGGGCAGTGTGACAGTAGTGCTGGTGAGAACTTAAACATCAATAAGAATTTTAAAACAGTAGCAGTATGGGTAAATTTCTGAACCCCCCCACACACACACTACGCCTCCCCCCAAAATCTTACTGACAATAGATTCAGTTTTTTAGGACAATGTCTGCCCACATGCATGAGCAATGATAAGAAGGAGGCTTTGGCAGAGAGGCCCACAAGATCTGAACCTTATTGAGCCCATGAGCGATGAGCTGGGTCATCGTGCCTCCCTACCTCATCCATCATGGCCCAGCGGCACTGTGGCCGGCCTTGAATAAAGGCATATTCCTGCCCCCACTCCAAATGTCACATTGAGTCTCCCTCTCCAACTTGTGGGCTTATGCTAAATACCAAGCGGCACTTCGTTGATTTCACAAAGAAGCTGAATGATGTGGTCGTGGAAAAGACAGCAAGACAGTCCAAGAACAGAGAGCCATGTAGCAGTGAGGCGGCATAGCCAGTCTTCCCACAATGTAGTCCTTTATTTTTTTAGTTGCTCCTCCCATAGTATTGTATTGAAATGCATACAGTTACATTGTAGAAAGCATTAAAACAAAGTACCTCAACTTGCTGATTACTTTTAAAATGATATTATAAACAACAACAAAACAGGAAAAAATCTGGTCCCTCAACATGGGAAAGAAAATCTGTGAATATAATCTGTTATTTATAATAGGTTTGGCACAAAGGATTAACATGGACTGAACATCACACAAGCTTGCAGACAACCGTAAAAAATATCAGATACAGTTATATCCAGACCAATCATGCGGTTATGAGGAAATAATACCTACTATTTTTAACTCTTTTTTTACAGTTGAATCAATAAATTGTCTTACAAAAAACCTAAGTAATATCTATTTCATCAACCATTTTCATTAGAGGAATACAGAGGGAATGCCATATGTAACACTACCCAGCTTTCATGGTATTGTAAATCTACAAACCCATTAATTTCTGAATCAAATCCAGGGAGGAATCTCCTGTCCACTGGGATAAGAGCAGTGCTATTCCGTAAACAAACTACAGGTCAGCAAGAAATAAATACAATTCCCAACATACACAACAATAACATCAACAACAATGAAAGTAAAACATGATTGTCTAAAAATGACAAGAGACACGAAAACAGGGTGGCCAACGACTAGCATTCAGGTTATCTAGTGGTTGCATTGACTGAATAGGAGGAGGTTGGATTTATAGGTGCCATTCACTAAATGGTAATAAACATTAGTACTTGCTACTTTTTCTTTAAAAAAGTTGATTCCACTAAAAAGTTTTTTCAGTTCACAGAAAGTTAAGTATGCTGGGAAAGAGTGCAGTACTGAACAATTTCTAGACAATTTCAGACAATGATTTGATTGTGCAGATATCGGTGGTACTGGCTCTTATTGTTACAACATACAGTGGAATGAGTTTAAAGGATTTTTTAAATTGGTGTTCTGATAAAGTTGTTTTAAATGTATCTATTATTTAGTTTTATTTACTTATTTGTTTGTTTGTTTATTTCATTCATTCTGCTAACTGAGCTTTTGCAAATGTGTTACAAAAGCTGTACTTCTGCTGACGTTAAAGGGGGCCGCACTCTAATGCATTTTAAAAGCTACACAGTAATGGATCCCCCTGGACCCCTGCCCTTATGTAGCGGGGAAATATACACAAATAGTAGAAGGAGTGCTCAGGTTAACGTTAAAATTTCAGTTTTGAAGCAGACTCTTAGCTTGACAGACCCTATCTTTGCACTTATACTAATTAGCAATGTTATGTCAATGTTACATTAACATTACATTGCTCTTTTGAATTACCAGCTGCCTTTGCTGTGCAAAACATTACAACTAAACACAATAAATAATAATTACTTATTATTATCATTTTTCACGATTACCTTCACCATTTTTTATGCAATCATTTAAGGTCACAATATATTTTGTTCTTTTGTTTTTTTATTTGATTTCAGTTTACAGAGGGAGAGGTCACCATACGAATGTGTAAGGCTTTCTGTTCAGTGGTCTGTTAGATGGTTCGCTCCAGTGCAGCTGGTTGGGTCGGGTCGGCATGTGGGTCTATCATACTTGGCTGGACTCCGCAGCTGCCCTGGCCAGGTTGTGCCACACGTTGGATGAAGCATGAGAGGCTGCATGGAGGGTGTCCTTGTCAGCCAGAGACAGCATCATGGCATATGCCTTAGCAGGAGGAGGAGGAGAGAGTGGCCGTGAACAGAAAAGAAACAGAGGTCCAGACGTTCAGGCAATAAGACACAAATATGTGCAGACATAGCCATCATCAGAATGACCACGCATCATGGTAGTTACACAGGTCTTTGTAACTATGGGACACACAGATGATGATAACAAAGCTTGAGATGTTAAAAGGAAGGCAACGGATTACCTGGGACTTGGATTTCCTGTAGAGTGGCGGTTTAATGGCATCTGGGAGGTGGCTGCTCATGAAGCCAGCATCGCTGTCGCTGAACTCACTCTCCTCTATCTTGCGCATGTTAGAAATGTGGCGAATATGCTCCAGTGCTGAGAACCCGCTCTGGTCTTCATCATCCTCAAACCTGGAAGATCCATCATGACTCATTTGAAACTGCTACAATGTCTTATGACTGTAGGGCAGAGTGTGTAACAACACATTATATAATAACACCGCATTATGTAATGAAAATGAGTTTAATTTTGTTGAATAGTGTTATTACATAATGCATTGTGTGCCCTAAAAAGGGCTGAAATCCCATCTGAAGTGGTGCCCCGCCTAGTGTCCTATGCTGCCTCGGACTGGCTCACCATATTGGATACCTTGGAAGAGGGATGGATGGACTGATGGATGTTCAGGAGTGCAAATAAAAAACTAATTGCATGTGTGTTTTATGCTCTGCCTTAGATATTTATCAGGTACCTCCTTGGGAAGGCCTTGAAATTCAGGTCATTTTCATTTGCTTCTTCAAATTCAATCTCGCTGTGAATGACGTCATCTTCCAGGCGGCTGGGGAAGGCTTCATTCGCAGACTTGCCCCCGGCATCATCATGTCGCCTCTCCTCTTCATTGATGTCCAGCTCTTGTTCTTCCTCTTCCTCCAGGTCATGTGATTCCTGGCTGGGCAGCAGAGCCTTCTCTTCCTCAAACTGACTACTGTTCATCCTCCAATAAACAGAGCAAATAAGAAAAGTTTTAAAATGTAATAAGTAATATCATATCAACTTTTAACATGCATCTCAAGCACACAAACCTATCGTGTAATATCCTAATTCTCTGTCTGACCCCTGTTTAATTCAACTGTCCATGCTTTCCTTGAAACACTATGCACTTGCACTTGCAACACAGTGCGTCTCGCCCCAAAAACAATGAGAAGAGGAAGAGAAAAACACGGCAGCTGTAGAGAAGCGGTAATCCCATTTGTCATTAAGATTCAAAGGCCTTCTAGGCACTGGACCCATACACCCTGTCCTCCGGCACTTAGCTCCTTCGCTTGGGTTTTTGTCTTGTTTATTTTCCTACTATCTTGTAGTCATCTAATAGGCAAAATATTTAGCTGACAGCCCCATTTGGTAGAAGAGTTATGAGGGTGCTGCCAAGCGGCCCTTTCTCAGTCCCGGAGGGAAAAAAGGCCAGCTATCAAAACTCACAGTGACTTAATCTGTCCAGTGTCTCAGCACCGCAGGAAACCACCATTTGTTAAATCATCTGGAACCACACTAAAACTGATTCACTAATTATGGTCCATGGCGTCTCTCGTCAGCTCCCAAAAATGCCATTGCTAACACAAAGAGTCCTGCCCCAGCCCCAACACACCCCCGCCACGGGAGAATAAAATCAAAATATCAACAAAGTCCTCCCTCAGATTAGAGAACCCATCAAACCAGGAAATGATCTATTTGTAAAAGAAACACTGAGCTTGCAATGATTCGCCAACACAGTGTAGGAATAAAGTGGCACATTTGAAATCTCTATCACATTTTTTATCAAAACACAGTTGTTTCAGTACTTGGAGAGACTTGAGAAATGGACTGGCAAAAGTTAAGGGCTGCCAGCATGGTAATTCTGCCAGGTTGTGTTTTTGAGGAGAAGATGCTGAAGATGGGGGCTGGACCAGCTGAGCGTTCCATGATTAAGAAAACAGATTTGCTAATTATGCTTTTCAAATGTGGTAATTTGCTGGGGATAAAATATCTATCAAAAGTCATCAAGAGAGCAGGGCTGTGAGAGGAAACACGACACCCCCGCGACCCAGGTGCTCTGCCCACTTCCTGTTGAGAGACATGTTGTAGCCAGATGTGGGCAGACAGAGCTGCTGCTTCAGCAGTGGAGACCAGGGCTGTATCCTCCTCCATAACCATTTCATTTGAAGCACTTTTGGCACTTGCTTTTCTTGCATGATTTCTCAATTCCAAAGTTTTTTTAATCAAAAGAAAAGATTTTTCACTTTAAGAATTAAACTATGCAACAAGGTAAAATGTTTGGCCTGCTAAGTTCATCACTGTTTCATCAGTGTGTAATAATGAAAATACACATAAATAAAATATATAATAGTAATAAAATATATGTATGTATGGCCTAAAGTCAATATTTCTGGATGTATCCATATGTGGTAATTATCCCGAATGTCATAAGCAATGACTGCCTTGTATTTACACCAAACCTCCTCAGGCAACAGGCTAATTAATAAAGGCTGCAGAATAATGTTCAAGCTGCGTGACTCTGTGATGTTTGAGAATAATCATCTCCTCATTCAGCCTCCAGCCCTGCATGCTTGCAATGGAGAGGTTGGTTTGATGTGTTTTTGCATGTGTGAGTGTCCTTGCCGTGTTGGTACCGTGAGGCGGGAGCCGTCTAAGTGTGATTACACATATGTTTGCTTTTTTACCCCTTTGTTTGTCAGTGTATGTTTCTTTGGAAATGTTGTTAGTTGTAGTACTTACGCTGTGAGTATTCAGTTTCATTCAGCACTCAACATTTTTGTCACATCCTACAGACTCATCTATTTGTTTGTGTCCTGCTGTCAAAAACAAAATGAAACTACAGACTAATACAGTAAATCTGGCCTGTGTCAACTGTGAGCTTGCCATTTGAAAACTGTGAATCTATTCTACATGGGCTGACCCAGGTTGTATAACAGTAGAGATGGGAACTCTTGCCCTTCTCTGCTTCCTCGCTCACTCGTTCTGGTTTCACATAGTACAGAATAGCATGAGAGAGAGCGGTAAGGAGCATAGGCTGATTACAGTGTTGCCGCACGCACCACAGGACAATCCACCTTAGGGGTGAGAACCTGAGCGCAGCCATGTGGCAGCCGATACCTTGGCACCACACTATTCTGAACGGAACAGTGTGAGTTTTTTTCCGGTGGCTGGAGTGCCAATCCTGCAATCAACCCCCAGATTTTCACTGGAAGTTGGAGGACCTGCTTGCAGGGCTGGATGTAGATTAACATCATACCCTGAATAAAGCAATTGTAGGTTAAGGGTCTTGCTTAAGGGCCCAACAGAATAGTGTCACTCCTGGCATTCAGACCAGCAGCCTCCCGATTACTGCCACAGATCCCTATCCTCAGAGCCACCACTCCACCCCTGCATGAGAGTTTCAAAAATATGAGTAGTGTATTGCTATAATTTTTCACAAAAAACATTAAAACTCTTGCAGAGCATTGCAGAGTATGTTCCTGCTTATTCTTGTAAAGCACTAAAGGTGAAGATATTCACCCTTCCTCTGATTGCTCGGGGGATGGCTGGTTTTGGCCTGTGTTGCCAATGAAGTTTCGTATTTCAGTGAAGTACGAGTCCTCTTTGTCATCCAGGATGGCACTGCTACTGTCCAGCTCAGACTGGGGAGACGACATGGCCGTGCCTGCCAAAATGAAAAGGATATTAAATCTAGGGTCTGAAATGTTTTTCAAGAAACAGGATACTGGCTGTAGCACATTTTCACCTTTGAATTTGCACAGTGGGTGTTCGCATGTATCTGAATGAATATACTAAATGGTTGACTCTTTTACTGCAATATAGAGACAATGTGCTACACCAATTCAACCATTCGATTGACTTAGTAAGACATATATCTCTAACATACTCTGCATACACCTAGCACATCCAATTAAATTGAGCTCCAATCTGCAGCAATATAAATTATCTTACCCATCAAACACTACTGTTACATTTACAATTACCTTTATTTAGCAAATACTTTTGTGAGGCATGTAGCACATTACAAACATACATACTGTTGAAGAGTCGACTAGGCATAAATGCAGCTAGGGTGAGTTTACAATGAAATATTAATGAAATGGTGAATAGTCTATGAGTATGCAAGGCTGCATATATTATGCAGTTGCACCAGAGTGCAGCGTTTACCTGAGAGATTCCCGTTCTCATGCTTCTTCAGATGGCGATCCAGGTTGGTTTGCTGGCCAAAGCATCGGTCACACAGGTGACATTTAAAAGGCTTCTCTTTGTTGTGGATGTTGCGGATGTGCCGCTGCAGGTTGGATGAAATGCTGAAGGACCGGTCGCAGTATTTACACCTGTGTAGACAGATATGAGGTCAAGGTGTGATATCATAGCGCTAATGCAGATGCATGGCCGCATGTCAACACGTATGCACACAAATGAGCACAGACACAGACTTATTCCTTGGCTTTCTCAAGATATGATGGAAAATCTACTGAAGGTAAAAAAAAACAGGCTTCTCTCATCTTTAGCCAGGACAAAGAAATTACATTCTTTGCTTTCAAAACAAGCATGCAACAAATTTTGTTCTAACTCTCTGAAATTAGACACAAAGCCAAGTTTCTTCATGCAAAATTATACACCATGATTACATCTTTTCTTCTTCTGGAATTAACTTGCACAATTGACTTTCCCTTAGGAACCCCTGCTATCTCCCCAAAAATTGCAATAAACAGCAGAGATCTTTAATTCCTTGCCAGCATGTGTAGTTTAGTCTATCACACCAGCAACAGAGGTATCCATGTTTATGCCCTGTGGTCAATGGGGCTCCCCTGGGATTATACTGTACTTGTCTTTTAGATTTCTCTCAAACAGAAAATAATTATTCCAACTGCTGGTCCTGGATTATTGCCCACAGCCCTCATCACCCCAATTTTTCACCCAACTTCCTTCCCCAGACTTCAAAACCCCTCTAGTCACCCCGACTATCACAACCATTTTTCATTGTGCAAATTATTTAACAGAATGATAATTGTTTCAGGCTTTTTAACCATATAGAAAAACACACACAATAGTTTGGGAATGTTCTCCTAGGCATGGACAACATGCTCTGGGACAACCTCTGTGCTGAGTAGATACTAATGGATTACTCTACTACTAAAAAAAGGAACTTATTTGTGCTTATGGAGTGAGGCATGAGGCCCTGTCATGGGGGTGCAACCCTTGAACGTGTGAACTGGGAGCCCCAAACTCGATTTCCACTGCAGCTGGACTGGCTTGAATTTCTCCTTTTAAGGTGGGGAATGTGCAGGAAGCTGCCCTTCTCCCCAGCATCACATAGACATGGCCTCAATCTGGTTTGAGATTTTGTGGTTTTACTGCTTTGACAAAAGATAATACCATTGCTTACAATAAGTATATATTTTTAATGGTTGGGCAATGTGCGAGCATATTCCTACCAATTTTGAGTATTTATTTTCATTTTTCCTACTGTTTATCCCTGATGAAAGTAAAGCCATTGATGATGTCTGAATGTGTTTGTCTGTGAGCACCGTACCTGTATGGTTGCTCCCCTGTGTGTGTCCTCAGATGTCGCGTCAGGTTAGCAGAGCGTGGGAATATCTTTCCACAGTATCTGATAGTTAGGGCAAATTTTATGGCATAAACAAATTTGCAAGATAGACAGCACTTTCAGTCATGAATATATTGGGCATCCATGGTAACAGACAAATTACTATAAGTACTCAGAAGATCCACTTTAATTAACATTTACAATCCATTCTAAGTGTTAGAATTATGTTTGATCAATCATAATGAACATAATTGTTTTGCAGATTTTCCAAAATGCACTCAGTTGCCATAATATACTATTAGAGTAAGGCTATGGCAGGAAATTAATACATGTAAATATGAACAAATTTTGTTTTTTTTTCTGGGTAATTGTGAACCATCCTTCAATCATGCATGAAGTTACTTGCACCTTTTCTGTTGTGCTCCCATTGAAAGAATATGAGTATTCTACACCATGTTAGACTCCTATTGTCCAGAAGGAAAAGAATAAAGACCGACTGGATCATGAGTGGGGAACTTCATCAGAAATCAGACAGAAACACATGAAAGTGCAGCCCCCAAGATCATGAACCATATCAATCTTGTGATCAGGAAAACGTCAGTGTGTAAATACTTGAGTTATGCACGACTGGAGTGCAGCTCCCATTTAGCCCCCAAGTAATTAAGTCACTAATTAAGTCTTTTATTAACCCTGTCATTACCTGCATGTGTAGCGTTCCTTGCCCTTACGCAACAGGGTGTCTGGGATAGTACTTGGGGGGGCCCTGAAGTCAAAAACGGATGGGACAGAACGCATGAGGTCACCGGCTTCTGGTTTGAGGGAGTTAAACGTCTCCAGTTTCTCTGCCATGTTCTCTATGGCTGACATCTGGAAGGAAAAGAGAGTCCAATTGGTTGCTACAAACAAGAAAAGCATACTCTGCAGGAAAATGGTCCTATTGTGCTTCTATTTACAGCTGTGTTTATGATTATGTTGTTTAACCTGTGCAGTTATACTCACGTGTGTGTATTTGCTGCTTTATAGAGTACACTAGAATGCCGTAATATGGTTGTCTGTTTTTCTTTTGTTCTGACTTAGATAGGCACTACATACAGTATAAACCCTATTATTCATGCAGACACTAATCTGTGGCCTGGTGCCCTCTCAGAGGGTAAACTTTTTTTGAATAATTTAAAAAAAAATTTGACTCAAGGTGGTTATAGCCTTCACAGCACAGCATAATAGCTCTGCACATGTAACCTTTGTAGATACTGTGAAATAAAATCTGCATTAAATGTTAATAAATTTTCATAAATTTTGGGGTAAGAAGAAAGCCTTTTTTGCTACGGCTGATGCCTGATACGGCCCAGTGAAGCTACTACGGAGCCCTTCTATTCACAAGCAGCGCGTTCACGCACACGCTCCCACAGAAAGCACTGCCAATTTGCTAAAAGTCTTTCATCCAATATGGTGAGAGTCCTCTGAGGAAAGTGTAGATGCATATAGTTGTCAAGGGGGAATGTGCCCGGTGCTGGGTGGAGAGTGGCTGAGCTGCGGTGTGATTCATAATCACTGGCGGGCTGTAAACCATTCCCTGCACAATGCGAGCGGACAGCACATTCGTCAATATGAAAGATGTTGACATTACTGATCAAGGGCCAGACACGGGTAATAATGATATCACTGGGCGGAGAGGGGAGCCTCCCTGAAGGCCCCAGCCTGCCAGTCCCCCATCAGCTCTACTCAGCTCTACCTACATTCTTTTCTAGAGGATACAAATTTGCATTACTTTGTGTGTATTGAATTTTTTTTCTGTATTTTCTTGTTTAATACAGTCACAAATCAGCAGTGATCCGGGCCGTCGCTTCCGGCACGGCACTCCATCACCGCTCCCCCCCCAGCCCCCTGTGCTTCTCCACGGGCCACGCAAGAGGCTGGGAAGGAAATCTGATCCATGACTGATAACCCCAGCGAGGAGAAGCTGATTAGAAATGACAGTGGAGTGTAAAGTTCCTGACTGCCTTGACGGTCAAAACCCAGCAGCCGAGAGCTTGCACTAGTGCCCACAGAGGATGTGGTGTGTCAACTCCATTTGATTGTGAGGCGGTGATTAAGCTGGTGCCAGGACCATGAATCAGACTGTTTCTGCACTGGAGCATTATAGCTATCTAGATCAAAATGAAAAGCTTTCATATTTCTTAAAAACATGCAATATATGTTTCATTGCCCTCTTTATGGACTTGAGTAAAATACAGTTTGTTTCTGCTTTTCGGTATATGCCATTATTCATGCAAACATTAGCAGTATTAAACCTGTCAGCTGTCCTCAGTGTGCTGGAGACCTGACACTGTAACTCCTGGCCGAAGCAATGAGCCTTTCACGTGTTCGCTGTTCAGCTCCTTTATTAACTGCTTTACTTGCTTCTGTGACTAGCAAACTTCTGCTGGTTGTTCTGTTCATCTTTACAAAACAGTGATGTTACTCCCACTGTTCCACATGCCATGAGAGAATGGATTTTCTGCAGCCCTAAGCACCTTTATTCATCATGAGCCTAGGTCACTAAATCAATTTTCTGCCCTGTTGGTAAAGAATATCAATATCAAATTATTTCTTATCACTGGACTTATGTCAAATTATGTATTATCTTTTTTTCTAAATCAAACTAAAATAAAGAATCAATTTATCTATACATTGTTGGTGTAGGATATGCTGTGATATGCTTAACAACTTGTTTTAAAATATAGGGTTTTTACTTAGGGCCATGCAGTAATAGGCAGGTAGGGATTGAGACACAAATAAGCATTTGCACAAGTATATGTCCAGGCACTCTGGTTAACTGCAGGTTTATGTTCCGGTGTCTCAGCAGACTGAGTTGCTGATTGGCTTTCTTTAAATGACAGTGAGGCTGAGTGTTGGGAAATTAGCAAGATGCATTGTTGATTTTATCTGGAACCAGATGTCTGAAATAGGAACCCCCTTCACTGAAAAAACACTATTACCCCTTAATTTCCAAAGAGACAATTAGAACACAGCACTCCACCTCCTACTCCTGTCTTGAGAGGCCATTACCATGGAAGTGATGCGGAGCAGGGCCACATTTCCACCCTTTCGTTTAGCTTCCCTCCCAAAAAAGCAAATACTATTAATGTTATCAGCAGGCTCCATTATCTACAGCAGTCATCAGAGTGCTCATTCCGTCATTCTTCAGTGCCATGTCTGTGACACTGATAAACATAATGAGTTTGACCCCTCTGTTCCTCCACCATGTGAGGTGGTGGAAGAGCGGTATTGGCCTCAGAGTCTCCATTAAAAGGGGTTATTATACTATACTTATTTACAAATCTACACTGATGGTGAAATGCTTTTCAAAAACCCATATTTTAGCATGTGCTCATTGAAATATCCTTGGCCAAACCATCTGAAGAAGGAAGATGAAGGAACAGGGAAAGTGATAGCCTGGCCTGCACAGTGACCTGTGAAAGTGACAGCCAGGCCGGCACAGTGACCTGTGAAAGTGACGGCCAGGTTTGCACAGTCACCTGACCTTAACCCCATTGGGCTAGTCTGGGATAAAAGGATTGAAAGGTCAAGGCTACAGGGCCAACTAGTTTGTATCATTTGGGGGCCCTTCTTCAGCAGAGTTTCAGAAAAATACACTGAGAATAATACAGTACACTGAGTGTGAAAGGTGCCTATTTGAAGAAGTCTTGGGCTATTTGTTACATTGCAGTATTTGTCATTTGTAGTATTACTTGCAGTCTTGGACCTTTGTTTTGCAAGTGGAACTGATTGTTCTTAAAGTATAATAAATCACGACAAAGTTAAAATATTCAAAACCCTTTGACTGGCAGTGTATGTATGGAAACAATATTCTTGCCTAAACCAGTGTTTCCCAGCCATTTTTTCCACGGCACACTTTTATAAAGTAATTATCCCAGGGCACACCATTGATTAATTGCTAATCAACAGGAATGTGAATCCATATTTCAGATAATCATCACTGTACTGTACGTTTGCTTTATTTTTTCCTCCCTATTGCAGTAGGTTGTTGGTTCAGGATAAAGCATTTTTTCTGAAATGTTCCTTTTCAAAAATTTGTTCATGATCTTGTCTTTTTACTACAGGACAGTTTTCAAATTGGCGAACATATGTATGTACACTAATGAGGGTCAGTTGTAGAGCGGTTTTATTCTCAGCTGCATTTGATTATGTGAGAAGTGCACATGAAGTCTACTTGACAATGTAATGAATGAAAGTTGCAAAGCTTTTTTTCGTCTAGGTCACTTAAAGTGCATTCAGAATAGAATTGCCAATACATAAGCATATTTATTTGGAGTGTTTGTGTGTATAGTGTGTGTGTGTGTATATAAATATATATATATATATATATATATATATATATATATATATATATATGCACTCCTTTACAACTTACGAACTTTCAGACACACGAATGAAGAGGACTGTAAGTCCAAATTGTGTTCCTTCGGGCTCCCATTTCCTGTCCGCAACATAATTTTTTTTTTCTGCGCACCAGTTCCGCCTAGTACATCTGGCCGCTACTCCCGCCGTGCAGCAGTGTAACGTGGATATCCTAGTTGTTTGTACTTGTGTATAAACTTAAAATGATGTTGAATAATGACTTACGAACATTTCAAGTTATGAACGGCCGTTCGGAATGTATCTCATTCGTGAGCAGATGAGCGTCTGTGTGTGTGTGTGTGTGTGTGTGTGTGTGTATATATATATATATATATATATATATATATGGCACACCAGGCCAGTTCTAACAGAACACCAGCATACAGGTGGCAACCACAGTCATTTCTCCTCTGTGTAGCACCTTCCCTGCTTCTCCTCTCTTTTTGTTCCGCTCTTCTCCTTCCTCTTTGTATTACGTACAGTATTCTCCTTTTGTTTTAAAGGGACTGAAGGGTTTCTACTGCACATGTACTATATATTGCATATAAATTGACTCACACACATGTAATATATATTTCACTATACAATTCCTCATTTTCAAAGTACAGTACCAATCAAAAGACTGGACACACCTGCTATTAATGCATTGGTCTCAGTTTTAGCTGTTATACACCTTAAAAGTTCTTGATGCAATGAAGTAATACATATCAAATATTGCATCACCCTATCAGAGGTCATGCATTACTTATTTGCAGACATAGCTGTACAGTTTTAATTCTGAAGCACATGAGCAAGATCTCTATGCTCAAAGCAACTTACCCATGTTCTCTGGTCGGGCATACGAAACTGGAAGTAGAACAAAGACAAACAATAGTCAGAATTAACCTGCATTTATAGCAAACATATTATATGGTGGAGTTTCAGGAGGGGCTAGCAGCCCATACCTGTCCTGATCAGGGGTGAGTTTCCCAAAGCCTCCTTAACGCTACGTCATTTGTAAGTTCTATCCTTTAATATAGAACTTACAAATGACGTAGCATTAGGAAGGCTTCGGAAAACTCACCCCAGGCTGAAATGTTTATTTTTCTGTTCTTATGCTCTGTGAGAATATGCAGAGATAACAGACAAAATGTTAACTCTAACCCTTACAGGAACCTGATGTAATGGTTTCTAAGACCATAAAAATGCTGTGTTCCAGTATTTCATCTCACACACCACCACTTGGGGATGATGGTGGTGCAGGAGGTAGTGCTATCGCTCGGTAACCAGAGGGTTGCAGATTAGAGCCCTGGTTCCTCCTGACCCCATCAAAGTGTCCTTGAGCAAGACACTGAACCCCAAATTGCTCCCGGTGTGCAGGTTGGCACCTTGCATGGCAGCCTCCACCACCGGTGTATGAATGTGTGTGTGGACGGGTGAATATGAGGCATGTATTGTGAAGTGCTTTGAGTACTCGTAGGAGTAGAAAAGCGCTATATAAATGCAGTCCATTTACCAGAACTTCGTAAATGAGTGGCAGGTCGCTCAGTATGACGGCCCCTAATCTATAATTCTCTACCTCAATTTCTTCTCTTCTCCTATTTCATCTTAAAAGTTAAAATTGTCTTTCCTCCTTGTTCTAAAGTGACCTGTACATCTATACAAATTAATCACTGTACAGAAGCGTGACTGGGCTCGCCAGGGGATGCCACCAATATGTCACCATATCGTCTCCGTTTCTGATTCTCTAATCCAGTCACAAACACATTCAGATGGGCACAATTTACGATGATTCCACATGAGAGAGGACCAGGTCATTAAAGGTGCTTTTTTGAAAACTTCACAGTATTCTGTGATTGAAGAGACAGAACTGAAAAAGGTATAATACCAAGTATCCACATCTGTCCAAACTTCCTTCTCTAAACTGTTTTTCTTCAGTCTAATCTAGTTGAATTGCCTTGAAATTTCCATAGGGTCTTTAGGAGCAACTGAAACTTGATTTCGTCTGGGAAGAATGACGCCAGTGATGGAGCTCGCCACGTACCTGGGGGTGAAAGAGGAATCCGGGACCTGGCCGCATGTACTTCTCCTTGAGGGCCTCAAACGGATCACTGATCTTCCTCTTTTCAACCCTGCTAATATTAGAATTCTGTTAGCTCTTATTGGCAAGTAACAACACAAGAACACACTCTTCAGTGTGATATTTCGTGAAAAATGCAGAATGTAATCATTTCATTCAGTGTAACATAATAAGAATAAGGATACTTTATTGATCTCTGTGGGGAAATTCAAAGCAATGGGCATTCACCTATGGCGCCTGCAGAGCTGGGGGTTAAGGGCCTTCCTCAAGGGCCCACAGACATGGGACTATTCTGCTGAGGCTGTGTTTGAAACCTTCCGATCACAGGCACAGAGGATGAGCCACACACCACCTCCTCGATTAGCCTCTGTAGCTTAGTGCTGAGGATTCACATTACCTGTAAATGGGGTCCATGAAGAAGGGCGTGGGCCGAGCATGTTGCAATGAGGAGTCTGCTTTCTGTGTTTCCGTCTCTGCCTTCTGCTCTCCAAACATGTGGCTCTTCTTTGAGTCTGGGTCTGTCAGGCCAGGTCCATTGCGACTCCTGCTGCCCATGCTTAGATCCAGCGGCTGGTCCTGACTGGCTGCTTGTGACACGTCAGGCTTTGAGGATGGAAAGGGAGTGAGTTTCTCCTCCTTGCGTTTGGTAGTGAGGTCAAATGGTGAATCAGAGTTCCTGCTTTGGCCTTTCTTGGCCTCGGCCGGGGGAGACTGAGACTCTCCCTTTACAGTGGATGGGTGCAGGTCTCTCTCAGGGAAAGGGTAGAGGGGTGGTGAAAAGCCTGGGAAGAAGGGAAGGGGGAACATGGTTGGGTATGGCAATGCACCCACCTTTTTGTCTTGCAGTCCAGTGAGCCCCGTAGATCCAAAGTATTTCTCTGCGATTGAAGCAATGGCCTTGATGGAGTCATTGACTGCACCAGAAACAGCTGTGTGCTCATCCAGAGTCTGTGGAAAGAGGCTGTTGCCGATGAAATCCTTGTTGTTGTTATTAACTAAGGGCAGGGTTTGGGGGCTTCCAGACTTTCTCTTTGTCACTTTGCCATTGTCCCGAGTCCTTTCTCGGTCACTCTCCAGGTCACTCTCAAGTTCTGAGCCAGATGTGGTCTCCAGATCACTGCCACTCGGGGTGCTGACATCATCCAGGTCACTGCTCTCTGATTGGTCACTCAGTTTAGCGGCACACCTTGGCTCAGAGGATGCCTCCATCTGGAGTTTCGTGACCTTAGATGGCTCAAGAGGGGACTCTTTATCTAGCGCTTTGATCAGGTCCCGGTCACCTGGGCATTGTTGCAGCGACGGCATTAAGGGGTTGTTACCTGGATGTTCCAAACCTGACGGCCCCTTCACTGGGGATGTGCTGGGAATGAGTGGCGGTCGGTGGTATAGTCCAGAGGGGAAAAGGCCAGGGAAGCTAAAGGGAAAGCTGGGAGCCGTGGGGAATGTCAGGCTGCTGTGGTGTCTGTTAGTCCCAAAGTAGTCTGTCAATCCAGGGCTGCCGTGAGTCATCCCAGCAATTCCTGCTTTGTCCAGCACGGCGGCACCCTGGAGTGACATCCCCTGCGCAAATAGGCCTCCTGTGGCAAAATGGTTCTTCCCCTCACAGAAACGACGATGCTTGTTGAGTGAGGATGTGGTGCTGAACATCTGGCCGCAGTC
Source organism: Paramormyrops kingsleyae (assembly GCF_048594095.1). Taxonomy (NCBI): domain Eukaryota; kingdom Metazoa; phylum Chordata; class Actinopteri; order Osteoglossiformes; family Mormyridae; genus Paramormyrops; species Paramormyrops kingsleyae. Next base: position 24,992,134 of record NC_132813.1, read on the forward strand.
CTTGCACTTGATCTGTGTCCGGCAGTCGGCGTGCATCCGCTTGTGGCGGCACAGGTTGGAGAACTGTGTGTAGGACTTGTGACACACCTCGCCTGCAGTGGACACGGAGACAGACATATCCCCATCACACACAGTATAGATATTGGTCCAGAGCAACAAGTCCTGTCAGCCATCTTTCACATAAAGCTGATTAAGGTCAACCAATTCTTTAAAAGAAATCACACTATGGAAGTGTTTCCCAACCCAGTCCTTGGGGACCCACAGACGGTCTACATTTTTGCTCCCTCCCAGCTCTCTCCCAGACAGCTCACTGTCTGTGGGCCCCTGAGGACCGGACTGAGAAACATTGGGCTATGTAATGTACATAGATGGCCCTGAGTCTGAGACAAAATAGGAGCAGTAGGCCTGTTGTGTTTTTATTGTGGGAATTACACTATTTGACCTATCAGGGTTTGCTATGTTCTGCAGCTGTGATAAATCATACAAGCAGCACACAGCACGAGCCAAGAGACAGAAATACAGAAACACACTTTAGTTGAAAGTAATGAGATAAAGTTTAAACAATAACTAGATAAGGGGGCTGTCGGAATGACAGCATTGTATTGCCCAGTATCCTGCTCTGTCCATCTAATCCGTACTCATCCCACACTCCCCAACCTCTACTATTTCTAGAAGCACTGCTCTCAGAAGCAGGATAGATCACCTGGAAATGTGAAAGCCAATAAATGTGTTTTTACCTAAATGCTGTGAATTCTAGTTATGACATGTAATTCTGAAGCTACATCTTTTCATTTATTATACATTTCACTTACATGCTAATTTGCAGAATCTTTACCCACCAATTAGGTATTCCTTTTCTTTATGTTTTAATATCCATGTCTGAAAAGATCATTTATAGCTATATATTTTTTGTATTTTTAAATATTTATGTTCTATTTTTTTCCTCATTTGCACTATGACTGATGTGATATAACACTAATTACTGTAACAGACACATATAAATATGGTCTATACAGGGGCCACAGACAAGCTCCAGCTAGCTGGCAAAAAACTGCTCCACGGGCCCCATATAAAATCTGCATAATGTACCAGATCCCTCAGTTGCGAAAACCAAACACTAGAAAACAAAAAAATAATTGTTATATTGGCATTTTAACTTTGGAACTAAACAAATTTTTATTTTAATGCTTGACTAGTTAAGATAAGCATGCATGCATATGGCATGCTCACTATCTTATCCCAAGATAAGTTTCACCAAATGAATATACAGTCTTACAAAAATATTGCTGTAATACCGCCCAAACCTACCTGGCAGGCTTATCTTTATTGAAAGGCCATAAAAGCCCAACTTTGTCTTCAAACCTCCCTTTACAGCCTCTGCCTTCTCCTCTCATTGCTTTTTCAATTTTGGGCAATTTGTCTCTGGCCTATTAGATGTAGATTTTCATCCATGTAATGTTTTTGTAATGTATTGTTAAAGTGGCAATACGATCCAACAAATATCAAATAAAGTATATAGAGTAATAATATCAAAATGAGTTATCCTGTTCACAAGGTTAAGCAACTTATCTAAGTCACTCTTCCCTTTGTTGCCACTAAGTGCTATTGCTTCAATTTTGTTGTGATTTGTCTTAGAATTTGACCTACTTTCAAATCTTCACCCATCTGGAGAATACTTTCAGAGTTACTGTCTTCACAAGATAAAGTGTCTTCTACAGGTGCTGTTTTCATCCTTTGCTGCCACACAGTGCTGCGGCTTCATTTTGGGACAATTTGCCTCAAAATGATATCGGGTGTATAACTTCATCCATATGATGTTTTTGTGAAACAGTAATCAAATCCATCTAATACTTTTTGATTCATCCCATTTACAAGGTCAAATGTCATCTTCTTTCACCCTTCTCTTTGCTGCCACTAAGTGGTGCTGCTTCAGTTTTGGGGCGATCTGTCTCAGAATTTAATTACTTCCAGTTCGACATCCATACCTGCCTATGCAAAGTTTGAAATAGGTTTGCCAATTTTTTTTGACTTGATAAGAAAGTGCCTGCAAATTTACATGTTTTAGATATATAGAGTACATTTTTCAATATTTTGGTGTTATATGTTTTTATATGTTTATATGTTTTTTTTTTACCTGATTCAATATTATTTCTACCCATACATCACAGTAAAAGTTCCCCAAATAATGCATATCTCTACATTAACATTCACATATGCAAAAAGACAAAGACATTTTGTTGCTATTTGTCTTTTTGCTTGCATTTAATATGTCGTCTGACTAGAAGGCCACCTATAATATCCTGTCCGTGTTATGATGTTCATCAGGTGATTTGCTCAAAATGACTGCCAGTTATGGGCTAAAAAGACTAACATGGTGAGAAATGGACAGAGCTAGTGATGCACCTCAAGATACTGGATATTCCCTGAGATGGAGACACAAAGACATGCAGCACAATGGATCTATTTTAAGAAGGAGGAGGAAGCTGAGTTGAATGAATGCTATCCTGCAGGACTGGTTCCCATAGACTGAAGTCCTGTCTGGCGCTTCCCATTACAGTAGCTGTCATGTCCCGTGGCACCGTGACCCCTAAGGGGCCACCCAGCCTGCCCACACCCACAAATGTGCCTGGCTCTTCATTTTGCACTGCACTGCACTGCACCCCCTGTAGCTGGTCACGCAGTCTGTTTTAGTGCCCTACAGCACAGCCTGCCGGGCGTTATACATCACACCACTGTACGCTCCGTTCTGTCACATCCTATTTATCAAGCATTTTAATTACCAGCTTAGCTCACCATAAATATTATATAATCATGCAATATATAATTGTATATAACTCCTGGTTCAAGACAAGGGATAAAAAAACATAAATAAAGTGGCTTACCAATGAACTGCAATATATATTAATGATTGCTTTTCATTGGAATATTTAGGAAAGATGAAATATGAAAAGGCGTCTTTGGGATTGATTGCTGTTATCGTTTTGTTGTCTCTGGAGACAGGCCTGACACCACGGACTGTATGATGTGTGTGTTTTATTGTAACATCTTGCAGTAAATCTCTGAGCACTAGTGAGGGACAGACATGCTGCGAGCTGCACCCATGTGCTCTGGAGATTCCCAAAGACTGCAGCGTTACATCACGGCCCATTTCTTGAAGTAGCAAATAAAAATCTGTTCTAACTTAAATAAAGGAATATATCTGAGCATTTGATTCAACTTCTTCTGGGTGAACACAACGCAATCTGGTAGCAGGTTGTGTTTAACAAGCTAACGTAGTGCCCTTAAACGCATATGCACAGCTGTTCAGTGTGTGGTGGCCGCTTAGCTCAGCCATTAGTTGGTAGTTATGGCTCCATATTTTCTGCTGATTACCTTCAATTGAGTCCTATTTTAAGTATATTGAAGGCTTACATATGGTTGCTATTTGGAGGTACTGATACTTATAAGCTGAGCAACATCACCCAGTGCATTATGGAGGAATGGTTAGCAGGGTGATGTATGTAGATCAACATGGAGATCGTTGTGTGTTTGGATAGTCTGGGGTTCTGGGTGAGTCTGGGTAGAACTGGGTATCAGTTATTGTATGTCCAATCTGCCTTTGTTCCTTTAAAAATTAATACTCTCACATATACTCTACTGATGAAAATCCAAGCTGATTTTTAACATTCAAACTAAAACACTCAACTAGGAAGTAACTGTACAATCCTGCAAAGTAGAATCAAATTACAGGCTTTAGGATAACCATCATTTTGCTAAATTATTTTTTAAATTATTCTTCATCATAACAAATCACCTTAAGATGAAGACAATGACAGTGGATGTAATTTTGTAAAATACATATTTTTATAAGAATTAATTTACTTTCAATAATAAATTCAATTATTAATAACAGTTTACAACAAGGCTACAGAAATTGCACAAAATTGCTCTCAATGGAGCTAGAAAAGAGTGCAGACTTACATATGAAGATTCTGACTGACTTACATATGAAGGGCTTGACACTACTGTGGATGTGCTTGTGCTGCTTGAGGCCCGACGATGTGGCGAAAGTCTTGCCGCAGTCGGGGCAGGCATGTGCGCGTGCCCCCACATGCTGTGAGCGGATGTGTCTCTGTAGGTTACTGGGGTCTGTGAACACCTGCTGGGGAGGGACGAAAAACAAATGGGAGGGTCACCCTCCTGAACCTCCGCAAACAAACAGACATTCAAAAACATTCATACCTGCAAGAACGCCAACAGCGTCAGCACCATTCAAATGTGCTTAAGCACACTGTACACAAAATAAAACAATAATCTCTATGCACTATGAGAAAATACCGGATATAGACAAACTGCTTGATAATTTCAGTTAAAGTCTTCACTGTACCTTTGAGCAGTTTTCACACTCGTAGTGCTTGCCGCTATCATGTGACATCTGATGCCGAATCAGATTGGATTTCCAGTTAAAGGCTTTAGGGCACTGGTCACATTTGTATTCTCGTTCCTCCACACTGACCAGGGCATGTGTCTCCAGACTAAAGGACAGGAAACATTAATTCTCATACAGTATAACATTCCACATCTAATGTCATGATACTGCATTTATTATATTATCCTTTCAAAAGTATAAAACATTGAAATTATTCCCAAATTAATAAAAACTGAATAATACATGCTGTCTGAAAAATGAAAGCGATCTTTGGACAAATATCCACTGACATTGTTGCTCACCTCTGCATGTCTGGCAACTCCTGATCACAGTCCCTGTACTCCTGAGGGCTACGGGAAGCGTCCCCCTGGTTGGGTAAAGAGAAGCCAGAGAGTGGCGTCCCACACGGCTGTTTCTGGTGATCCAGCAGCTCTGTCCTGGACTCAAAGTTCTGGTCACAGTCCTCACAACGATACTGCCTTTCCTCTGTGACAACAGACAATGTAAAACACACTGCACATGTGTGTGAATTTGGTGTCTAAATGCAAGATGATTACTCTATCATTGAGATTAATGAAACTGACCATGAATGTCAGGTGCCATGACCTCGTGTGAATATTCCTCTGCCTTCATGAAAAGTAGCAGCTCCTCACCAGCTTGAATGTCACGTGTAACTCTATAAAATATCTGCCAATCAGAAGCAAATAAGAAAACAATCAACGTGGGAGCATGACACAACGCAAACAATTATAGACAGCAATGCAGAACACATTTCCCATCTCCCCAATTCTCTGTCTTCCCTCTCTGATCCTCACACAGATGCATATACAGCTACAAGATGAGATAAGGAACACTGATGATTTTCAATTAAACTCATCACTACTGTAGAACATTTATTGAATAATAGTACTTCTGTGACAAATTATCACATTCAAAAGTACACTCCAAAGCCACACTGTTTATGCTTCCACAGATATGTGTGGAATAACACAGCAGCTATGAGATCGCTCAACTTCCCTTGCAAACACAATAGTACTCTTGAAACAATTGAAAACCAATGATTTTTGGCACTGCTTGAAGGTTTAACTTATTAGTTTCCTGTCCAGCAAAGTGCTGACATTTGGATTGTGAGTTATTAGAACATGACTGTGGCTTCTCGGAAACACAAAGGTTAAAGAGGCATTATCCTTGAAGACAGTTCAAATCGAACTGTTGAATGCCTCTGCATGACATCATCTCTGCTGGAACACAAACGTCGGTTACTGCAGTCCTGGGGATAAAATGGTGCCCTATTGTTTTAGAAAGAATGCAGGGAACTGAGCAGGACCTGAGAACAGAGGTCTGAGCTCTTTCCTGCAGATTACAGATAGCCCAGACATTTTCACCTTTTACATGAACTCACTGAAATAATATGACTATCAAACAATAAAAAGAAGGTGAGGGAAAGTCAGGGAGTTACTGTGTGCCTCTTTGGAGAGTATGATATATGCTTGATGCAAATGAAGCGCAGTAGTTCGGAAAGCAGTCTAGAAAAGATCTGGGAATGGACTGTATGACCTCACTGCTAACACTGATATTAGTGAATTGACCTGAGATGTTTAAAAGGTGCTCTAATGTATAAAATCATGATTACAGTAAAATTCTGAAGATTAGCTATAAGAAAACCACGAGAGAAAGAGGATGTTGCTTCTGGAACCTTTAGTCTTTTCCAATTAAGAGCAGGAATACTGACACTTGTACTCACCTATACAAAAAGGCTTAAAAAGTCAGGAGTCTTTGTTCTTTGACCTATAGTTTGTTCTTAAATGTCCCACTTTCCTCATTTATTTCTTTATTAGTCTCTAGAATCACTGGTTTGAATATATATGACACAATTATCATCCCACAACTCTGCTGTGGGGCAAAATGGCCCCAACAGTTTGAGGGTAAATTTTAAGCAATAAACTGCTAGACTCAGTTGAGCTGTAGTACAATTCAACACCGTGGAACATATGTCACAAAGTAATACTGCCTTCAAAGTATCATCTAATCATCATTATTTCCACTATTGCCTAATGATAAGTAATTGAGGGGAATGAGTTCTATGTCAATATTCCATCTGTCTGTCTCTTTTCCAGTCTCCTACCCAGTACAGGGTAGTGGGATGTCTGGAGTCTGTCCCAGGCAGCACAGAGTTGGAGGAACACCCTGGATGGGATTCCACTACATTGTAGGGGAAACACATAAAACACAGTCACAAGTATAATCACATACTATGGGCAATTAATGGCATGTCTTCTCCTTGCAAAAGGAAGCAGTGCTACCTGGAGCACCTGCTCTCACAGAATATACAGTATCAATCTCTATTTCACCTACAGTATTCACCTTATAGTAAAAGTCCTTGAAGCAGTAAGTAATACAATTAGTAATACATTATATTGCAACAACCAAGTTAAGTGTTCAATATCTCAAATATTTCTCAAATTTTACACTCTTCAAAATAGCCCCCTATTGCATCTATGACAGCATTGCCGACTCTGCATTCTTTCAAACAGCTTCCAGTTATAGTGACCTGGAATGTTTCTCCAACAGTGCTGGAGGAGTTTCTACAAGTTCTGGGCACAAGTTGGCTACCTTGCTTTTACTCATTGATCCAACTCATCCCAAAGGAGCTCTATAGGGTTCAGGTCTGGGGATTATGGGGACCTGTCACAGCACTCCATCTCTTTTCTTGTTCACAAAATAATATAGTACTAACGTAGCCTTGAGGTGTGCTCCGGGTCATTATCAGACTGATAAATAAGTTATTTTCAGTAGGTGTTTCAAGACTTTTGTCTGGTATTGTATAAATGAACTTTTTCAACAAAACTATAATTTTAGGATGGCTTTTACTGTTTATCAAGGATTTATTGACCCAAGAAGCAACATAATTAAACAGAGCAAACTTCTGGGAGCTCATCTGGAACCAGCCATGAATTTGACATGGTATGATATGCTAACACAAAAAAATAAAATAAACACTGCTGATGTTACCATTCATGGCAACTGGAAATTACAGTCATCACCACCTGTGACTTCAGACTGCCCCCAAAAAACCAAATAAACATATATAACAACCAAAAAGAGTTTTTCCACATAGAATTTAACCTTAACCAAAGCAAATGATAATTATCTAGAACATTTAATAATTTCCTGTTATTACTGAACTGAACATTACCAAGCTGTGTTCTTATTTTCAGACACTAGGCCTCCTACACTGTGAATTCAGGGCACAGTCCCTGCGCTGCTCCATGACAATGACAGGTGACAAATCTCTTCTCTTTTTAAATGGCTTCTACTTTTTTCTAATCCCCTTTCTCTCTCTTCTCTGAACAACCCAAATCCATTGTAAATTTTGTAAGATAAATTATAGATCTTTTTAAAAATTTCACTCAGTGGAAAACAGACTCATTACATGCATTGTACTCATTATTAAGATAAACATATGTATAATACAATGTTTAATGTGGTTTCCGATCAATGGAGAATGACCTGCCCTCAGTGGGAGAGAACAATGGCTGTGGAAAGAAATTTGTTATGAGTAATTAGCAAACTGGTTAAAATTTTGATCTGAAGTATAATTGAGAGCTCATGATAGAGGAATTACACTACATGGTTGTTAAAATGACTTGCAAGCACATAGAAAGTAAATAAATTTGACTGTCAGGCAAACACATATGATGAAAAAAGGTGAGCAATAATATAGTAGATAGTCAAAAAGCTTTGTGAGTATAGAGATCAGGTGCTAAACTGATCACTACTAAAGTATCATGTTTAACTGACTGTCTTTCTTTAATAAATGCTGCTACTTACTATGACCTGTCATTACTGTTAATGTACATATTTTTAAAAGTTTGCTGACAAGTAAGGCATCTTTAATAATAAACCATATTCAGAAATGTTCAGTAAAATACAGTATACTATTAATAATTTAATTGGCATTGATATTAACATAAATGTGGTATTATACATAATGAGATTGTATAGTCCAAATAATTGTTATTACTTAATAATGTTATTAAATATGTATATTAATAGAAAAGATGCAGAACTGGCTTAAGCCATTATGATATGTGATAGATACTGTAATATGTTCCACCACACTGGTGAAGCCACTGTTCTTTTCGTTCCTAATTACAAAATTACAATTACAGCCTCAGGTGAAAATTTACTTTCTGCCATCTAGTAAAAAAAATTTAGTTGAAAATAAGCCAATACTGGTATTTACCTACTTAATATTACTACATGATTTTCTAAAATATTACTAAAAGTCACACTTCCTTATTTTCTTATATATAACAAAAATATTGTAGACCTTGATTTAATTTGATTCTAAAACTTCCATAATGAATGAATGAATCTTTCTTTTTTTCTAGATGAAATGACCACTGGCAACTGGATTGTGAAAATTCCCACATAAAGTGCCGATAAGACCGTGACTCAGGACAGCCTCCTGAAGGCAGGCTCACCGGTCAAAGGAGAAACCTGCATGCACGAAGGCGCTCAGTAATCAAACATTCCCGGGATAGCTCAGAGTTTATTATGTAAGTGTAGGAAGAGTGCTATAAGTATCAGCATAGCTAGCTCTTTGGAGGCTGCTCCTGTGGTCCTTCACACTGAAGCCAAGACACAATTACCGAAAACAAACAGAGTGATACGAACATGGCGGTCTGCTGGGGGGGAAGGTATCAGGCAGCCAGATCAAAACAGCAGCTCTGCACTGCTCTGAGGCAGGCAAGAGGCAGCAGGCCGCAGCCTCCAGTCACAGCGCTGTACTCCACATACCTGATCATCTACTTGGCACAGGTTCAGGTTGTGCTGGTGGGCCAGCGGAGCAAACTGGATGTTTTGGAGCCAGCTCCTGGTATCAGAGCCGCTGGCATCCACGCAGAACTTCACATGGCCCGACTCATCCGAATTCTGCACACACCGACAGGAGAGAGAAGAGAGAGGTGGAGGCAAAGATCACCTTGCTGATCTCTATCTTAAACTGAAGCATTCATGGAGAGAACCTGTACCTCCCATGGAGAAACTGGAGATACATGGCAGGAGTCTGCATCCAGATGCAGAAACACAGAAAAACACCCAGACAAATATGTAAACTCACTCTCTGAAAGTGTGTATACACACACACACACACACGCACACACACACACACACACACACACACGCACGCACACACACACTTGCAATTTATGTATACATGCATAATTTTTATTTTATGATGGTTTACTGAGATTTTTTTAAACAAAACCATTCAAATATTTAAAAATAAAAGATTGTAAATCTTGCATTCTTGTTAAACTAAAGAGTAATTATAAGAGTGTATTTTGAAACACTGACCAAATAATGTGCACAATGTACTACAATGGACAGAACTACACTGTAAATTTCTGTAAATCAGTTTGAAATTTATTGAAAAAATATGTATTTTAGTTTAAATAATTGGCATGGAAAATCTTGAAATGTATTTTCCTGCATATATTTTTAAATTACATTCACTGAAGCATTGATATCGTCAGCCTTATGTTAGAAAGTTTACCACCAAAAGGAAGTTAGAATTACGACATTGTGCTGGATAAAAAGGCACTTATCCGCGGATGGAAAAGAGGGCCAAAAGTGCTGGCACAGTTTACATAATCCCTGAACTGACTGTAACATGGGTTTCGAGTCCTTTTCAAGGAGTCAATTCATAGAATTACTGCATTACAAAATCTTATATTTCTTTTTATTTTTTATCATAATTTATTTTAGAGTTTACCGTTTGGATTTACGTAGGCCTAAGCAATTTTTTTCAAATAAATTATCCATAACTTCTATAGACTGTTGATATAAAAATTAATGAACAAATTCAATTATTAAATTATTAAATATTCAATAGGCCTACGTTTTAAAATAAAATAATAAAGTATAAGTAAGTATGGGTCTTCTAGGGAAATGGTTTTAATATAGAATGTATTAATGTAAGTTAATTTATAAAATAATAATTTTTGCTTTTATAAATTTGCCTGAATAATACAGCAAACGAAGTTATAAAACAAATTAAGCGTCTGTTGCATTTAGTTTTACTTTTTAAAATGTTTAAAGGTAAATTTACCATACTTAAATATATTACAGCGAACGCGTAACATAAAAAGTATAACCTTAAAAGGGAACGAATTGGTTTTTCCACGAGAAGCATTACATTTGTATAACATTCACACAGCGCATTCATACAAAAACGTGATGCGAGGCTGTTTACATTATAAAATAACGACTAACATGGTCTTAACTTTTCCCCATAAGATTAATAAAGAAGATTCTACAGCAAGTTAGATCGGGAAGTAATGAGCTAGCTAAAAGATCAACAGCCATGATTTTCGAGCAAAAAAGAAAAGAAAAAAAAACTCACCTAAACATTGATGCGGAGAAAACTCCTGAATCTCCGCACATAGCAGTCAAAACTGTCATGCCATTTTATCGCTCTTAATGCAACAATAAAATTATATGCGATGCGGTATTCATAAAAGTATCCAGTGCCTATGAACTTTTAAAACGAATAGGCAATAAAAACGTTTGTCCTACCGTAATATATGCTTTTTGAAAATCGAAATACAAAAATGCACTTCAGTTTGGGTGGAAAAGGATAAAAATCACCAACATCATAAATGATTAAATGTTGTTCTAACACCCGTGTATTGCGTCCAAACTGTACATTGTCCTATATCCTTAAAAAGTTTTTAAAAACTGGATGTTTATATCTTTTCTTTGCAAACTCCTGATACTGTCCCTCAACTTCTCTATTTTTGTCAGTTTGACATCGTGTTAATCCATCGCACTATTAATTTTTCCAACTTCAATACAAAGAACCACCCTGACTGTTCCTCGAAAAAAAAATCGTCCGGTTTCCGCTTGAAGGGCAGGAGAGCTATACTTTCCCTTTTTGATAAGGTGATAGAGAGATGGCGGAATCTCCCAGCGTCTATATGATGCGCTTCTGTTTCACAGACTGTCTCTTTAAAGGGAATCTTGCTCTCTCATCCATACCATGCAAGGCAGTCAGGGTATCTCGCCTGTCTGCGATCGGAAGTTGAACGACGCTCCCCTCAGTAATTTTTTAAAGCGACAGCAGCCTGCTTGCAGAAAAGAGGTCAGAGAAAGGTCGGGAAAACGAGGTCCTGTTAGACTGACAAGAAATGCACCAGCCCCTAATATTGTTCAGATAAAACTAACCAGTACTCCCAAGTCAAACTTTTTGTATTCTTTGTATTTTTACTAGCTCATTCAAAACTGTTTATTGGATTGATGAGCTATATCAAATAATTTATTAATAAACGAAAAGTTTCATCTTAACAATTATTTGAAAGAACGGCGAATTATTTTCATTACCTTTTTGCCTAAAGAAAATGGATTTATTGTATGACGAAAAACAACTTTAATATTCCGTATGTTTTCAGCCAGCGTCAATTCAAAATTTTCTGGTGTGACCGACGTTGCACCTGCTTTGAAGGGTAGCACTATATCTCTGCTGCTTCAGCACACTGATTTGCATTAAATTGTACACTGGGGATTTTTTTATGCAATGATATAGAGAAATTTAAAAGACCAATTATAAATTTGTAATCAGAATTTTATCAATTTCCTAGAAGAAAATATTTTTTCTATTAAAAACGAAGCGTTAAATATCGTATTAAATGTATGCTGTTAAAAAAAATAATAATTATAGATTCATGACCACACATACAATGGTATTGATACTAAACAAATATATAAAAAATTAAGTTACTTTGTTTAAATGTGGAATGGAATTTGTAAGCAGGATAGTGTGAGTTCCTTTCTCACAACCTTAGGGGGAGAGCAGGGTTAATGCGATGCGATTATGATTAATATGTCTCCGTGGCCCGCTATCTATGACATTGAACTTCTAGTTCAGATAATGTCCATTGTTTTACAAAATCGCAGAGCAAACGTAGGAAGGACAGGAAAAATTATGTGTAAATAAGCCGGACCTCGCCTGAGATTCCCATACACCGCGCTGCTTGAGAACCAAAAAGAGACCCCGGTTCGCCGGCCATTGATTTCCTGCCTCTCTTGGACTTGTCCATTGTTGAAACCCTTTTTAATTTAGCCATAAATTGGGATAAGCTCGAGCTATGAGCTGTTCTATTTTCTTCCTGTCAGGATGAGGGATTTGTTTTATGATGCATTGTGTATTAAATACAAGTAATCTGGGAAGGTGATTGCTCGGGCTCTGTGGATCTGATTGAGGTTTTTGATGGACTCCCGAGTCCTTACTGAAAAGGAGGAAACGTTGGTGAATAAACAAAAGTGTATGTGGTATCAGAACCAAGTCGAGGTAAATTAGGGCAAAAGTGATCGAAACCTATGCAGTCAATAGATGTACCTGCACTTCAACCGTCTGTCAGGAGATGGCGTTCTGAACTGACTAAAACTTTCATATGGACAATCAAAATCATACGTTTTTCTGCATTATGCATGGCTATTTAAAAGTTTGCAAAACACTAAGGAGTAACTTGTATTCTTGGAAAGACATAGGCCTATCTAAAAACAGAAGAAAAGAGCATGCTGTGCCCCTTTCAATAACCATTTATTCACCACTTATAAAAGTGTAAAGTGTTTCATCGCATAATATATAAGCCAATATAGGCCTATATTAATTTACGTGAAAATGAAAAATATCCAATTTTAAAAATACTATAGGATTACAAATAAGGATAATGATAAATACCACTAAATTTAAAATACTTTTTTTTTTTTAAAAAAAGACAATTATTAATGAAGATTTCTAAGACTATCTCTTAATATTTTAGTGCCATTTTGCTCGTGCAATGTAAATTTTCATTTCAACACACAACACAGGATTCCTACAAAGACTAGTCGACAAACTTATCTGACATCGTGATTGATTAATAAAACCATAAATTAAGCTACATTGTTTTAATCTACTGTTAAAAATAAATGTTCAATTTACAGGAAATAGTTTAACCGGTTATAGGCTTACTCGTACAGACAAACACCACACGAACGATTGCTTGAGAAATTAATAAGGAAAGGAAATTAATTATAACGGAATTTCATTTATGATATAATGGAAATTAAGTTTTTGTCATCACTTTCTCACATTTGTTTATTTGGTAAAGGCGATGCGTGTTGTCCTTATATTGATCACAGTTTGTGAAAGATCTTATTTTAGGCCTGCATACATTTCAGCAACTAGCCTGTAATTTATGCGCAACTGCCACACCACAATTCTCAAATATGAATACTCCCGGAAATGAACGGTATTCTGTGCGTACCGGTGTAATTTAGGATCGTTTTACCTTCATTTCCTTTTTAACATAACCAGAGTAATATACTGGGGAAACACAGTGTTGTGTTTTTAGCAGCATAACTGTCATTAAGTATAGTACAACTACTGAAACCGGTCACAGCATTCTTAATACATCGACTGTGTTTGGAAAGCCGATAATTAAGTTAATGTTGCTTAAACATTTATGTTGGTGTAACATCGGTATATGAGCTTTTTTCTGAAACGTGTGCCGTGAGAAAGCAAACTTAACTTGGAGGGGACGCAAAGCTAGTTCGCTTTACAAAAACAAAAAAAATCCACGTTATAGTGAGAGTTTCCTTGCGGCCAATTACCATTAAAAGAAAGGGGAGGAAATGAAAGGGGAAAAATGTAAATAAAAATTTCCTTCGTCTGGAAGTAGGCCTGTAGCTAGCATGTTAATCTCCACCTCAGTAATTTGGTTCTCCGGGAGAAGACAGAAGCCCCGTCGCTTTGCCCTGCACTTCATAAATCACAGCTTTATGTGGACAAGGTCAGGGCACCCCTGCCTCCACCCAGTCCTTCCCAGCAGTGCAGCACACCCGCCATGTTTAAGCCCCCCCTGCCCCTGCCTTGGGCTCTCAGGACCAGACCAGCTCACTTCTAATTACTTTTGATTATTTTCATTTGCGGAGGTCAGCCAGGCATTCCAGGAGAGAGATGATTTCCTACAAATTCAGCGGCCTTTGAGCAGAGGCTCTGTGTGTTTTTGAATTAGTACCCCATCATTTCTGCACTGTCTGCTCTGTCCCGGCTGCTGCGCACTCCTTCCCTTCACACATTTGCCCTGTTCCAGCCCTAAACCGGTTCCTTCTCCATCAGCCAGAGAGGGACTCGGGCAGTGTGCTGCCTCGGATGTCACAAACAAAACTGTCACAAATAGCAAAGTATGTGAGAGGCAAATGTGACAAAAAACAAAGGTATCCTATACTTGGGCAAATCATTTATTAGAAATGATTTTAAGTTAAGTCAACTGGGAATTTAGTGTGTTGAACTTAGTATATTGAGAGGAATACTTGGGCAGTACAGTAACTATTATAAAAGAATTTGAGTTGAAGCAACTTGTTAAGTTTTAAGTTAAATCAGGTTTTTTTTAAGGCAACCGGTTTCGTCAAATATAAGTAAATTTATAAGTAAACTTATCCAGGCTTACAATATATGAAAGAAAAAATGTTGAAAACCTAATTTAATATCTAAGTATTTATTTATATTTACAGATGAGAAAAGAACAGATCCACAAGGTTGGATGCCCACCTTCAGCTGGATTTTATGTGCAGTTATTTATGTAGTAGACACTAAACATGAGTATCCTATATGAGGGCCATTTATACTCAAGATGGAAATCAAGTTATTTGGTGACAGTGTGGTATTTACTGATTTTGATGGTTTGTGCTGTTATAGTGTGTGTGCTTCTATAGTAGCCTTACGGCTGCAAGCCCACTGTGGCTGAGCTGAGAGCACAGAGCCCCTCTGATCATAACAAGCACTTCCTCCTAGCCATCTTGGCACACTGGGCCTAGTGTATGGGGCCACAGGGTGAGACACAGTCTGCTGGAGAGTCAAAGGTAACATTTTAAAAACATAAATTTACTTGGGCCAGCTTACATGCGGAACATGCTGGAAACTTAAACAAGCCCCTAGAGTTTTAAGGGTGGAGAGTGGGGGTTAATTTGCCCATGTTGGTTTCTGCAGCAGAGTGAACAAATTGCTTCTTACATGTTCCTAGATATTGTCTTTAAGAGAGCTTTCATGTAGAAACAATGGAATGGAACACACCTGTTAAGATATTAGAACACGACATTTCACATGTATTACAATTACTGAGCTCTCTGTCTTTGAGGAGCTGTGTGTCTGGTGTATTGAATACGAACCTATAACAGACTGTAATATTAGATAAATAATCTTAATGATCTTGAAACACCTTCATTTATTCCAACACACATATACAATTGAATGCTTCCAAGATTTCCATGTACTTCTTTGTAATTAATAAAAACTCAATAGATTTGCATTGCAATAGTATTACAATACTGTCAGCGGTGTGATGGGATACATTTTGCTGTTGTGTGAGTGCTGCTCATGTGCTGTTTGAGTTGTATGGGAGTTTATAAAGTTTGGCTTGTGTGTGAGTTTTTGGATTCAAATTGGTGTTGTGTGGAGGTGGGGGCCATACAGACCTAATCGAAGCGTGGTTTCAAAAAGTTGGATTGTCCCTTTAGCACAGAAAAGAAACCTATAAATTGTGTTCTTTAGAGTGCTTATGGTGCATCCATAAAGCTCTACATCACACCTCTGCATCGGCACACTGATTTCACATATTGCCATGATTATTCTGAGTGTTTATCTGTATAATATTTCTCATCATTTGTGTGTATTGCGGTATTTGTTCCTTGTGAACATTCCACAAACATGCAGACTGTAAATTTAATTTCTTGTCTGGTGGAAATATTTAAAAGTTTATTTAACATTTATGGTAAATTGAAACATATCATATAGCCTAGTAATTCAGAAGTAAGAATTATATATAACCACGTTGTAACCACGGGATGACAGTGCTTGTTGCTTCTAAATGTGGTTATGGATGTGTGGCTAAGCGGGTCAAGCTTCTGTGTCTGTGATTGGAAGATCACTGGTTAGAGCCTTGATAAAATACAGCAGTCACATGTCCATGGGCCTTGAGCAAGGCCCTTAACCCCCAGCTCCAGGGGCGCTGCATGCTGCCTGACCCAGCACTGTGACCACCCCAAGCTTGCTTTCACCTACATGTTTGTCTCATAGAAAGTAAGATGCCAAAAAGAAAATCTCCCCATGGGGATGAACAAAGTATCACTATTCTATTCTCTCCTGGGGATGTTCCAGGGAGGCACACAATGGATCCTGTACCAAACCTGGTACTTCAGGTGTAGAACTTTGACCCCATATATAAAATAACAAAGTTTCATAGGAAGACATTTTTACAACAGTACGGGGTACCATGATGCACATCAAAATCATTATAATATAATGTTATAGCATTGACCTCCAGTTACTTTTAGCTAAGAAAACTGGATTTATTGGTTATCGAAGAGTAATTTACAAAGACCGTGTGGAGCACATTTAGAAATCTGTCTACCATTATCCAAAAGTTACCAGGGCTGGACTGGACATCTGGCATACCAGGCATTTTCCCAGTAGGCTGATAGGAATGCGGGCCAATTGGAAAAATGTATCGCTTAGTAAAAGTTATCATTGCCCCCCCCCCAGGTGAAGTTAAGTTAAGTTAATAAGAATGTGAATACAAATATGTACAATTTCTGTATGTTTCCTTCGTAGACAATTCAGTTGGCAATTAAAATATAATTCCAGTATAAGTACAGCTTCTGTGAAAGTGTTCTAGTGACTGTATACTGATTAAAAACCATCATCAGTATCCAAAAAAATGCTAAATAGACGGGGGGGGGGGGATCTGAAAAAGAAAATTCCATGTTTTATCAATTCAAAATAACAGTGGTAACAGACACTCAGAACACTCACAATAGCTTCCACTAAAGTACTGCTTCAAATGCTAGTATTTATCTCTGAGTTTTGATTTAAGTCTGGACTTACTTGTAGATGCTCTGAAAGGCAAAATGAACTTCTGGCTATCTGGAAGGCTAATCATGAGTTTTTAAAAGTGGACATACGGAATCACATTTATAAAGTCAGATTTGATGGAATGACATGATCTGGGTTTATCTAATACTAGACGAATCATTCTAATGTAATACACTTTTGGAGTAATATTCTAACCAGTGGTGGGGGCCAGCTGAAGATAAATCAGGTTTTATGATGACTGTTGTAGTTTTTATGGCACTGTGTGATATGAAGGACTGATCTGGGGATCAATCAGACATGCTGGCGTGTCACGCGAGACAGAGGGATCGATGTGCGTCTTGGACTGGAGTGATGGAGCGGCGATGGACTATGACCAGAGTCACAATGTCTGACGGAGGTTTTTAATGCCCATGCTGGCAGTGCATGCCCTGGAGCAAAGCAATGCTGAGAGGCAAGTGAACCTGGCGGCTGGGGTGAGTCTCCTCTCACACTGAGACACTGAGGACTGCACAAATCCTCTAGCTCTTCAGGAGAACTTACAAACAAATTGGAATTGATCTCAAACTAGATGGAGCTCGGTGCAAAAAAAGCAGCCTATTAGTGTAGACAATTGCAGTTAAAATAGTATACAGCACAGATTTGGTTTACTCTCAACAACAAGCATTACAGTTGAAGTAAAAATGCACAGAGCACTTTGTAACATACTCCCAATTGCAGGAAATTGGTCATAATTTTGCTCAGCCCTAAACAGGCTTTACCATCCTGTCATCTGGTTAAAAGTCCAAGGAACAAGAAACTATCCGAAACCTTTCAGCACCCCCTCCCCCTCATCCTCAACCCCTCCCCCCCCCCCCCCCCCGCCCCAACAACCTCACACTCAAACAATAAAAAACCTGTCTCGGTCAGCTGCCAAGGAGAAAATTCCACCTGTCTTGCATCCCTCACCCTCTATCTGGGAGCAATTTGTTCACCGAGCCTGTTTATAAGAAGTGAAGTTATACGTAATCAAGCCCTAAGAGTACGTACACACACTGGACATCCATGTAGAATGCAACATATTAAATTTCTGTTTGTTTGACAAGAGTCCTGTCTCTCTCTTTCATTTTGTCAGGAAGACCCCCATCTATTCACCCCGGGTCACAACCTTCACAGAATTCCCGCTCACTCTCTCAAGTGCTAACACGCATTAAGTAAATTAAGAGTCTCTTCTGTGAGGGAAAACAAATTAGCTTCTTGAACAAGAGAAAGGCATAAATGTAATCTCTGTAGACTCATATTTATGATGCAATTTACGCTGCCTCACGGTTATGATGCAATATATGCTACCTAATGATAGTACTCTTGACGAGAGCTCATGAGCACCATGAGCCATTCTCCACACAAAAAAGTATTTTTGATGGCAAGAATGAAGTTTAACTAACATGGCATAATACATGTCTAAGAGAAATAGCTGTCATCCTCACTCTCGCCTCATTCCAGCAAAGCGCTGATGTTCTGTTTGTTGGGATGTTTGCCTTCAAAAGAAACGACAAACAAAAACAAGCAGTATAATAGCCAAAAGACAGAGGACAGAGGTGAAAGCGAGTTTGGGGAATGAGCGGATGTGGGGGCAAGCTGGGGGGGGGGGGGGGCTCCTGAGGAACGGGCTCTGGTGTAATCTCCACACTGAATAGACGCTGCTCTAATAGAATCCTGGCGTCCGGCTGCCACTGAGAGAAACAAGAGGCGTAATGGATGGGTTCGGCTCCCGCTCCCACTTTCCCCGATGACCCTTGCGCTGGTCAGAAGTAAGAGCTAAAGAAGCATTTTAGCCTGGGGGCTGATTGAATGGGGAGAGAGGTGGGAGCAGCCGTGCTGATAGACCAATTTCCCACTAGTGCGAGCAGCAGGCCTTGATTGATGAGGGCTGGGGCTGCAGAGAGGAGCCCCATCACATGTGATCACATAAATACTCATTCAGCTCCAATCCGCCCTGACAAGCCCGCGACAGCTTTGTCCCGTCACAGATATCACTGCGGGGAGAATACTCCATTAATCATGCATAATTAACCATTCCAATCGGGCCGGTGGAACCAAGACAGGACCTTGAATAAATCCGAGCACCGTTACTGGGATTCTGCACCATTAATACCAGTAACTTTTAAAGTCCCCTCAGAGGCAGCTGGTTTGTACAGGAAACAGGTTCATTGGTAGCGGTTTAGGCTTTAATGGGCCCACTGTAGCAGTAGCCCGTACAAACGGCCTCGGCTCACAAAGCGTGCAGCACAATATCCTGTTGATCTGCAGCAAGTCATTACAGCGCAATGTTTGAAGTTGAAAAACTGCTCTTTTAAGGGCTCATCTGTCAAGCGGACCAGTTAACAACTCCTCCCTTGTCCATCATGACAAGAGGCTCACAGACTCGCCACCAGCGGTTGGACCTGCTCACTGAGGCCTGGCTATCTTATTGGGGAGTGGCGGAAATGCACCAAGACAAAATTCTGACCTGTGGAGTGGGAGGGGCTCAGCCTGGGGCAATCCTCTCCGGTCAGCTTTAGGGTCCTCGCCCGCCCATAACTACTCAGATGGACAAAGTAAAATACTCCAACCAAAATACACATTCCCATGCACATACACATACCCAGAAGTAAACAAACCTGGTCCTCAAAAATCATATTCCTGTAGGTTCATACTAATACATTTCTATTTCTTTCATAAAGAACACACACTAAGCTACACATTTACTGAGGACAGTTTAGGTAAGAACAAAGGGTATTTAAGACAGAATTTCAATTCAATACTGCATGGGAAAATAAACTGCTTTGAATAATTAAATATAGTAAATTAAATCCTGCTGAATTGGGAGCGCAGCTTGCAGAGCAGCAAACCACAGAGCAATTTCAGAACCAACAAATTAAGGTATGTAGTATTAATCAGGAACAATTTAAAGACTTGAGCAGAAAAGACAGCTAGCATCCTGCTCTTGCTCCCTGCCTTAGCTTGGTCCCAAATTTTTGGAATTCAGCAAGATGGCCCTTTGGATGTGAATGTGGGTCTCTCGATTCAGTCCTGACCCAGGGGCCAGAGGCAGCACTTGGACCAATGTGGCAGGACATTGGAAAAGCAGTCTGAGGAGAGTTGAGCTCAGAACAGCTGGCTGCTGCTGCAGGGATGAGAGAGGCTGACACCCCCAAAACGGGAAAAAACTAGAGAGCCGGATCCCTGTGATAGCAGGTCTTTAGAAGATCTGGCAGGTCTGTCACTAAGGGCTGCGTGACAGATGGCTGACCCAAACACAGAGGTGCAATGAGAGAACATGGAAAGGAGAAAGTGACTTGTGAAACTCAGGAATCCAAACACAGTCAGTGTTTATATAAATGCCCTGAGAGTTCCTCTATGGCCGATGTTCTCTTATGTGAAGCAGTTGCTTGTTCCATGATGAGTGAAGAACATGACAAATCCTTGTGGGGGGGGGGGGGGGGTGTTAATTTCTGTGATGATATAAGAATCAAAGTGGAACCTGGAGTGCACAAACACACATATACAACCCTAACCCTAACCCAGAAATAAACAAACCTGGTCCTCAAACAAATTTACCACAAAAGCTCTTGCAAACCAGGGCTGGTCACTGGTACCCTTATAACCCAAATGAGTTTCAAAAACCTGTACCTGGATACACACTGTTGCACTTACCTACAAACAGGGAGGTTTTCTCCTATACTTAGAAAGTACTGAAGATTATAAGGCATTTTTCATTCTCATTGTGGTTCAATAAATCTCTCCCTCTGAATATATTCTAAGGATCAGTCAATTACAGAGGACAGTCATGAAGTATTCCACTGAGAGCCAGCTGAGCAGGTCTCCTCTTTTTCTCAGCACCCATTCTGTGTAGCTGTTGAAGATGCGTGTCACGTACAGAGAAGATACAGTTTGCTTAAGAGGAAGACAAGTGGACATAATCTGGATGCTCAGGTGGCTCTGGCTGCTGGTCCTGATGGGCCACCCGTTTGGTTTATAAGTGTAAAAGGATCCATTTTTCCTGTGCAGTGGGTGCTAGTTTCTTTATTGGCCACAGCTTGTGCTTCTGTGCTGCAACAGCTGTCTGCTGTCTACATTCATGACACGCTGCACACATTCTGGTTTTCCTCTTATTTTTTGCATCTGGCCCACTTAACAGAGTGAACTAGAGGGCCATCGGATGTGTCATTGCACAAGTGTGCCTCCTCGGCTAGTGAAAAAGCCGAATAAGAAAAAATCTCACCATAGAATGGGTTGGGTTCATGAGGCATACAGACTTTCCTCTATACTATAGAGATTACAGAGACAGAGTATTCCTGCAGCTAGATGCTTTAAAGGTAATAGTGTTGGAAAGGGGCCAGCAGGATGCACCTTCTTTCCAGATCATAGATTGTAGTCAGAGTGCGGGAGACGCCCTGGTTCTGAGGCCACACACAACCTGGATTGGTAGTGGGGCAGCACCGCAGAGCAGGCATCTGTTTCAAGGCCTGCTACGGACAGGCACGAGAACCATCTCCCATTGTTATGCAGCCAGGACAAGGGCACATCTTTTATAGCATGTCTACATTATAATTGTGGCAAAGTGACAGTATTATTCATTCATTTTTTATAATCAAAAGAAATAAAAGGGTTAAATTTAGGTCACAAAGGCCATAAAACAAATCATTGCTTCACTCAGAAATAGGGACAGAAATAACAGAAAAAGAAATGTATGAAAGGTATGTTTGGTGGAACTGTGGAATCCACATTTTTAAAAGGGACAGAATATGTCAGTGATTTTATGAACATCCTTCCTCCTTGGTTTGCCCAGGGTTTTTTCTGTACTCACATTGTAATTCAGCCTCATATGAGATGTGTCACCTCACCATGCCCATTCATAACCACAGCCTGTGAGCCATTCACCCACCATTCACTCCAGTTTAGCATCACCACCAACCATAATTGGAACCAGACATATTTCTGTTCCGACACTCAGTTTACAAGGGTGACTGTCTGTTCTGATATTCACACCAGCTAATGCAATCTGCATACAAGGCCAATGGTATTGTGGAGTGTGAGGACAGAAAGATAATACTGCTGAAACTAACTGTACTGCAGACATAGATATACCCACATTGATTCAACATAAGCAAAGCCTTGTCCTGAAAAGAACATGCTTAAATTCACCGAAACGCAAGCGAAGATGTAAATGTACCCAAATTATCTATAATCAGTGACGCAATCACTTTAAAAGCTGCTGAAAAAAATGCACAAATAACTACAAGAGCAAACAACTCAGCAGGGAGAGACAAATACACTTAAAGAAACATACAGAGGCAACAACATGCAAAAACAAATTCAATCCTTAAATCTGGCAGCTGCTGAAACACTTTGAAAGACTATTGTATCGTTTCAGTCACCTGAAAGTAGGGTTGAGCAATTAGTCAAATTTTCATTTCAATTACAGATTCCAACAATTAACAAAACAAAATAATTGAGATAAAACGATTATTCTATCACATTTTGTTTTGCAATGATTTGTCTTGTGTTATAAATCCAGTGCTCCCCTTTCCAGCCCCTTTGTGGAGTTCAAGGAAATCCACTGTTACAGTTTTTCTCAACTGCTTTGGCACATTTCATGAAACATATTTAACATTCTGACGATTATAAGAGAATTTCTCCCAACAGTTCATGCACATAGTACAACACTATGGCTTAACTGCAAAAGACTGTATGTTACCCGAAACAATTAACTTGTGTCTCAAAAGCAAATAACCATGAGGTCAAACTGCTTATATATACTGTCAAAATGTCAGTGCAAGTATGCTCCTGAGCTCCACAATTCTGAATTATAGTCGGTTCACACTTTCTCATTGTCAGCGACTGATCATTTTTCATTAGCAAACTGATATTTATTCATGTTAAAAACACCCATTTCATCTTTGATAAGTTCCATGTTACAGTATGTACAGTTCACTGCTGAAAGAAAGCATTCACATGTATATTTCAGGTGTCAAGACACAGTTCAATAGCAAACAAAAAAGCCACACAGCACTGTGTAGCACAAAATCAACAAAATGGCAATACAAAAATAACACAATCATGTACTGTGGGAACCAAAAACACAACAATGTTGTATCACTGCAATTTATGGAATATATTTTGAAATAATTTTGAAAGCTGTTGATGGCTAACACAATGATCACACACATATATAATTTTGGGTGTAAAATTATTACAATGGGAAACTACATAATCTATTTTGACCACCAAGACTAAAGCAACTGAATATTATGCCAAATGAAGACAGTTGTACAAAACCATTTGAATATACAGTAAGTATTTAAACATTTGAAAATTTGTGTGTAGCAATGAGAAATAATGTTTTGCTGTGCAGAAGTGACATTATGGTGTGAGGATTACACTTGTTGTTTCGCAAATGTTAATATCCTTTGAGAAATGCTCCAAAGTAATGTAAAAATACATTTCTTTAAGTTCAGTAAATGCAATATGCATTGTTTTTTCAAAGACAATGAGTAATGGTTAAATAATTGCAATCTCAGTTCTGACCAAAATAATTGTAATTGTGGTTTTTGGCATAATTGCGCAGCCCGACCTGGATGGAATGGTGAGTCTGAGGCTAGGGCTCTGTGCCAGCAATTAGAAGGTTCCTGGTTTGAATGCCAGGAGGGATCCTACTTTGTTGGGCCTTTGAGCAGTTGCTTCTTACTGGGTATGATGTTAACCTACATCCAGCCCTGCAAACAGGTCCTCCAACTTTCAGGGAAAATTCAGGGGATCGGTGGCAGGATTGGCACTCCAGCCACTGGAAAAAACACTGTTCCATTGGACAAGTGTGGTGCTGAGGTATCACCCACTGCACAGCTGTACCCAATTTCACGTCCCTGAGGTGATTTGTCATGTGGTGGGTACAGCAATGTGCTGTAATCAGTGCGTGCTCCTTGCCCCCTTCTCCTACCTGAAATGTATCGTTAATCGATCCATTCAACTGTTCATACAGGTCAGGGCTGAGGTGGGCAGATAGCCCATCCCTGGCAGCATAGGGCACGTGGCTGGGGAACACGCTGAATGGGATGCCAGTCTATTGCCGGGCATATCATGCTCTATGGCCATTTTAGAAACCAACTAGTCTAACTGCATGTCTTTGGATTGTGGGGGGGAAGCTAGAGTACCAGGACGGAACTGGCAGAACAGGCAAACAGCAGACAAACAGAGCAGATGCAGGATGCAAACAGCCACTGCAGGACGAGTGAAGAGACGTGCCACCAACTGCGGCTTCTGCTGGCTCTTATCGTAATCCTGACACGGCTTGACTCTTTGATGTTTGGGGGGCAACGCTCACTCAGAGTGCAGCAAAATCCACACTGAATCCACTATTCAAGCATTTCTTTTTGCTGTCAAATGCATGATTATAAACAATTTAAATTATATTTTTATATATTTGTAATTATATTAGGAACCAGATAAGAGGCGGAGAATGGATGGATGGGTGGAAATTGCAAACACACTGACAGCAATATCGTTTATCCTGGTTACTTTGGCACCTTTCATGAAACATACTCATCGTTTAAGGCGATGGTTGTTGTGCTGTGCAGCAGAATGTTTCACAAACATCCAAATTAAGTATTTTTGCACGCTGGTTCTCAATGCTGAACTAGATTCCTCAGATGGTCATATGCCATAGTTATATGGCACAGGTGAAGTTTCCAAGCTGAATAGCAACACTCACACCCCACAGTCCCCACTGGCAATTAACCCACTGTTTAAACGTTATGGATTCAAACATACCAGTGCTTTGCAGCTCTTTTTGTATTTACTAAAATGAAAGCTAGTTCATTAAATGTAAAATGCTCCTAGAAATCACGGCTTTAACTCCTTTTATTGAGCGACTTTAGGCTACTTTTGGCTAACGTTACAGTAACGGACTCTAATTTCCATTAGCATACAAGGCATACATTGCTATTTTAGCATACATCACATTCACTACTAATTTAACCTAAGATTGCATTTAGATTTGAGCAGCTTATGGATGTTGTGACAACTGCATTTTTTTATTATTAAATCTTTTAGCAACTTAATGCCCCCTCTTGCTCCCTGTAGATCTGCCACTGCTCATCACAATATAAGAGCATTTCTCAGAACAGTTTGTGCACATAACACAACACTATTGTTTAGCTGCAAAAAGCCATATCTCACCCAAAACAGTTAATTCATGCCTCAGAAGCAAATAATTCCACCAATGAATTAATCAGTGCCACCAAATTGAAAAGTTGTTTTAACGATGAGAGTAAAAATGCTTAGATATATTGGAAAAATGTTACTATAAGTATGCTCCTGAGCTCAACAATTCTGAATAATCCTTTCCCACTTTCACATTGTAAATGATTAATAATCATTAACTAAACTGATATTATTCATATGAAAGACACCAGATTCAACATTGCAAGGTTCTACATTTCAGTATGTAAAGTTCACTGGAAAGCATTTCCAATCATTTTTCAGATCTCAAGACACAGTACAACAGCAAACAAAAAAGTTACATGACACTGTATAACAGAAAAACAGCAAACTGGCAATACAAGAACAACAAAATTTCAACAAAATCACTTACTGTGGGAACCAAAAATACATTGCAATTTATACAATATATTCTTTTTGAAGTGTAGTTAACTGTTTTGCATGTGGTGGCTAACATGATGACCATTTAAATATATAGTGCTGGATGTAAAATTATTATAATGGGATACTATATCTAATCTATTTTGACCAACAAGATTAAAGCAACTGAAAATTGTGCCAAATGATGACAGTTGTACAAAACCATTTGCATATATGAACTAAAATTTTGGAAATTTGTGTGAAGCAATGAGAAATGATGTCCTGCTGTGCAGAAGTAACATTATGGTGTGGGGATTACACTTGTTTGCAAATGTGACAATTAACAATTGTTTGCAAATGTTAATTGTCATTTGAGAAATGTGCCAAAGCAATCAAGAAAAACTTTTAAAAAAGAAAAGCTTCAAACTAATGACTCTAAAGGCCAATAGGAAAAGGCATGATAAATAAAATAAAAATAAATTTGTCCATTTAAGGCTGCCTTGTTTTACTCTTAGAACATTTACCTGAAGTGCTTTTCTGAAAATTCATAAATAACACCATGTAAAACACTATGCTTTAGGACTTTTTCTTGTTTTTATTTTTTTGGATTGTTCAACATTAAGGAATTATATGGCTTTGTTGAGGGCAGAATCGAGCCCTGGTGATTTCAAGTATGGAGCAGAGCCAAAATGTCCATGGATTGTCACACTTCTGGTAAAGATAACTGTGGCCCTTTGCTGGTTTTACAATGACAGTGCAGATCAGCTCAAAATCTTAACAAACCAGCTTTCTTAAACATTCAGATGGTCTGGTTACAATACAATGCCTGAATGTCCAGAACACCTTCAAAGGTCCCCCCGACAGCCTGAACGCTATTAGGAGGTTAACAATAATGGCTTACATTGACAGGGCTATGGAGGTGCAGAGTCAGTACACAAAAGCAGAGGCCAAAAGGCACATTATAGCCTGGATGGGATGCTAGTCCATCACAATGAGTGAAATTATATCATTATAAAACTGTCACATATAATTATAAAACTAAACACAGCATGACAATAAATTCAAAGGTCATGCGTGGTCACTAAAGGGTCAATAGAAGGAGCTGCAGTAATGATTGGTCTCCAATACAATGCCACCCCCCCAAAACAAAACAAAAAAAAAATCTCTCCATGGGAAGCAAAGTATTTCAAACTGAATAATTTCTGCCTCTCGTCTCGGCCCGCTGCCTCTGCAGGAAAGCGCTTCCTCCTTCAGTAATCTAACCAGCAGCCAAACAATATGTAATTTGTTCATATCAATTGGAGAAGAAAAGGAGGTACAAAGCAGAAGATAAGGTTACAAACTGCTTTAGACACACAGGTGTGCAGCTCAAAAGCCCCTAATGCTAAATCCCTTAAGAAAATCTATGAATGACATAGCAGTGGAGCAGGCTGTTTTGTGACTAGATTGAGAATCGCAGTGAACTCCAGCCCATACCCGCCCCCCTTTTCTCCTCTTACCACATAAAGGCATCTCTCAGCTGCTAGCTTACACTGGCTGCCCACCATCTCTGCCATGGGCCCTTTTGCTTGTCTCGCTCCTTTAGACTTTTTCCAATGCAGGGAGGTAACAAAGGCATGTAGTGAAGTGATACTCAGCCAGAGCCGTCATGCCAAGACAGGGCGGCATTAAGGTCTCAGCGTGTGGGAGCTCAGCTTGCAGGTTCACACCTTTCATATGTACACTGCCACTCTCTCTCCCTTCCTTCTGCTCTCTGTATGTCCGATGCTTTACTGACATGACACAGCAGATTCAGAGGAAGCAGCAAAAGGAAAATAATACAGAAAAAAGCAATATCACCATATAAAATTCAGATTAAGATTGACTTTATTGACCTCCAAGGGAAATTTTGGTGCAGCACGAATGTAGTGCATAAACGAACATACATATAGTACAAAACATACAAAATGCAAAGACAGTACACTACCAAAAGGCCATATTAATTGAATATTAACCATGGGTAACAAATATTCTAAAATGCTGTCTGGTCCTACTGCATCACCTTGAAGATGTTGATCGAAGCAGATGCCCTTATTTCTGAGCAACGTCTACACCTATCATTGCTACTTTTCACTGCATTTCTGTGCTTAATTGGTGTGACAAGCACATTTCAATAGTTATGGATTCTTAAAACTGCATGTTTTATATAAATGCAAAAATATGTATAAAATGTGGTTTAAGGAGGAGGTAAAGGAGGAATATTGTGATGAGTGTTGTTCAAAAACTTTTCTTCCAGATTATACCCACACCCCCTTAAATTGACTCTTCCCCAAGTTCTTTTGTTAGTTATTGGGTGGATCAATTGCTTGGTCAGAAAATACAAAGCAAATTACATCCCCTATTGGTTCAAAACTGGACACGGCATTTTATTTGTATTTTATTTATATCACCCTGGACATATTTATAACTCATTATGAAGTCTTGCCAGCAGATCAATCTTTTTATTTCCACAAAATAAAAAATGATGCAAGGTTATTCTGCTGGCAAATTTCACCGCTAGCACTGCAGATACTAGACAAAAACATATCTATCGGTGCTTGTGGTCAACCAATCAGCAAAGTTGATCTCTGTAAGCTCCACCCATTACTTCCTGGTCAAACGAAAAGTACCTAGTCCAGAGTAAGGCCTGTCAGTAGAGGACATGAGTCAGTTGCGGATGTGAGTTGTGCTTGCGCTGTGTGGAAGGAAATTCCAGTAGGGCCAGGAGTGCGTAGAGGGAGTGCTGTCAATGTCTTAGGCCTTAGGCAAGAAGACTGTGTGTAAATGCGTCTTGCGCTGACCCTGAAACGGGAAGCCGAAACCCCGTTTATGAAAATAATCGGCGCCTCCTTTGCTAAGAGAATGTGATGTATTACACAGGCTGCTCAATGCCAGAGAGGAAGATAATGGGGGCGCAGTCAGAAATACCGAATAGAGAAACAGGTGAATATTCTTATGTAGCCTTATATTTATGCTATGTTTAATCTGATTTGCTTGATTGCATGGAATGGATTAAATAGAAATATGTTAAGGGCTAGAAAGGATGGGATGCAGCTGATGGCGACTGGCTGTCTGTCCGTCCCTGGGCCTGGCGCTAGAGGAATGTGGAGGTGCAAGTGATCATCACGCTTTTCATCTTAACCAATGCGGTAGAAGATTTCTTTTTAGTGGGGTTACAGAAATGTGTAATACCCGAGCCTTTCTGTTGTTCGGGGGTTCACTTCTTTGGAACAGGAATGCCCTGTTTCTTTGATGTCAACATCGGGCATGCCCTGCTGTAATAAAGAAATTTTTATCGTACTCAAGTCATATCCATTAAATTTACCTCATACCTGGTGCCAAACAGCATTGAGAGAAAGAAAAGTGAGTATAGGTTTTTACATTCACAGCTGCACGATCTGAATCAATCATGTTAAACTATTGAAGTATTAAACTACAGTATTCAAGCAATAAAGGACTTTAGACCATCTGCCAAACCTATATCATTACCAATTATAGAAAGTTAAGGTCCATCTCATGTACTTGCATGAATTTTCATGAAATGGCTGATTACATTTATCTGCCTGTATTGACACTGGCAAAGCCCCTAACAGGAACAGGAGGTTTTTTGAATTTCGTTTACTTTGAGTTCTATATAAGTTTTAGTTAATTTTGTCTTACTTTTAAAAGTATGAGGCTTTTACTACACGCACATGACATCCATGATTTACTCAAATCCCGTAGGCACAAGAACTAAAAAAGGTTCAGGAACTACCTCCGTACAACTACAAATGGGCTGAGTTTCTATGGTGGATTAGCGGCATGCTGTTGGTTCTTGAAAATAGTTTCTGTGGAACAAAAGGGCCTTATGTATTCTTGTTTCTGTAAGAAAATTTCCTAGTGCTTGATGGGTAATGATGTCTTGCTTTTTTAAGCTAGCCTCACTGAAGATCTGTTGGCTAGTAAGGAAAATTTGGCATTTGTAATACATATAGAAATGTGGAAAATGTTTGCGTATGAGTTATTAATTAGCTTTTGGAGGCTTGCCAAATCCTTATACATGGAGGACTCAACATATATAGTTTTTATTTTCCTTTAAAAGAAGATATTCAGAGTAGCAGAGCCCCTGGGAAAGGACTTTTTGACCGCACCTTCACTGTGTGTGTGGTCCAGGTATACCTTACCTTGTAGGGACCAAATGTCCCCACGATGTGATGAATACCCGTTTTTTTTCACCTTATGGGGACCAGTTTCCTGTATTTTGTCGGTTACTTATGGTTAGGGTTAGGGCTGGGTAGGGGTTAAGGTTGTCATAGTTACCATTAGCATTTTTCCCATAGAAATTAATGAGCGGTCAACAAAAAGATATAATTACACGACTCTGTGTGTGTATGTGTGTGTGCACTGCTCCACCTGTATGTCTCACAGTCTGCACGAGTTCCAGTAAAAATATGTATTTTATAAAGAATTTATTAGAGCAGTAAACTCTTAAAACGTATATGCAGTTATCTTCGGCAATAAACGTCTCAGTATACATCACGGCCATTAAAATGTCATAATGCAATACCACACTTTTTTTTCTACATCTTTGGATCACAATGAAAAAAATCTGCTGTGACGGCATGTACTGGGGCCTCACACAGACAAAAACACGGTAATGGAGATGCACGCACACGCAGATGCTCCCCCGCTTGGCACCAGTCACACCTGCGCTCTCCTTGACTTAGCCTCTATGTCCATATCTCTCTGTAGCATGAACTGTATTGAGTAATCATATATTGCCTTTTCTTTTTCACTCTCTTGTGTCGCTCTGCTGTGACAAGCTTTCTTTCTGTTCTCTGCTGTCTCTTACCTCTATCAGGGAGAAAAAGAGGGGCATGTACGCAGTGAGATAAAGAACAATGCCGAGTCCTGTGAACATCCCTAGATCTTACACAATCATTTATCTAAGGAAAAACAGACAAAGAATGAAAGGATGAAAGAAAAATGGGAAAGACAGCTGTAAAGAGGAAAACAGCAGACACTGCCAGCTCACTCAGTCAAATCATGCGGGGTGGAATCAGGGATACGTATTTGGGGGTGTCCTTATCTCATCCAACTTGACAGTGACCCAGGGAGAGCACACAAACTTTTTTTCCTTCAGTTCTGCTTAAAAAACTGAGGAATATTTTACGCAATAGTCTGTAATGTTGATACAAATTTGATCCAAGAACCAGATTAACAACAGTTTCCTTAGCTTTCGCTGGGGTCAGGGAGGATATTTGTAACTTACCAGGAGCAGCTGGTCACTGGACTGACTGTCAGAGATGCGCCAGTGAGGCAGCAGTGAAAAAAGCTCCAAGCATTCAAGCAGATGGCAAACTCTCAGTCATAACATAACCAGGGAGCTGCTTCTGTGGACAAGCCTGAGACATCCAGCCCTATGTCAGTCACAGGCTGCTCTTAAAGGATCCATTCAGATAAAGAGTATGAAGCCTGAATCCTGGGCTGTACTTATATGTTATTTGAGCACCGGTTCTATGTTGTTTGATTGGGTCTCTTTGGGCCTAAGGAACTGGCCAAGCTCACAAGTTGACCCCTCAATGTCATTCAGTCCTCTAGGTAACATTTGTTTTATCATCACAAATATTAAACATTCGAAGGCCAAATATTTGAGTTTTGGCAAACTTGAAGCAGTGATGCATTCATGAATTCATGACGGACACTGCAGTTGCCTGATAGACGTATCTCTCCAGCTTTTTCTTAAGCCTCGCTTACCTGGAGATAGGCCTGTCACGATAACAAATTTTGCTGGACGATGAATTGTCCCAGGAATTATTTATTTTTCTTATTATTTTTTTTTGTCCCAGGAATTATTGCGATAAACAATAATATCGCAGTGACGTCATATCCGCTAGTGCGAAATACGGCTCACTTGCTTCCGGTTTGAGTAACTGTGAGCGTAAGAAAGGATTAACTTGTGTTTCAGAACATTTTACTTTACCGCTTATAGTGAACACGTCTGCCTGGGCGAAATTGATAATTATAATCGGATGATCATCATAACCGAGTTTTTCTTCTTCATTTCTCAGTCTAACTGACACGTGTATATTTCTTACATGAATAGTTAAATAGTTAACAAAACGGACAGTGTAACTAATTTTGATTGCAAAATATAGTACAGCCGTTTCAAACGCTTTTCAAATTACAGTACTGTACAAATTAAATTACTGAACTGTATATAATTAAAATACGCTATATAATACAGTATAACACTGTACCTAAATATTCAATTTTATTTATACAGCGTATTTTCACAACATTGTCTGAAAGCATTCGCTGCAGCATCTCCGTGGCTCGTTTTATGGCGGTTTATCATAAGCTTTGATGAGTCTATATAACACAAATCTGAATATTGAACAGCTTTAATTAGAACTCTGACAAATTACCAGTGCTGCCATACTTTTACACAATGATGTTTGTCGTGCTTCTTCATGGATCTGAAGCAGCAACCTCTCCTGTTCTGTGTTTCTGTTTGACACTAAGAATAGCAAACACAGATTAACGCAATGTGTACTTAAGCACATATAGAACATACTAAGTTAAACATTCTCCGCTAGAATGACTGGGGACGTTCATAGTTACTTCATTGACACATGCATACACTATCACTGTCCGAGAGTAACGTCTATTAGTGTGAGCTATAGCTAAGGCCAGCCACAAAGTTGAACGAATGAGACTCCCCTTCGTATCCGTGGATGTAAGACAAGGCAAACATCTTAAAGCCCTTCTCTAATTTACTCGTTGGTACTTCGGAGAAGGACTTACAAAAGCGATGTATGTCGTTGATCATAAGTTTGGGCAAGTCCTGTAAACGGCATGTATAAACCAATGCCATTTTTCACAGACCGGAAATGAGTGAGCCGTATTTCCATGAACGCGGAAGCTGACGTGCAAAGAGCCCACTGACATGAGAGTTCACGCCTCATTACTAGTGATGTGTCGTTCGCGAGCTCTTTTTAGTGAACGATGGGAGCCAGCTCCTGTTCAAGAGCCGTTTTATTAATGTTTATAGAATTGTCCGGGTTTTTGAGCTGCCTAAACATTAAGGACGACAGTGGCCGGAACACGTTGTCTTCCGAAAAAGCCTGCCCACGAGACGGCGTCTAATTTTTAACAAGCTCAAATCAGGTCACGCCAATCAGCATCAGGATAAAGGAAGAGAGGGGCGGGTTTTTTAAAAAGCCATTTTGGAGCCGAAAGAGCCGGCTCTTCTTGGTGAGCTGAGCCAAATGAGCCGGTTTGCTAAAAAGAGCCGATATTCCCATTTGGTAGAGAGAAACACGAGGAAAACAAACAAGCATGCAAATGAAAATTATCGCGGCCGGAAAAATTATCGACCTCATTTTAATTATCGTGCAGTTAATTGATTTATCGTTTATCGCGACAGGCCTACCTGGAGCTTCAGATGCATGTTCTGCCATTCCGAACCCAACAGAAGATTTAAATGTCGAAATAGT
The DNA here is from genome assembly GCF_048594095.1 of Paramormyrops kingsleyae. Lineage (NCBI taxonomy): Eukaryota > Metazoa > Chordata > Actinopteri > Osteoglossiformes > Mormyridae > Paramormyrops > Paramormyrops kingsleyae. Next base: position 25,025,552 of record NC_132813.1, read on the forward strand.
CAGAGACCTCTTAAATATAAAGTAATAAAAATGCTATCTTTCATTATAAAACTAATTGTTTTAATTGTAACACTCATTTGAGGTCTTTCTGCAATTTACCCCTGAGTCGTGTCTTTGACAGGTGTTATATATATTTAGGTATATATCATGGTGGCTTCACTTAATAGATTATTTAGTGGAGGATTTTCCAGGGATGAGGTGAGGTAGAGTTAGTGTAGTAACTGATATATACACCAGTATATAAAAATTTATCTCACAAACATGGACTTTTAATACATTTATTAGTGGGGAGCATGTCGATGCCTTGAATTATAACATGACCTTTGATTAGGCCAAGATGGCAGCATCTAGTTATGGAGATCTTCTATGTAAAAGGACATCTAAAGTCTGGAATTATTTTGAGGAAAAAACAGATAATGCAGTAGTGGTGCATTGATGTGGACTTTTGTACCAATAGCGAGAATCAATATATATTTTTGTGTAATATTGCCTATACGCTCAGAGCCCCTTGGGGTGGGGGGGATTGCCGGTTATGAAAGTTGCCAGGCTTGCTGCTGCAGATTAGTGGAATGATGTTACATCATTATTTATTTTGTGTAAAATGGAAGATCATATCTGCGCGACATATTTCATAATGAATTATAAACACATAACAGCCCCTTATAAGTGGTGAATGAGCCAACTTGTCCTCTACTAAGGAAAATGGCTGAGCGTCCAATGCACTCATCTCCACTATTTTAGTAGTTGTGTCTTTAGTTTTGGAGCTTTGAATTTTAAATATAAAGTTTAAATGTCAGTCGACAATATCAGCTAAGACTGATACATGGGATTGATGCTATCTTGATTTTTAATCTATTGATACTGATAAACTGTAAGCTGTGTCCGAGTGTTACTTAAACTGATCTTTGAATTAATGTTGGACTGCTAAACAGATCTTACCTGTGTGTTATTAAAATAAGATTCAGAGTGCACTAGTTTGTTATATTTCCACCTTAAAATCTGATTTTACTGTACCGATATCCAATTGCAGACACATAATGTTTGTTGTATTTGCAGTGCTACTTTTGTTAAATTGCACTACTTTTGCTATCCTCCCTTTATTCCTGAACTGCAACTGATTACTTTTTATTTATTTGCAAAGATTTTTATTTTTGTACCTTTTGTATCATTTTCATAGACAATAAAATCTTGACATTCTGATGGTAAATGTTCAATGTTTACTTTTTGGTATTTAATTGTTATATGTTTTTAATTAGATTAACAAATTTGTCGTTCGACAAACTTAAATTTTTTTAAAACTGACACAAAAATAATCATTGAGTGCAGAAATATATTATGAGTATTATGTATATTATGTATTATATATTAATGTGGAACAATTAAGAACTGCCTAAAATCAGGCTTAATGTTTCCTCAATATTCCAGCTTGTCTTTGCTGTCTATAGATTGCTGTTTGTAACAAGACCAAAGGTTGAAGGATTTGGAGTCATAGAACATGCAAAGCTCACTGGCATCTGGGTGCCCCCCTACCCCCAAGGCACGGGAGAGAGACCAAGACAGACAGCTACACACAGTTCACAGAGTGCATCTTACAGTTAGCTCTAATATACCCCCTTTCCACACAACTCTCCATATGCTGTGCACTTATCTTCACTCACTGTCCTTAATACTTGCTTCTTTCAGTGTTTCATTTGTACGTCACTTGTCTTCTGCTATGGTGCTTTAAGAAACTCATGAAACATCCACAAAATTGGCTGTCTTAAGTAAGACTGAGATGCTTTGCTGGGTTTGGCCCCATTTTTCAGAAACAAATGAAAGAATTTCTGAAAATCCTCTATGAATGGGTCAACGAAATACTTAAACTACAAAGAACATCAAAAAAAAGGGGGGGTACTGCACTTAAAACTAGGAATGGGCTTATCCACATTTCTTAAGTTCCGATCCGATTCCGATACAGATTCCGATACAAGAGCTCTTTTTACTTTGTTATACTTTGTATATTCATTTTTTAAGTTAGTAAATACAGATGGAAAAAATACATGACAAAAATATTTAATTAGGCTACTACAAACATACCTAACATACTGTTCAACCTCATTTGTACCTCTTGTTTTCAGCGTTTTTGAGGCATTTGCAGTTCAATATAAATATCTTCAAAACAAGTGTACACAATTAAGTGGCGAAAGCTTAACATTTTAACACAATTTTTCTCCCATTGGCGTCAGCTCAGTTACACTTAGTTGCGATGGCAGCCCCTCTTGTATCACAAGCTGCAGCGAGTTCGCAAAACAGTCCAGGTTTAAGGTTAGCGACTCTCAAATCATCCATTGCTTTTTTTTGTCTCGCAGTTGCGTGCGCTTTGATAAGTGGGATTGTCCATTAAACGCTATTCCCACCTCTCAAAACTTTATTTTACAAAGATTGCAAATCGCTGTGCCACTGGTTTCCCATTTCACATGTGTTTTTTGGGGCATTCAAATCGAACGCTATCGCTGCCCTTCAGTCTTTTTTGTTACTCAGTGGGTGTGAGTACAGTGACTTCCGCCTGCTCTGACGTCATGCGCATACCCTTCGCAGTACGAGGAGCGAAAATAAGACGTGACGATCTGGGAGTATTTTACGCTTTTAACAGAAACCAGTAGCACAGCGATTTGCAATCTATGTAAAATAAAGTTTTGAGGTGGGGATAGCGTTTAATGGACAATCCCATTTAACAAAGCTCACGCAACTGCGAGACAAAACAAAGCAGTGGATGACTGTTTTGCGAACTCGCTGCAGCTTGTGATACAAGAGGGGCTGACATCGCAACAAAAGTGTAACTGCGTATACTGCGTATACTAGTGTATACTTGCTTTGAAGATATTCATAATATATAAAGTACAGGTATAACAAAGTAAAAAGAGCTCTTGTATTGGAATCTGTATCGGTATCGGCAGTTGTGTATCGGAATCGGATCGGAACTGAAAAAATGTGTATCGCCCATCTCTACCTAAAACCTTAAAAAACATTCTCTGGTGAGTATCTGTCAAGAGTAAGAACCTCAACTCAGATTATACAAATTATAAAAGGAAGAGTTTTTTTATGGATGTTCATTTTTAATTGGTTATCTTATAATTTTATGTGTATTGGCTGTTGCAAAATAAAACTTAAAACTCATGAGTCTTGATCTCTGTTTCCCTAAGCATATTACTGTGTACGATTTCATTGTTGCTTTAAAAAGTCTGCATTGTAAGTTTCCTATGAATAAACCTTGGCCGTATAAACTTTCACACTGACCCTGTTTATTTCAGCACTGACTTAACATATAGTAAATGTTGTGTTAACAGTCACACCGATTGCGTCAGAATACATTTACACCAACAATTCTTAGCCATAACTAGGCAGTTAATGATGCCTTTGAATATATTTTACCTTCCATATTAGATGACTGCTGCAGGAGGGCAGTAAAAACAGCCCCAGAGCAGATTCCCTATTCCTCAACAAGATGTCTTTTAACACTCACAGCAATGATCATTTAACAAGAACGAGTGTCGTTTTTCTTTGGCTTCAGGCAGCAGAGTAAATGCCCCCTTGGGTCTTAAGGCCCCTGAATATGTCCCAGACGCACCCTCAGACAAAGATGCTAATGTGTGGCTGGTTCCTGGCAGACGGGGAGAGTGCTGATAACAGCTCGCCCGTTCTCCCTCTCTGGGACGCTGACACGAGGAGGGGGTGGGGGCTACTACTTCGACCTAGGCCCCAAACCTCCCATCAAGGGGATCCTGCGTCTGGCTGGCGCCAACTAGAGCGCGGCTGCCTACGGTGCAGCAGTGAGTCTCGGCCTCCATCATGCTGGCTGACGAAACCAAGAGCCAGCAGAGAAAACAAACACACAGAGCTGGCAGTGTGGGGCTGCTCACTGGGGAGTTGCAGAATTTGGCCTGCCTGATCCCCCGTCTGCTGGTGGGTTATCTTTGCCGTATGCTATTATTTGTCAGAACTTTAAAGAAGACAAACCATATGATTTACACTGGCTAAACCAAATCTGTGTATCACAAACACAAAGTTTCTCTTGCTCTGGTCCCCAAAACATTCCTCTTCTTTTTTAAGAAACTGATCCCATCTTTGCTCCCCAACTCCCCAAAGTGTGGTGAAATGCAACACCAGACACTGTGTCCTGCTGCTAGTGTTGCATAGACCGTTTCAAGCAATTAACCCCTGTGATTTCAGTGATCCAGAAACACACATTTTCTTGCTGAGGAAAAATATAATAATAATTCCAATACCTGTTCTTAGTAAGGTCAGAGCTGCTTTACCACAGCTGACAAGCCAAGCCCAGAACCCGATCAAGAGTCATGTTTTTCTCTCCCACATCCTCTGCTTTTTGCTGATAAATGTCAGTGCAGTTGGAGAATGCAGTTGGGCATTGGTCTTGTCAGCCACCGTAAAGGAGTCCCCGATGTGTCAGTAAGACGGGTGATTTGTGAGTCGCTCGCAGTCTCCCAGGTCCGAATGGCTTTCTCATTCCAGGCCAGGCCGTCACAGTAAGGCAGCTGGCTTGCCTGCTCCCTTAGCTCTCAGCAGGCTATTCTTGCATAACCATTTATTTTACAGATTTTTAAAGTGCCTGAAGGATTTAATTATGTACACAGACAACCCCTATAAACTCTATTCTGAGATTTTTATTGACTTTTGCGCTGGGCTGCCCTCAGGCATTTCAATTAACCATTTATAAGAGAAAACTACAATTAAATTAAACTTTCTATAAAGTATAGCCACATAATTTCCATTCTTTGGGCTGGCTGTATCTAAATGAGATGGTGTGGATATGCGAAACAGCTGTATTGCCTCTTTCTCCGCCGCCATTCAGCAGTAATAGGGCGACCTGGAGGAGAGAGGGACACTGATACTGCAGGATGCCCTTCCAGGCCATTAGGGTAACTGAGGCCGTGACAGGGGCCTGCCACACTGACCCAGCTACTTATGCCTTAATTGCATGTTGTGAAACTTTAGTAGTCATCCAGTACTCTGGCAACTCTAAGGCATTAAGTTTTCAAGGGCGCAACGTGGATAGCAGCAGGGAGGGGGAGTGAGAGAGAGAGAGAGAGAGAGAGAGAGAGGCAGGAGAACTGAAGGAGGGCTGATGTCATTTTTATTTTCAGAGAACGCACCAAAGCACAGGGCCACCTCCTTGTGTGCTGCTACTCGTTTTCTGCTATGCCCAGATCTGTGTTCTCATAATAATGTGGGTATGCAGTTCTCAGCAGGGGGCTGCTGTGAAATATGCCCCCCATCCCCTTTAGATCCTCCTCCATCATCATGCTGCAGCACAGATCCCTACCTCAGCCTGCCCACCAACCAGAAGCCTGGGACAATCTGGCCCCGGGCACTGTAATTCCCAAACAGCCCTTTCACAGCTATGTGGTAATGGATTAATTTGAACCTAATGTGGTCTGGGTTTACAGCACTGCTAGCAGAGTCCAGGCCTGCGGGCTTAGGGTAGGTTAGGCCTTCACATCTGGGACTCACATTGGCCATGGGCCTCATTACCTGTCTCATTCTACCGCAGCAGCACTCTTCTCCATGTCCAAGCCAAGTCTCAGGCATGGCATCACCCCCGGCAATCCAGCCACATGCTACCATGGATTGCATTTCTCTATTCTCTTATCTACCTTAGATCTTGGCCCAACTTGCAAATCATAAGGGAGAAATCTGGCAATTGCAGGACTCATACTGAAATACACTGGACAAGTTTTGTTTCATCTAATGCTGCTTACATGTGGTGACATCACCGGAGAAACTAATTTTCAGCTGGCAATGCAGGCAAACCCAAATCCGAATAAGTCCTCTTCAGTGACATCACCTTTCTTCATCACTACATCTTCAGCAGCAAAAGTATTTGTGATTCATCAGAAATTTGAACAGAGTAATATTCTTGAGCTCGCCACCCTTGGAACATAATATAGTTTTCCATCAGCTGCCAGTCCACTGCCCTACATGTGCATCTATTTAGAAGTCAGGGAGTTTGATCCCACATCAAAGGGGAGAGGTACCAGGTTCTGCTTTGCAACAATAAACATCATTTGGAGGAGCTGAGAGCTAGACTTTTAATTCCCCTCACTTATTGGCACACAGCAGGTGGGCTCTCTCTGAGCACAGCCAGCCCCAGCATGCACTGCTCTAATTGTCCGTCTTTCGACTGCTTTTCCAACTGCAAATACTTATGTCCTTTTCAGTAGAAAAAATCATGTTGACAAAAAAATGAAAGGAAAAATAAAATATCATTTAAAGAAATTTTAACATCATATATATAAAAAGTTCTTTAAAAACCTTAACCTAAAACATAATAATACAAGAACCAGAAGTTGAACTACAATGCTATAATATGTATTCAGTAAAAAGGAAATATTACCTAACCAATCATAGTCTCATACAAAGTGAAAGTCTCAGTGATCAAATTATGCCATAAATAAATAAACAAATAATAAAAATAAACGTGAGACACATTTTGGCAGCCGTAACCTGTATGTTAAATTATGTTACATTAAACTTCCAAACACACATAATGTGCGTGAGTGTGTATGATAGTACTAATTCACTAATTGCCTCACTTCTATGTCGCTTTGGACAAATGTATTTGCTGAATAAATCAGTGTAAATGTACATGTCTATGTGATGGAAATCTTACCCAAAAGAAGTCCTAGTGGAGATTTTACGTTCAGGGAATCATTAGGACTGCACTCTGTGGGCTCTGGCCACAGTGCAGGTCATATAATCAGTGTCACAGGAAGAAAGCCTAGCGTCAGAAACAGCAGTTTCTCATTAACAGTTTCAGCTACCATTGTGTGGTAGCTGAAATAAATCATATATTTTGGGTGCTAAAGCAGAACAGGAATTCTTCAACATGAAAAAATAAGACCCAATAAACTTTTCTTTGACCGTATTTTTAATTATTAGTGTAATATCACAACTAAATTCTTTTGCATTCTTTCCTACCCTGCCATGTCCATATTTCTTCTCCTTTTCACTTTAAGGACATTACTTATAAATTATAGTTCAGTTATCTTCCATGTTGCTCAAAACCATCTGAATTTCCTGTGTAGAATGCAAAATTTATGCTTCCATTTAAAAACGTCCCATGATGTACTTTCAGTTTCCCAGTGTGAGGCCTTCACTTGCCCACCCCATCCAAATGTCAAAGAGGAAGTAAAGGAATTAAATAAATGGAGAAAAACTTGTAAACTGTGAAAATACTTAGTGTTATATTTCTCAAATACTATTGTAATAAAAAAATAAAGTATTGTTAACAAAAATAAATATAGTATATGACCTTATAATATATGTAATTCTGAAAATCTTTTACAAATCTAACAATTTGTAATAATTTTTAACTTGTTTGAACAGCCAGATAATTATTTGAGCAATTCGGTTTAAGCACCTTCTTAAGGATACAGCCATCCTCTCTCTACTGATTGTATTTAACAGGAACAGTGTCTTTTTTCATTGCAGCCAGAAATAAATAGTTTGTTAAACACACAAGTTTTCAGAGAAAGTTTTAACATGCTTGAATATTTTAATCTTTGGCTTTAGGAAACCACACCTGCAGGTATTCAGGAAAATGCTGCTCATCCAGGTACCAATACATCATAAACAGGCAAGTAAGATGGGGGTTGGGGTGGAGGTAAGCGGGCATATATGATAGAAACAGCATCTCTTGTGATCTATCTTTTATCATCTTTTCAATGCAAAATTCTGTAACTTATGAAAATAAATTGTGTTCAAAAGGCCAGCATCATCACTCTCAACTTCTCTTCAGCAAACCACATGTACAGAGTTTATTACAGCAAGTCAGTGAAATTAAATTAACTATAGACCAATGGAACTTTGGAGACCTCAATGTCCGATGCATGAGAACAGGCTACAGTATAACACTCCAGGCTCTCATTGGAGCTTCACACTACGTTGTGATCTTCAGCTGCACATATCCTGGATTTATTTCTAAAATCTTCTAAGCCCTGAAGTGGAGTACAGGTATTAGTTCCTGTGGCTGGTGCACATTTCAAATCAAATTGCACGCTAAAGCCTTGATGTCATAATTCTGTGCCTACAGCTATATCTATTCAGAAATTATTTAAGCCACTCAGGTGTAAAGGGAATCTTCTGTACCATTACCTTCTTTTGATACACTTACACGTGTACTTATTCTTAAAATGTAAACTCATTAGAAGTCTGCCCAAAATAAAAGTGGCAGGATATACAGTATAGTTTAATTTATATATTAAAAAAACGACAGTGATAACTATGTCTGCACCTACAGTATCGTCTGGCCTTTTGTCCTGCTCAGATTCTCAAGGAAGTGATAATTATGCTAGTGATGATGTGGAAATGAATTTTAAAAAAGGTGGCACAACAGCTTCCAAGTCCATATTTACTAGTTCCCAGATAAATGCAGAAGAAAACCAAAGGTTTAGTAAAGATACACAGATTTCTCAATTATGAACTATCTTTGAGATGGTACCACTACCTCCATCAGACCCCAGCTCCCCAACCACCATCACTCAATGTTGCCATCCAATATGTATAAATATATCCAATATGACCATCAAATATACATACACACGCACATATATATATATATATATGTATATATATATATATATATATATATATATATATATATATATATATTAGTGCTGTCAAACTATTAAAATATTTCATCAGATTAGCCACAGGGTTCCTGTGGATTAATTTCGATTAATCACGATTAAATATCATTCATTTTTAATCTATATTAATCACATTTAATTTTGCATGAGCAAACAGACTCAAGAAAAAAGGAAATATATATGCACTTAACATGTTTATTGAACATCTTGAACATGAGTCGGATGCATTCCATCTGCCACAGAAGTGCAATACCATGGACCCATATCAAAAAGCAAGATTTTTTGCTTAGCCGGATGTTGGATTTAAGGTACCTCAGTTTAAATGGTCTTTATCTTCGTTCGCTTACAATTAGCACAAACTACAGTACCTTAAATGCGACAAAAAACCCAACTAATCAGGAAGTCCAATTCTAGCCCGGTTAATTGCCATTGTTAGCAATATCAGTTGATAACACATTACGTGCGGTGCTTTACATATAAAATACATCCACAGATAAGTTGGACGGTATAGCGTGTGCCACCGATTTAATGAGCCACAAATGAGAAGTAGTGCTTAGACCAGGGGTCTCCAACTCCGGTCCTGGAGAGCTACAGTACTATCCAGTAGGTTTTCTATCCTACTTGGCTTCTGATGAGCCACACCTGTTCTCAGGTAAATACCAGGGCCAGGTGTGGCTCATCAGAAGCCAGGTAGGATTGAAAACCGACTGGATAGTAGCTCTCCAGGACCGGAGTTGGAGACCCCTGTCTTAGACAGTATAAAACTACAACTTTCCCTTCTGTTGATAAAGGGCGCAGCCATCTTGGATTCTGAACTCGAGATCCTCTGTGCTGCTCCGAGATATTTGTCGGATCTCAGAGAAACGGGAGCGCATGTAGTCACTTCCGGCTTCAAAACTCGGAATCCGACTCGGAATACAAGTTCCGAGGGCAAATGGAACGCACTAAAACTGCCCGAAATGGGTTGACAGAGACATTTCAGCGATTTTGAATCATTCTGCACTGCAGATGGATTAATTGCGCTAAAAATTTTAATCAGATTAATCATGATGATGGATTAATCCGCGTTAACCCGTTAATTTTGACAGCCCTAATATATATATATATATATATATACACACACACACACACACATATACACATACATACATATATATACACACATACATTATTTATGTATAGCATCATAGGAGGCTCACACTCACACTGTGTACTTGTACAGGGATATGTTGACAATTTAGAACTTCTGAGTTTCGGATGAAGTGGTCATAGTTAGGAAAGTGGGTGCGACCCTCAGGGCTGGGCCAGGGCTGGGCTCTCTTGGGGGGGGGGGGGGGAATGCTGCACAGCAGACAATTTTCAGCTTGGATGCTTTTACTTTCTCTACCAGGCCTCATGAAAACAAACTGACAAAACAAAGGACACAAAATTAATGACCCGTGCCCCCTGTCAATTGACTCTTGGTCAAAGCAACCCCCCTTCATGTCTTGGGGCATCTGGTTTAAATTCACAGAAACACAGACAGGGACAGAGGTTAAAAAAGTATGAAATGCCTTGGAAGGAGTCAATTGTTTTCCATGATGTGTTAATAAAATAGCTAATACAGAAGACCTAATCACTTGAAATGTTACATTTAAATTATATGTACTGGACATCTACCTATCTTAAAGCCATGTGACAAACAAGCTGAGAAAAAAAAGAACAATATGGATGTTGATTCTTATTCACGCACATGTGTGTGTGTGTGCGCGCCTGGTTTGTGGGTTTTGTAAGTACAGTATGCATGTAGGGTAGGAGAGCATCCTCGCTCTACTTAGATGCAATTATTGAAGCTTCTGTGCTACTCCTGTTCTTTCTTGGCACATAATGGCACTCACTGACACACATGATAGCCAGCCCCTCTGGCTAAGAACTGAGGACCCAAACTGTCCCATTATTCCTGTGTAATGCCAAAATACCGCACCCAGGATACATGTACAGGCAGAACAACACAAAAATTATAATTTAAACCGCAAAGAAAAGGCAGCAGTGGGGGAAGTGAAAGGCAAACAATGTCTAATGTGTATGTGTGTTTCATAATGCAATGGGTTAAATTGTCACAGTCCTTTGGGAAGAGCATCACTGTACTATAGACGTCTGGTGAAGTGGTACAGAAAACTTGTTGTTTAACACATCCTGCTGAATGCAGAATCATGTTTCCATCCAAAATATTTTTTGAAATCCTCTACAATGTTTCAATATGGTCAACATGACCACATCATTGTCCAACTTCTCTGCTAAACTGTAAGCCAGGGCTGCCCAAATCCAGTCCTGGGGGGCCAGAGTCCTGCACATTTTTGGGTTTCCCCTCATTTAACACACCTGATTCAACTCCTTGTGCTAATTACCACACAGCTCTTGAGCTTAATCATTTATGGCGGAACAGGGAAAGAACTAAGCTACACAGGGCTCTGCCCCCCCAGGACTGGATTTGGGCAGCCCTGCTTTAAGTTATTACATCCCAATATGTCAAATGCACCAGAATACAACACAGCAATTCTTCAGCATCACTTCATTTTCTGGCCTGGTTCTGTGAATTGAAGTAACCTACCTTGTTTCCATGCTAAACAATAAAAACACCATTTGTTTTAATATTGTTGACATAATTTATTTCCTTAAACTGTAAATACTGAAAATTATAAGTCAACTGAAGGGCATGTCATGTAAAAACCTCTCATGCTATTAATCTGTTCAGTCTGAAAAATCAGCAATGCTTAACATTCAGTACACCTTCATAATGCATTTATAGGACATTAATAAGCAGCATGTTGGTATGCATAAAAAATTTTCAAAGCATTGCATTCATAACATCTTCAATGAACAACACATGACAGCTTTAAAACACATTAACATCAAACAATATAATCATACGTATAATGTCTTGTAAAGCATCACCAAAAAATCTATCAGCTGTATAGCATGCAGAATTTGAGGGATGTAGGATATTTATTCAAATGGCCAAATATTTACTAACAAAAATGTAACTAAAAATGAAAAAAAAAAAGATTGATTGAAATAGAGTGATAGAAGAAAATCAAAGTTCTTCATGTTCATCAAGCCTTAGACATGGTGATATTAATGGGAGTTAGAACCTTAACATGGATTTTTTTACTTCTAGAACCACTTTTCCAAAAATGTGAAATGAGCTAAACACTGAACCAGGAGTAACTGCAAAATGTGTAGTTTGAGGGAGACATACAGAGGGAGGGATGAAGTGGACATAATTTTCCTGGCTTTAACAATTTTGTTAAGTGAATTTCAAAAATATTGTGAAAGCAAACATCCTTCATTTCAGCTTGTAGCTTAATGTTTAACAGTGCAGTGAAAGTGTTATCAGTCAAACTGCATTAAGTCTGAAACCACTCAAACACGTCCATTCTCTTGAAAGACTTGACTCTCCTCTGTGTTCCAGAACAAATAGATAAAGCCTTTCTTCCCCTAGCTATTGGAAAGGTTCCCATGTTTTTATCTAAGCTTTAAGCATTGCTAATTTACACACTGCTTTTCCTAAAGCAAACAGATCACGGCCTCATGAGGTATTTCCCTAGTCACATGGATTTATGGGTAATCAGCATGCAACAATGAAATGGCTACCCCCCCTTTTTAAGCATTACATATTGGCCTGAGTGTCATCTGGGGCTTCACTGTCCTGCTTGTCATTCAGTGTTTTACATCAATTCCTTGACATTTGCTAACTCTCCATTGACAGGATCATCATTTAAATGAGGTACTAACCCTGTCTTCAGTACCGTTCAGAATGTTTAAGCACGAGTAACTACCAGTACACATATACATGCATTCATCTGTTTGACTTAATAAGAGATTTGTCCACTGATCAGTAGAAGATGCTTCATTTTACAGTACATGACACCCACCTTGTTACAGTAAAACATTCAGCAACCAGCCCTGAAAAACCTAACCACAAGCTCACTGCCATATCATAAGAAAACAGTCAATCTTTGGAATTTTGAGGGTCCAAATCTGAAATCCAGTTCACTTAGGTTGCCTTTCAGCTTACCATTAATTACTATCCAGCAATTATGTTATTTAGACTCAATATCCCCATATTTTCCCACATATTACCATTCTTCCTAAACCTTATATTTATAATTTTTTATTCTTTGTTCCATATCCTTACTATTCACTTAACCCCTTTGCTTGTTAGTGGTATAATTTTCCATTAGGTACTGGTCCAGAGCCACTTCTCAGTTTTAATTTTGGTGACACTTTCTATGAATGAAATGTGTATAAGAATCTAAGAACGCACATGTCTTTTTTCCCTGTGTTCCGTGTGGTGTGGCACTAATGAGCCACAGCTGTACCTCGTTTAACCCTGCCTCTCTTTTCAGCCCTTGTGTGGATGATCCCAGGTGCCTCTCGTCTGCTCCCTCATCTGTGGTGTATATAGTGCCTCCTCGTACTGAGCTCCCCAGTCCGATCATTGTATTGTTACGTGTGTGATACTGCTACCTGCCTGTACTACCCAGTTTCCCCTGTGCCCTGGTTTTCTCCCTATTCACCCTACCCCATTTTAACCCCTCGTGATCCTTTTCCTTTTGCCCTACTTGTTGTGTTTTGTTTAAATAAAGCCCCTTTTGCTTTTCCCCACACCTGCCTTTGTTTCCATCCTTTCTGATATGTGACAATAAACATGGCTATAAATATTTATAAAAAGGCATAATACAGTGTAGTCTTGATTATTGTGCATTATGAATGCTTTATGAAGCTGTCATCTATAATAAACTACCTTCATAATGCAGTAAAAAGCATCCCAATTCTTATACTGACCATTATAATGCATTATTAAGGTATCTATTGCACATTATAGATGGCAGCTTTAAGTAAAGTGTTACTTAAAGTGTTACCCTATTTCTTATTCATTTCAGCACTAGCTCTAGATGTGTGGTCATATGTGAGGTTGACTTCAGCATCCTTTCTGAACTCTGTCAGACATATAGGCCTACATATTCTTTACGAGCTCCTCTAGATGTCCTCTTATACAGAAACCTAGCTAACAGAAGAAACCAGATATGGCCAAGTTAAAGCACTCTTATTGCTCAACATGACCGATACAAAGAAAGGCCGAAACTAAAGATATGCTGGCAGTAAGCATGTGAGTGTGTGGAACATTGCTGGGTAGGATCTGAGAGTCCAGGTGCTGGAACAATTACAGTCTCTCCTCCTTTAGACTCAGTCGCACACTCATATACACACCAAGTGAAAGTGGACACTCCTCTGGATGAGTGAATTACCCAGTAAGGATAAAGACTCGGTGGATCATATTCATGGGTCAGGTTCCTTCTGCTGTCTCCTACATCATTTGCTGAGCTGCCATTGTGCTCCCTGACCCCTTGGCTTCCTGTTCTGCTTCCCTATAGCCACACCCACCACTTTGCTGAAGAAGTGATCACAGACGGACACACAGAGGACCTCCAGTGAGGGCCACAGATAAAAAGCCCACACCTTACAGTATGACCCCCCCCCCCTTCCAGCTTTTCGCCTCATTTGGTATTAGCTTTAAAATGACAATGAACTTCCGTCCCAAATTCTCTGCAATTAAAAACTTACTCAATAAAATTGCAGAATTCTAAATTTAGGTGGTCCTGTAAGTGGTTTCCTTATGAGTTAAATATTAAAAAAATCTCTTGTATTTTTAATCTTATTTCCTAAAAGAAAGGTCTACACCAAACAGACATTTTCACAATGACTCAGTCTAGCCTTTTATTTACTTTGTTATTTATTTACTGGTCAAGAGCTACAATTGACTATCCAACCATCAATTCCTGTAACTGCTCATCTCATTCAGGGTTGCATGGGACCCGGGGTTTATCCCAGAAGCTACAGGTACAAGGCAAGGAACAATCCAGGATGGGACACCAACCTATCTCAGAGCACGCACGCGCGTGCACACACACACACTTCAGCATCAACAATTCACCTCACCATATTTTTAGACTGTGGTGGGAAACAGGACAACCTAGAGGAAACCCCACAACAACACAGGAAAAACGCGCAAACTTCACACACAGATTTAAACGCCAGGCCCATAGGTCTGGGGCAACAGTGCTAACCATTATGCCACCCGCGACTGACCACATTTTTTAATACAAACACTGTAACACTGGAAAAAAAATCTGGAGCAGAAGCAGTTGCTGTTTACATTAACATTAGAACAGCACCGATGGTTTAGCAGAATCTGTAAATTATTCTCTCCATAGACTACAGATTAGAGATGCACCAATCCGATATTCGGATCGGTATCGGCGCAGGTGTTTTGACAAAACATCCTACCTATCGAGACGTGCTATCGAGCCTTTCTGCGCATGTGCAGTTCCACCGTTTTGGGATTACAGTTAGGTTTTAGGGGTTAGTGTTAAGGTAAGGGTTTTAGGGGGTTAGGGTTAGGGTTAGGGCTATCGATTAGCACTACAGTAGGACGTTTTGTCAGAACACCGGTCCAGACCTATTTGACGGATCGGCTATTGGCCATGCGCAACCGATCCACGTCCTATACTTACTTATTTAGTTTTTGGAAATCTCTAAAAAGATAGCTCCTATTTCGTGTTAAATCTATTTGTACAATCAATCGCACGACAGCTCTTTCGCATTTTAAATGTGTTTTTTTGCAGCATTCGAATCGAACGCTAACGCTGCCCCTCAGTCTTTTTTGCTATTCAGTGGGTGAGTACAGTGACTTCAGTGACTTCCGCCTGCTGTGACGTCATGCGCATACCTTTCGCAGCACGAGGAGTATATAAGACGTACGTGACAATCTGGGAGTATTTTACGCTTTGAACAGAAACTAGTAGCACAGCGATTTGCAATATTTGTAAGAGAAAGTTTTGAGAGGTGGGAATAGCATTTAATGCACAAATAACAAAGCGCACGCAGCTGTGCGAGACAAAAAAAGCAATGGATGATTTGGGAGTCGCTAACTTGAACTGTATTGCGAACTCGCTGCAGCTTGTGATACAAGAGGGGCTGCCATCGCTACAAAGTGTTACTGAGCTAACGCCAATGGGAGAAAAATTATGTTAAAATTTTAAGCATTCGCCACTTGTGTATACTTGCTTTGAAGATATCCATATTGAACTGCAAATGCCTCAAAAACGCTTAAAACAAGACGTACGAACGAGGTGGAACAGTACTTTATTTATGTTTGTAGTAGCCTAATTAAATATTTTTGTCATGCATTTTTTTCCATCTGTACTTACTAGCTTAAAAAATAATAATATACAAAGTATAACAAAGTAAAAAGAGCTCTTGTATCGGAATCTGTATCGGTAGTTGTGTATCGGATCGGAACTGAAAAAAATGTGG
Organism: Paramormyrops kingsleyae; assembly: GCF_048594095.1. NCBI lineage: Eukaryota > Metazoa > Chordata > Actinopteri > Osteoglossiformes > Mormyridae > Paramormyrops > Paramormyrops kingsleyae. Next base: position 25,041,556 of record NC_132813.1, read on the forward strand.
ATCGGTCCATCCCTTCTACAGATACAAACTGAAAAAAATAGTATGTAAAAAATAGTGACGTGCAACCTTTGTGCTCTAATTATAGTTATACAATTAATTTAGAAGCTGGATATAATAAGAGGATGACCAAAATAAACATATATATTTGTGTATGATTAATGTACTGTGTGTGTTTTGTTCCAGAATCCTTAGCATCTCTTGACTTGTAACTGTAATTTTCCCATAGCAAAGAATGACATATAACTCTTATATCTACTGCACAAAACATATCCAACTAATTATCATGTTAACACGATTCATGACTGATTGGGTGGAGAACAGCTGGCTGGGTATTGGTCAAGAAAAAAAAAAACAAGCAAACAGGGACCAGGTCAGAACTCTGAAAGAGAGGCTGTGCCCAAACCTGAAATAAAGCCAACATACCCACAGCACCAGGGCCTAGTACGGCCTCATCCCTCTTTATGAGCTTTATGTGCTTAAATGGTATCATTACGCTGCCATTTATAAATGACTGCTAGTCTAACCCAGCTGGGAGCACAAGTGCTGTTTTAACACATATGTCATCAATTATTATACTAGTGGCATTTACAGACATATACAAAAGGAAGGTAATTTATGAGTTTGCTATGAGTCACTGCACTGCAAAATTTAATACAAAAAAATGCAAATTATAATGTAAAAACATAAGTTGTCAAATATTTGACTTAAAAGAATATTGAATGCATTCCAGTTCACATAAAAATACAGCTTTTTCATTGATTTCTGTGCTTGGATAAGTATGTGTGCATTTTTAGATAACTAAGAATGTGCTCTTCAGCCTGTGTGAGTCCATAAGTGAGTCTGTCTGGCATCAGAGACACAGAAAGGTGTCATCATCATTCACTGTATTTTGTTCTTTGAGTATAATTTGCTCCTTGTGAATCGTCCCAAGACCAAGGTAAACCCTTTCTCATGAATCAATTAATCAATATTGACATGGCACTAGATCCTTTTCCCTTCTTCATTATTTTAATTAGCCTTTTAAATGGACAGTCCTCCGAGCTACAAGCATTTCATTACTACGTTAGAATGCTCTCACAGCAGCGACATGTGGCGTGGCTGCTGGCCCCCAGGCACTGTGATCGGCTGTCTGAAAGACTGCATGCTCCGCTGGATGACTTCTGAGAAAGTCACAGCTAATTGTAGCAATTCGTGCACTATATATAGGTTCACTCTTTATGTTCTCTATTAACAAGGGCTGCTATGTTTAACCCTTATTGAACAGGACAATGTGCCCTCACACACCCAAGGAAGCACACACACATTTACAGAATCATAAACACACATATGCACAGCTAAGCGCACATTCTCCGACCCACATTTTCACATGCAAGGTCCCATAGTTTTATTAAGGGAATTTATAATGTGTTTTGCCATCCAAAGAGTGTCCAGTTGCTGCTGGTAGCAATTTGTCAGTTATAACTGAATGAGGCTAAAGAGCGTGGGCAATGGGCAACAGGCAGCTGATTAAGCATTGAGGAAAATTCAAGGCCCACCTCTTTCCATGTGTCCCAATAAAGCTACACATGTGCCCTACATGGGATCACTCACTCACACCTCATCACACATCAGTGTCCCTACTGCCAGTCTGGACTCAATGAATGGGACATAGGTGCCTTTGCTTTTATTGTTAAAATGGCAACATTTTTCCATGTTCCACCAGGTGTTGTCTGTGCCTTCAGCCTTGTAGACTGCAATGTGTGTGTGGCTTTAGAGCAGCGCCCCAGGCCCTTTCCTCTTCTGTCGTGTTAATCATTACCTGTTCTCATACACCTCCTCAGCAGAGATGAGGGAAAGCTGTTAGATCTTAATCTTTTTTCGCTGCCAAGAAGCCCATCTTGATTCTATTTGTGAATTTTGCTCGTATGAGCATGCAAGACAATCAACAAGCTCTGCAACATGCAGAACAAATGAACAGGCATGTCCAGCCTTAGTAACTGGGAAATCTTATTATGCAGAACTGATAGTAGTCAAAAAGTCTACAAATGATCCTATGCTGTAGTTCCTGTTGAGCTGATATCCACCCCAGTAACCAATTAATAAATGTGAGTTGAGAGTGCATGTCTGTAGGACATTTGTCTAAGGCTAAATTAGAAAGATGACATTAAATCACAGGTTAAGCTACACGGTAGATAAATTCATTGATGAAGGAAGAGCGACCTCGAGGCATGCTGACAGCTGTAACATGGGCCACTTGCAGCTTGTAAGCGAGTCATCAGAGACTCCAGCGTGGCAACTGGCAGCCTCGCGTCCCGGCTCACCATACCGATAATGAGAGTCAGACGCACAGCCGGCTGCTGGTCTGGCGAGCTTGCAACGGGCTGGCCAGCACATTGTGATTTACTCGCTTTCGGAGCTGTCACGTCGAGATCTCAATTACACACAGTTACAACACGGCTGCATGCAGGCTCTGGCACGGACACAGCGCACAGATAAATCCCAATAAATATCTGCGGTTAGAAACAAAAATGAACGGAGGATTCATTTTGCCCTTTAGAAGGCATGACGTTAAAGTTTTTACAGTTTTGTAAAGCTCTGGCAGATTCCTTTTCTAACCCCTTACATCCAAGCACAGAGTTAATTGTGCGGCTATATGAAGGTAAATGAAAAAAAAAAATAACAGAAATAGAATGAGGAAATAAAAAGGCAAATAAAAGAGAGGATGGAGAAGAGGGGGAAAGGACAAAAAGAAAAGTGGAAAGGATCGAGGCAAATGAAAATGTTTAACAGAGAGGGGAGCAGTGCCAGAGGACTCAGATGTGTGTGAGAGCAGCTAGCAAGCCAAAGCTTCAGATCTGCTGTAATAATAGCATCAAACTACTGTTCTCTGATCAGATCCATATGCACTTTCCTGTTAGACTTCAACATCAAATCCCCCTAAATCTGCTTTACTCAGCTTTGGTATCTAACAAGCTGACCTTCTGATCCCCAGCAGCTTTACTGCATCTAGATTGATGACTATTGAGCTAAACTGTCATTTAGTTTACCAGGAATCTTAAATTATATACTGTGCTTATTAAATTACACACCCTCTCTACAGAGGAGCTGTCTACACACATAACCACATCACAGCGCCCTCTCCATGATCCTCTCGCTTGGACCTTGTGGTTGCAAATCTGGAGGGCTTTTGTAACCTTGTCTGTAACCAAACTAATCCGAATCTTTCAGTCATTACTAATATAATGATGGGACCCAGGCTGAACACTGAGACTGTCCGGGAATGTGGCGACAACACTGAGTATCATTGGAGTCACTGCATAAATTTGTTAAATTGTTGTGGCTGGTAATATAACTCAAGTATTGAAAGCTGATAAAACTAGAATATTACGTTCAGTAGGTAGAGCTAATCCTGCGATGAATTATTTTTTCACTGTATGTTCATTGTTTGCTGTTTGTTCAAATGGATGTGTTAAGAGCTTAAGACTGGAATGTTGATTGATTTGTTGGAAAGCCTGAGCACATAGGATTCCATAACAAGATCAGCAGATCTAACTCCAAGTTATCTGTGAAGTAAGTTAGCTATGCTTCTTTAACAAGCCATAATTACAGCTTGAAATCTTAGAGATGTGGAATTTCAACAAGCAAACCATCACTGAAGTTACATTTGTCTTCACTAATGCTTTTAAATTCAACTTCACCCGAGTGTTCTGGAACATCAATTTCTGCAGTTACGGAAAATATAGGAGACATATATATGGACCTTAAAACCTTATTAATTCTTTAAAATTTTTACATTTTTGCAATTATTATTATTATTGTTGTTGTTGTTGTTTTATTAATATTATGATTATTATTTTTATTATTATACATTTTTGAATTATACTATCAAACACAGTAAATGTATTTAAATGTGGGTTGGGGCTGATTTTCAGTGTGTCACACAGGGTGGTTAAAAAAATTACCACTAGAACCCCCCCATTGTGAAATGCAGCTGATTAACAAATAATGGATATATGTTTGTGTATGTATGTATGTATATATGTGCGTGTGTGTGAGCAGGTTTACCTTACCTTATGGGGACAAAATGTCTCCACAAGGTGATGAATACCCATTTTTTTCCCTTATGGGGACCAGTTTCCTGAATTTTAAATATTAAGCATTTTCCCATAGAAATGAATGAGCGGTCCCCATGAAGATATTTTTACCCGACTGTGTGTGTGTGTGTGTGTGTGTGTGTGTGTATGTACATGTGTATATAACTTGGTTACCAAGGAAAAATGTGGGTGCTAATGTGGGCTAAACCAGTTGAGAAACACTGCACTTAGACACACAGACACACCTCTTCAAATGTGCAGAGAGACACATGGATAGATGCACATATTCATCTGCACAGTGAGCATGTCCCTCTGTGCTCCACCTCCATGCTGTCTTACTTGCTATTGATGCTCTTCGCACACAACAGACAAAGCTGTATTTGCCCCAGACCAGCAACACAGCAACACATCTAAACAGCACAGGAGCTGTAAACATTAAAACAGCACTAGAGAGGCAGCTCACTTTTTACTGGATGTTGTATAAAAACTCAGAACAGCCGAAACTGACATGACTTGATATAAGCTGTGGGAGACAGAGATGAAATTATTCTAACTTTGAAAATGTGTAATGATCAAGCACTTAAATAGCTTAAAAGACATACAACAGCCATTTCCATGGGAACACAGTGTTTCTTAAAGTGCACAACAGAAGTTTGTTAAATCTCTGAAAATGAAGACATATTTTGATTGTCATCCTCAGAAGCTCATGATTGACCATAGTGGGTTTTGTTTATGTAATATGTGGAGTCAAACCCCCGCTGCAGTGCCCTCTGTGGTCAGGCCAGTATAAAACAGCAAACCATAGCAAAGCTGATCTGTCCTATTTGCTACCAAAATTACTGAGTAGCCACAGACACACATGAACACTTACAAACACACACGCACACACACGCATAAATACCCACGTACCTATCTAAATATTCCCATTCATTTCTATGGGAAAAACTCCAATCCCATCGATGACAACCTTAACCATAAGTTACCCAACAAAATACAAGTCTTTTGCTATTTTTAGTTTTTTGATTGCAGTTATAGATTTTTATTAAATGGAATTTCCCCTTGTGTGGACTGAAAAAATGGTCCCTACAATGTCAATTTATTTATTTTTTTATCTCATTGCAGGGACAGTTGGTCCCCACAGTGTAATACATATATGACCCCCCCCTCCCCACACACACACACGCTTTCCCACAAACACACATTCAGGAACACACACAGACATATTTCTGTCCAACAGGTTGCTGGCACGGCTGAAGGCCAGTGATGCGGGCTGTTGTTGGCCGCTGAGAAGTGCTGTGTTTGTCAGAGGAGTGATTAATGACCGCACCATGATAATATGAAGGAGAGGCATATTCATCCACACAAAGAAGCACATCAAGAGTTTCAACAACCACCTCATTAACTGAGTGTCCAAGTCACCAAGCAGCACCAGCTCATTGTGCCTCCTCTATTCATTGAGTGTTTTCTCAGCGTCACTGGACAGTCTGAGCACTCCTGTGGGCTACAGCGGGGGCCCGGCTGCTCAGCTGCACTGGCAGGGGCAGGAAAGCCAGCTGCAGCGTAAAGAGCCGAGCACAGAACTACAGGCAAAGAAAGCAATGCAGATATGCAGCACCTTGGGCAATAAAATCACTGCTGTATCAGCTATGTAACCTCAACTAAACACAAACTTTCTGCCCCTAGTTTGAGCTGCAAACAAGACATGGTTTGTCTTCTGTTCTTGCCCTAAAAGCTATACAGTTAAAAGCTGTATAGTGCTGGAACTGCAACACTGCAAGACAAAAATCCAGTTCTTGTTTGTATAATGACACTATCCAGTCAGTGAAAGGTGAAATAGTGAATGTTATCCTGGGCTTTTGTCCTCTTAGCTTTCATAAGGTTCTGAGCAAAATGTGCACTTCTGTCATTAACATCAGCAAATGTCTATTTTCATTATGTTTTGCTACATGTATTCATTACCTTAAAAGTGTTAGCGAGGTGCCTGTGAACTGTACAGGAGCACAGAACTGTAAGATTCCTCAAGAGCATATTGGCACATACTCATGAAAAGCATGTAGCACAGTCACACACTCCCATACACACAAAGGTACGGTGGAGATGAATGGACTTCTGGAGCAAAGCATAGAAAAACTTGGGGCCTTCCAGTAAGTCAACAAAAGTATTTGCACACGACAAACATGATGCTAAGTGCTTTATAAAATCTAATTATATGTTAAAATAGACAGGAAAAAAAAGTTCCAATATTGAATGTTCCATTTTCTGTTTTTAACCAGTATGTTTGTTAAATTTCTCATAAGGTGTAACGTACAAATGTTTGAAGTCAGAGAAATACATGTTGATAATTAACCTAAATGGATTTAGTTTTGATGAGCAACATACTGAGAGTAGAAAAATCAAAGGTAAATAACCCGTTTTTTTGATAGGCAAGCTAACAACAGGTGGAAAACGAGATAAAACAGTTGTGAAGAAACTTCACAGAACAAAAGAGTTTTTCTGTTCCACTTGCAAATGTGTCCCTCCTGGTTATATAAGAAAGAAACAAAGTGAGCTATGCAAGCAACTACAAATGAAGAAGCCTGGCATCATAATAAATGATAAAGAATACAAGATGGACATGGAGACATTTCTCTCTTTAACATGAGGTGAAGAGTTCAAAGTCTTTTTTATAGGATATAGATCATACAGCCATTGTTTAACAGTGATATTAATGAGGCCATGGTGGTGCTGCACTGTCCAACCTTGGGGCCCTCACTGTGGCACTCATGCCAGGGTTATCTTCATTGTATATAGATCATATAGCCATTGTTTAGCAGTGATAATAATACTGAGGCCATGATGGTGCTGCCCTGTCCAAACCTGGGGCCCTCACACATGCCAGCATTATTTTTTTACTTTCACTACAGCGACATAAGCTTTATTTCTCTAGGGAAAGGAGTGATAAAACAACCTTGTGACACAGAGAAATCACTAGTCTCTAAGTGCTCGTGAATATTACAATAGCGCTCCTGTCATGGCACTAAGAGCAGCGAAGGCCTGTTACTTCCTCATTTAAGGAGATAAAGAATGAGCGAGGTAAGTGCCAGAGTGAATATATGAAGCAGCCCGTCATAAATCAATTCCATCACCATGTTCATGTCGGAAATTTAATGAACTACCGTGGGCTTTTTATGCCTCTTAGATCTCATCCAGTGACCACTTGGTAGCAGCTCTGAGGAGACGTCACTGCCTCCGCCACTAAATCTTGGCCCAGCCATCGAGGACAAAATGTCCTTTATTCATGGGCTATTTAGTAGATCCAGATTTATTAGTGGGTATTATCTAACAAAAGGCACTTGAGGACCAGGGGGGGACCTGCTTTAACACTCTCCCATCAGCAGACTGAGGTCTGGGGGCTGAGAAGGTCAGGATCTTGCCCTTGTTAGCTAGGAGATAAAATCGCATCCTGCTCCCTGGCGTCTGTCCTGATGAAGGGACACTGTCTGACAACAGCAGACGCTGATGATTTGGGGCTGCTGTCTGGAATGTTACTATTACCAATCTGCACACATATGAACATCACTGATATTGTACTGCTGTGTAGCTCGGCACTCAGAGTTCTAAGCAGAGAGCAGGATGTCCAACTTCTCGAGTGCCAGTGTCAGGGAAGAAAGACGGCAGCATGTGAGCAGCCTCGAAGAGTCACTCAGGAACGTCAGTGACTCAGCCTCCCAGGTTCTCTGGTCAGATCTGCTGTCAGATAGTTCAGTAATGCCCTTACCACATAAATACTAGACAGGATTCTCTATTCTCCAGTACTAACTTAAATGACATCTGTCCACCCCACACCTCAGCTCCAGACTGGCAAAGATGTCTCAGTCTTACAGCAGCCATGACTGGCAAGCTTCCAGAGACCTATCCTCTCCTACTGAGAAGTGTTCTGAGTTCATGGACTTTCAATGACCTGGCTGTGACCCCCCAGTCCCGCCCACCTCAAGACACACTCCTCAGTCATCCCGCAGTGCCTTTGTGTTTCACATTATTCCAGCTGCTCTGTCTCTCCAGAGTCACGGACCTATCTTAGGATTCACTTCCAACTGACAACTGCTGCTTAACCAAGCAGTGCCAACCCTCTAGACTGTCAAAGACCATGGAAATCTCTCTAGTGAGCTTAAGTACTATACTAGTCCTAGCATTGCAGAAGCAAACTTCCCAGGTAACCCTGTACTGGAATACTGAGTAATGGATGTCATTGTTGTCATCATCACCATCATAATTAAATCATGCAAAATTAAGTGCCTGCAATGAAAAAACAAGAATGCCTTGTTTGAAAAGCACACATGCCGTAGAGATAGTTTTCTGCTGGTTTCTGATTGATATGAAAGACCCAGGGAGTGCCAGCATGTGTCAAGCAAACTTTCATTAAATAGCAGATTAATTACTGAATTTCATCTTGCTTAAGAACTTATTTAGTGTTTAAAGTTCCACAGATAAGCACACATCAAACGGACATTAGTATTTGCGTACTTAATGTGCTGCTTGTTATCAGGGATCGCCAGGAACTGGCCTATATGTATCTTGTTGTTTATTCTTCTTTTGAGTGGCACTGACGCAGGAGGGGTACATGCAGCCGGCCTGAGCCCCGCTGCCACACTCCTGCTGCTGGACCGAAGCCACGTCTTTAGCACTTACATTCTGCTTTCTCCCCAACCCCCCTGAGGTCCATCCATGCGCATATTATCATCCATAATGAAAACTAAAATAAGAAAACATATTCATGAACTAAAATAAAATAAACCAAACTACAACTAAATTAAAAATAAAAATATTGCAATAATTTGAATTTCTTTAATTATTAGGAACGTTTTGCCCATTGTAAGGGCATTAGTACATGTGTGCAGTATATTCATGTAGGATTCTCTAAAGATCAGCAATGTAAAACAGCGCTACAACTTCCAGTCCATCCCTAGAAATCAAATTACTAAAACTTACACTGAAACCGAAATATATTAAAAACCAAGTATAAATATATATTTAAAATAAAAACTAATAAAACCACACTGAAAACTGAATTCCAAATGAACATTGAAAATAATATGAAAATACAAACAAAATTTTTTGAATTGCTGAAACACTAAACCTCATTTTTGAAACAAAACTGCCAAAGCTCATTTACTGAATCAGTCACTCGTTTGGCGAAACTTTAAACAGCGCTCACCTAGTTAAACAAAATTTGCACATCTTTTTGCAAAACTCAAAACACATTCTTATTCATCAGAGCACATTTTACACAAAACAGAAATGCAAAACAGAAAACACAGGTCGCAAAAGTTAAGCACAGCCAGCACACAGTAGTCATCATTTAAACACAATGACTCAAAAAACTATTGATACATGTTTTTAAACATGAGAAGAAGCCAAAGAGTGACTAGAACACAGAATGCATGCTGGATGAGAGTGCAACTGCCATAGGTGGGTTGAATTTTGACGCCAAGGTATCGGCCAAGACGGGAGAGCATTTCCTGTGATTTAGATAAAGTTCTCTGTCCTGATCCAGCCCTGAGACATGGTTTTTCCTTGACTCTGGCTTGGCAGTTGCACAACATTTTACTGTAATATGCCTCTCATTTGGATTTTTTACTTTGTTCTTTAGAGTAATTTTTCTGAATTACTGAATTACTGAATACTGCAAACATTGCATATCGATTTAGTATAATTGTATTATTATTATTAATAGATATGTAACAATACACTCATCTCACGATTCAATGTGATTCTGAGTTCACAATACCATTTTCTCACAATTTTTTAACAGAATGAGCTGCAGACAAATTTATTCAAAAATGTTTCTTTATCTTTCTAAACTGTGCAAAACGTGTCCTCTTCTAACAGTGCAACTGAAATTGAATAAAATACTGTTAAAAAAAATCCCAAATCGAAATATAAAAAAAATCTTCAAATAAAGGGTAACGCTTTACATTAACTGCACCTTCATAATGCTTTTATATTGCATTCATAAAACGTTCAGTATACATAATGTATTCATTAAGTATTAAGAAATCATTCATAAACATCATTTATGTTACATCCTAACATCCCCTGCGATGGGCTGGCCCCCTGTCCAGGGTTGTTCTCTGCCTCGTGCCCATTGCTTCCGGGATGTTCTCCGAACCCCCCTCGACCCAGTAGGATAAGCGGGTTGGAAAATGGATGGATGGATGGCCTAACATCCCTTAACAGCTGTAATATACATTAATAACAAACATTATATAATAAACATTATAATTGTATAATCATGTAATGTTTGTTATTAATGTATATTAAAGCTGTTAAGGGATGTTAGGATGTTAAAGTGTACTTGCATGCTGCTTATGAATGTTCTATGAATGCATTATGAAGGTGCACTGAATGTTCTATAAATGCATAATGAATGCATTATGAAGGTGCACTTAATATAAAGCGTTCCCAAATAAACTAAGGCTTGCGTGTGGAGCTTTTTAGCGTGGTTTGCCTTTTTAATAATCTTCGCTCTGACGGTGGTGAATTGAGCTTACTGTGGTGCAGGTGGACATGCTGAAGCATGTTCGTTGTGCAATTTGTGTATGTTCTCGTTTTTGATCACCGGAAAGCTAAAATGCTGCCACACCGCCGATTTAAGATCGGGGGGGTGGGTCCTGAATTTCAAATTCGTTCGCCATCTCGCGTTCGGTCAAAACCAAAACTAACGTACGACATCGAAGTGAATACGCAGTGACATCTGACGTCTTAATTGAAATCAAATGTAATATTACGCCAGTTTTTCTGTTACGTAAAGTACCGTGAAGTACTCCTAAAGTAGCGATTCATTTTATTCAGTTTTATGTTTCTGTTCCTGCAAATAGAATTTGTTTTTATGTACACTTTAAGCATTTATAACTTTGTATCTTTCAATAAACTACGAACACCGGACGCAATTTTCAGCAGCCTTTCAGAGAACACCAACACAGAAGTCATACAAGAACACTATTTGTTATTCTTAAGTGAATAAGATATATGTAAAGCACAACAAAAATTGGAAGAATGATTAAGAGCAGTTGTGATGATGGAGCTGGTGAAGCATTATAATCAACGCTATAATGCCTTATGACTGTCAATACAAGATGCTTTATAAATTCTTATACTGCATTATGGACATTTGTAATGCATTATCAAGCTATCTACAGTGCATTACAGATGAGTTTCAAGTAATGTGATAGAATAATCATGTGGGACATGACAGTACAGATTGATTGAGATGCACTTAGTTATCCACTTCAAAAAGGAGAAACAATGCCTGCTGATCAGCGTTCATGCTCAAAGAAGCTGAAAAACTGGGCAAATACAATGATCTGGGGGGTGTTCCACAAAGCAAGATTTCACAGTGGGCTGGTTAACTTAAGCCAAATGTGATAACTGTGCAATTGGAGGAAAGGTAAGTGAAACTCCTATTGGACAATCATTACATTTGACTTAAGCTGTCTGGTTAATGAAGAAATCAAACTTTGTGGAATACCCCCTGGAGATTGAGATCAGCAGGATGTGGGGCACCAAGAGTTGTGCTGGTAGTGGTTGGTGCTCTTGGCACTATCAAAAACAAGAATGCCTTTAAGAATGTCTGGTCACCACACAGTACAGAGGATCATGCTGAACTAATTATCTTAGGTCCCTTGTCGGGACACGGACTACCCAGTAGCCATCAGGAAGACAAAGAAGATAATTATATTAATAATAATAATAATAATAATAATAAGAAGAAGAATTATCATCATCATCAACACACTTAATTCAGAACCTTTCATACAAATGAGATGAGCTCAATGTTTTATAGATTCTCTCAGAGCTATTACAGAACATGACACATCAGCTTACAGTTACAGTACATCAGCCTCCAGTCAACCCTCTCAGAGCGAATATTCAACCAACCTGTGTCCTAACTCAACTGAATACCAGAGGCACTAGCAACACCTCTCAATTAGTCTATGGGATCACTGAACTATAAATTTTATATTGTACTTGCTCTACTGATCCTTACTTACTCCTTACTCATTATTGTGTTGTTCTGACTATTGCCTGCAGGGCTGTTCCTTACAATTTTGTTGCCCTAGCGAGAGTGCAAATGGCTCCTCTTCACCACTCATCACCAATACACACAGGCACAAAGCAAGACAGCTTTCATAATGCCGTCAGTTACAGTGGACGTAAACTCAGCACAGCCACCATTTCAGTTCTTAAATTCACATCAACTTTTTATCAATATACTGTACAGACGCTCCTCTACTTACGAACTTTCAACTTATGAACTTTCAGGCATACGAACGAAGAGGACTGTAAGTCCAAATTGTGTTAATTAGGCTCCCGTTTCCTGTCCGCAACATCATTTTTTTTTCTGCGCGCCAATTCCGCCTAGTACAACTTCTGGCCGCTACTCCCGCCGCTCAGCAGCGTAACGTGTGAACTCCCAGCATCCCAGTTCTTTGTACTTGCGTATAACCTTAAAATGATGTTGAGTAACGACTTACGAACAATCCAAATTGCGAGCGGCCGTTCGGAACGTATCTCATTCGTAAGTAGAGGAGCGTTTGTACTTAATTATTAAAATAAACATAAAACATAAAATTTCAAAATTAAGTTATTTGCGGTACAATTGTAAATAATCTATTATTTGGGCACTGACTATAAAGTTAGAACATTCTCTCATTTTTGTATTCGGGTTTTTCATGTCAGACGGGACAGCTAATTTAATTATTATTACTAAATTAGCTTGCTAAAATGATGTCAAAAACGCACGATACATCTGTGCCTCTATATTGGATTTGGTTTCTTTGTTATCTTTCCTATGCTTCCTATATTACACTGCAGATGACTTTGATCATTTGATTATTAATTGATCGCTTGGCTACCAGGACGCATTAATAACTGCACACAGAGCTTAGCGGCACCTGCCAGCGCCAATGCGCCCCTCCCCCACGCTCATGCTCCACTATCATCCACCGCTGCTGTCAGTCTCTTAGGGCGTCACTGTCACAGGTCTGAGAGCAGGACGCTGCTTGTCAGGCCGATCTGTGTGTAGTCTGCCGCATTTCTTATTTGAAAATAGGACATGAGCACTGAATGTAACTTCAATCAAAATAAACGGAGAAAGGCAAATGGACCTCATCGGGTACACCAAATAAATTAATTTAAAATTTGCTTCTCTCTAGCACCCCCTGAGGCTGGTGGGACCCTAGGCCTTAAAATGGCCCCGTTTGCCTGGTATATTGATGTTGTCTTTTGTACTGATGATGTCATGCTTCAAGAGAAAAGCTAGGAAACACTCCAGTAAACAAGGAAATATATTCCACTGATATTCAAACCTGTACTGTGATATCCATGGTAGTTTTTTCACTTATGCCTTATCTCTGTGTTCTCAACTTAGACTGGAAAACCTAAAGCCTGGCATTTGTGTCCTTTCTATTTGTGATTCTGTAAATTCATTTAAATGTTATATAATATTATATTGGGTGCTATCCAAAGTGATGCCTTTTTCTCCTTTTATTAGTAAAATTAAAATGGCTGCATTTATCTTTCTGGCAGTCAGACACTGATGTGTGATATTCCAGGCCTGTCTGTGACATTCAGTTAGTGGAACACTCAGTTGCTGATTGTTTCTCTAACTACAGAATTCATCACATCCCAAAATGAATTAAGCTGCCATGCAGAAAATTCCTTTGTAGCCTTACTGTCAGGAATCATCATAAATAACCATGACATCATCTCTGCCTTATCTGTGGGACGGCTACAGCTGATCGATAGTGTGCCTCCCACAGTGTAAATAGCTCCTAATACCCTATCTCCCCCCTTCAGATGGGCCATGGTTATTTACGAGGGCTGTTAGGTTACAAGTCTGGCCTGTGGACAGGATTTATGCCACGGTGTATTCTGGATGGATGAAGGAGATCCGTCTTTAGCAGGATGAGGGACTGGTGAGAAAAGGCTCATCACAGCTGAGCTCTTCATGCACTCTCCACCCAACTCTAACGATAGTTTGACAACGGGGAACATCTGTTATGGTGGCAACGGAGGCTGGCAGGCCCATTGTGGCGCTGTGCGGCCTGCGTGACGAATCGGCCAAGGAGCAGCCAGAGTGGCAGGATGCGAGACAGGCAGCATTTCCATTTGTGTGAAAAATCTGGTTCATGCAACGGCCTGTATGCATGGGGGCCTAAGGCTCAAGCTGCCAGCAGTAATGGTGAGGGGCTCCTTAGCTGGGGTGACACTGTTAGTTAGAATTACAGCTAATAATACATGGGCTGCTCTCTGCATTCAGTCTGGAAAAAAACAGTAATTATTGAATGCTAGAATGACTTCTTCATTTTACTTATTTAAGAACAATTTTGAAATGGTCTGTCACCTGATACCTGCTGTGCTAGATACTGTGTAATGACAGGCAAAGAGAGCTGTTCAGAGTGATTTGACAGAGCAAAAGAGTGCCTCACAAAAAGTTTTTAAAGAGACAGATGAGTATAATAGTGGGAAGGTCAATATTTCTTCAAGAAGCTCAGCAAGAATGTTTATTGTCTTGTCTCATTGAGCCTCCTTCTATACACAAATTATTGTAGACAGATTATAGGGATAGAGTCGGCAACCTTGACAGCCATATTCTCACCTTTGTTCTGATAAAAAAAAAATGTCTCGCAGCTCTTGACATTATGACAGAAAAACCAAAACATTACAATGGAAAAAAGAGACCAACTTATGAAACAGGGACTCAGAAGATTTTCAGCGAAGGTAGAAAAGTAGAAGCTGAGGTTTTCTGTGTCTGTGTGTATGCAGAAGTCTCTGAGGGGATAACGTATTCAAAGAAAATGCTTTACTGTAATAAATTACGTATTTGTATCACCCACATATTTTTTGACACCTTACTGTGCATCCATCTTCCCACAGCTTGTCCAGCACACAGTCGAAGGAAAGGTGAGTGAACGAGATCAGACAGGATGCCAGTCCATCGCAGGGCACAGGGCTGGGGTACACTCTGGATGGGATGCCAGTCCATCACAGGGCACAGGGCTGGGGTACACCCCAAATGGGGTGCCTGTCCATTGCAGGGCACAGGACTAGGGTATACCCTGAATGGGATGTCAGTCCAATACAGGGCACAATTCTGGGGTACACCCAGATGGAGTGCCAGTCACTATGGGCAATTTAGAGATGGAGGTTTATGGACTGTAGGAGGTAACAGCAGATGCCCGTGCGACCTGAGGAGAACATGTGGACTCCCCCCAAACAGCAGGGGCCATATTCATGGATGGATATTAGACCAACTTGATCTATATAAAATTAAATATCAATTGTAACCTTTTAATCTCTCCTGGTATCCTTCAAGACATGATTGCCTATCCTGTTTATTAGTTGTTGTTTTTTTCATGCATGTTTCATGCAGATTTTTAATGTTTTAAAGTTTCTCTTGCACATTTTTAAAAAAGGATGTGTGTTTCTGTGTCTTTTCTTCCTCTCTGGGTCTCCCTCAATTTTTTTTCCTATATTTGTCTTCTTTGCCCATTTGGACAGTGACTGTCTCTGAGCTTCGTGTCCCTTCTCTTTCCTTCTGGTATTTGGCCCTGTGTCCTCAAATCCTTCTTAGCTCCACTCATAAACCTCAACACCCTCGAAGCGAGAGAAGCTGGCTGCCCAAACCTGACAATAGGCTTTTTTGTCCCCTGCAGGAACTGGTAGCTGTTCAGGAAGTGAGCCTGATCCAGCCTTCTGGTGCCAGCAGGATGATTTATGGCTGTGTGTCCTGGGTGGCAGTTGGACCTTGTCCTGCTGTCACTCAAGACAGACGAGGACTGCAGCCCAAAGAGAGGGTCCCCAGCACTCTAAAGAGATTACAATGCTTGTCATAAAGTGTCTTTGAGGGAGGGGAAGCGGCTATGAAACAGCCTGAAGAAAAGGAACAATCAGAAGAAGAGAGAAGATGGATGGTTCTCCAGCCTTTTCTCAGAGACCCAGTGTGTCCACTGCTCCTCCTGTCTGCGCCAGGGTTTTGTTTTGGCTGATGGCAAAGCGTAATCGGCTGAGAAATTGATTTTGCGAGTCTCTTTCTCATCTCTGCGAAAGACGCTAACTTGTTAGGACTTCACAGGCTTGCCAGGCTGGAGACAACAATTAGTTTGTTGGAGATGTCAGGAGCAGCCTCCAAGCACTGCCGCGAGAAATCCCCTCTGACGGATTGAGGGTGACAAAGCAGGCCAACGGGAGGGACGGACGGAGGCTCCCAGAGCAGCGGCGCCGCCTCGCAGTGCTGGCGTGCATTAACCTCTATCTGTGCTCGCTGCCGAACAAAGTGCCAGTCAGACTACCTGCTGGACACTGGAAAATCCCATTAGGATGTGCTGGAACATGAGAAATGTTGTCGGAGGTACAGGAGGGATCAGAGACCGCGGACCTGCTATGGCCTGGGCCGACCCCGCTGCCAGTACCCTGGGCATGCTGACACTCCTGCTGCTCTCCCTGTGTGTCAAGTCCGCCCTGAAAATGCCCCTCTGCTCCCTCTCTCTGCTTCTTCTTTACTGATATGTGTATTTCCACACTCAAATCCATCCATACAGTACATCCATCTCCTATACCTGCTTGTTCTATGTAGGGTTGCGGGGTTCTGGAGACTACGGGCATCGACCCGTTGCAGTGCACACACATTCATATCTTTGTGGGGACCCTCCAGTAATTTCTTTGGGGAAAAAACTCAGCGACAACCTTAACCCCTATTCAGCCATGTCAGCATAAGTAACCAAACAAAACAGTTAGTTTTTTGATTGCAGTCACGAAAAAAAATTAAAAAAATAGCCCCCACAACATCAAAATAACAGGTTGGTCCCCTCAATGTGATATATACATGACCCCCCCCCCCACACACACACACACACACACCAACATTCGCACACACATTCAATTTGGTAACTCCAATTCCCCTTGGCATGTTTTTGGATTGTGGTGGGAAACCAGAGAACCTGGAGGAAACCCCAGGAAGACACAGGGAGAAAATGCAAACTGCACACATACGGGGCCAGGGTGGAGACTTCTGTTAGAGGATCCAGTGGCAAGAGGGACAGCCGCAGGCACACAGTGACGATTGTTAATTTTGTTCAACAAAAAAAAAAAAAGCATCTTGCATAAGAATTGATAAAATGAGGTATGGCTGCAGAATACAGGCTTATAAGCCAGTGAATGTATTTTTCAGTAGGAGCAAAGCATGATGGGTACAGTGAAGTATTAAAATGTGAATCTGATAAGGGTTTGGAGATATTTCAGTTACTGGCGGATGTTGACGGCAGCCTGTTTTGTACATGAATGACACAAAAGCCTTAAACCTGAACTTCACATCTGCTCTGTGTGCATATTTATCTGCAGGTCTAGTGCCTCTGGCAAATCAGCTTCCTTCCTATTATCCAAAGACATTCAAGCAAGTGAATCTGTGATGTGCCATCACACAAAAAGCCTGTGGCTGAAACACTGATTTCTAAGGCAGCAAAGACCATCAGCTCACACAGATCAAGTACTGGGACAGTACCTTCTTAAAGAGACAGAGGCAGACAAACGATGGCTGACTTTCCTTATGTATTCATACAACCCTGTTTCCAAAAAAGCTGGGATGCTGTGTAGAATGTAAATAAAAAAAGAATGCAATGATTTACAAATCTTATAATCCTGTATTTAATCGAAAATAGAACACAGACAACATATCAAATGTTGAAACAGCAAAATTTAGTTTCATGATAAATATATGCTCAATTTGAATTTGATGGCAGAAACAAATTGCAAAAAAGCAGGGATATGCGAGCTGAGAAAAAGAAAGGTGAAGAAACTAAAATCCCAGTTCAATTCAAAAATACTTTATTTCCAAGGGAAATTAATAATAATAATATTAAAGAATACTCAATATTTTATACATAAATATATGTTTTGCATTTTTATAGTAGGTAGATCATTCTAACTTGGTCATTTATAAGTAGCTCGCAAGCTAGCGTACCTTCAGAGCGTGTGTTTAGTACAGCAGGTGACATAAAGTGGTGAACCTCTCCCCATATTGACTGCACAGAGCCTCTCGGGGGGCAGGGGCTCTTTTTATATCCGATCATCTTACTGACCTGTTGCCAATTAACAAAATTATCTGTGAGATACTCAACTAGGTGTTTTGTTTTAGCATTACAAAACTTTTCCAGTCTTTTGTTGCCCCTGTCCCTACTTTTGAACCATGTTGCTGGCATCAAATTCAAATTGAGCATATATTTATCAAAAATTTTCCAGTTTCAGCATTTGATATGCTGTCTTTTTTCTATTTTCAATTAAATATGGGTTTATATGATTTGCAAATCATTGCATTCTGTTTTCATTTACATTTTACACAGTGTCCCAGGTTTTTTGGCAACAGGGTTCTATTTGGCAGGCCAGGACGTGGACAGCAAGAAGGCTCACTACTGTTTGCAGTATTCCAACCACAAACAGAAAGAGTGCTTTTGTAGAGTAGTATTAGTGCTTGATTATTTTCGTTAACCGCTACTTAGATTTACTGCCTGGGTAATACAAGCTGACTTGCAGTTAAGCACTTACGTGACTCCGGGCAGGAAAATCAGTGTACAGCTTGGGCTCCCATGCTGGACCAGACCAATAAACTCGTATACGGCCTTCCCTCAGAGCCAAGATGCTTCTCTTGCCCTCATTGTGCGGACATTTGGTAACAATCAAGTGTTTATTTGAGGGAGCCCCAAGATATGGTATCTATGTGCTGCACACCTACATAATTAATTACATTTGTTTCCTGTACTCCTGTCTGTGCACATGTGTATTTATGTACAGGCATGTATGGGCACTTTTCCACCGCACCAGGCACCATACTTTTGGTATGGTACTTGCAGTACTTTTCCTTTTCCATTGACTTCTTCTGGTCAAGTATCAGTACCAAACATTCCAGTGCCTAAAGTTCCAAACCAGCTGGGGTAATTTTTTGGTACTTCAGTACTTTGGGGTGGGACTTGCAAACTCTTTCTTTGTCGATTGCTTATGCAAATAGCCTTCACAATACACAATACACAATACAACCGCCGTCTGGAAAAAAGGAATGAATTTAAAAATGTGGTAATATTGGACAAATGAAGAGATCCAAGCTTTAATTGCGATCTGCTCTGAAGAACAGATTCAACAAGGTCAGGATGGCATGATGTGTACAGTATGTGTGTGTTTGTGTGTCTACAAGTGAGCATGTTTGTTTGTGTCTTTATGCGTGTGTGTGTGCTTGGTGTGCGTGAGTGTGTTTAAGAGGAATTCAATATGAACATAATTCTCGCTCTTGTCTAGACGCAGGCCAGGCTGCGGGTTCCAGTGTGTGTGTGTCAGTGTATTTATTTATTCAAGTGTTACAGTTTCTGTACATGTGATGGCACGTGTTTGTGCATTTGTGCATCGGTGTCCAATGTTTAAGGGAAATTCAGTATAAAAATACCTCTAGTTCTTGTTTGTGCCCAGGCTGGGCTGCAGGTCCCCATGTGTGTTTGTGTGTGTGTGTGTGTATTGTCTCTGTAAGCAGGATGTTATAAGGGGCCAGCATTAATGGTGTAAGAATATGCCCTCCAAGCCCCCCGCCGGGCCTTTCTCCACAGGTGAAAGACCCCCCCCATCCTCACATCCTCTTGGCCTCTAATAAGGTCACTGACCCCCTCAGTGCTGCAGCTTCCCCTGATCAGCCCTGTGCTCACCTGTCTTTGTGTTCCGGCTACACCCTCCACTTGTTCAGGCCGCTAATACTCGGCTTTGTCTTCCTACAATTCACTCTGATTTTGTTTAATCAGTTAACCCAGCTTGCACTCCCTGCAGTGGCTGTGCCAAAGGGAGGCAGGAGACACTGAGAGAGGGAAGAGTGGCCTCCACACAACTGCAGGAATTCACGGACCATCCACTTGTTGCACGGAATTCTGCTCTGCTTTTTCCATTCTCCTCTGTGGCCCCTATTCCTCTTACATCGGATTAGAATGCTGACAAAACAGCACTCTCTTTTTTACTGCCAAGTATGGCAGATTCCTGAGGGAAAAGGATTAGGACACATGCAACAGAAAAGGGTGACATAATTAAAAGAATATTTCAAAGTATTCTAAAATCTAAAACTAATTCTTACTTTATGGTTTTTTTTATATCGCTGTTAAATTATACTAGAAGGAAATCTTGGCATACTTTGTGAGAAAATTACAGAAAAACAGGGCTGAACTCATCTGCCAATGTATAATTTAGAAAGAGATACAGCCGAATTTAGCTGAGAAGAGAGGTGAAAATTAGCTTAATTGAATAGTGAAAGGGTGTGTATCTCTGCCCTTGGGAATGAAGAAAGTTACAAAGGGACTGTTTAATTGAACACAACGTACCCAGAATGGAAAAGGGGGCCCTTATGTAGGTTGCTGGGGCCCGTGGAGGCCCCAGCCCCCACCACAGCAGTGCCTATGGAGTCCTAGGGCATTGCATTAGCACTGTAAGCTGATTAGGGTGAGGGGGCACAGCTCTATTCGCCAGCACAATGAGGGGAGGGGGGGGGCTGGTGGCAGAGAATCATCAACGAGGCTGAAGCAAGGAACTATTTGCATGGACAAAAGGGAGCTTCCCATCATGGAGAGCAGCAAGCAAGCCTCTTACTACAGCACAATGAGCAGGAGGTGGATGAAATTTAATACAGCCGCTTAGCTCTAATTACAAGCCAAAATCACATTGATAACACTGTCCTAATAAATAATATCAGAGCGTGAGCACCCAGGCTCTGCAAGCTGCGGTGGTGGCGAGGGTGAGTGCTGCAGCTCCAGCTGGCCGATCTGCACGCCTCCCTACGCACAGAGCCTGGCCTGCTCCATGCTTTAAACAATAAGCTTTATTGTCTGCTTTGCTATTCACCAAATGGGCCTGACCACCCCCTCTGCTCACACCCCTGCCCTCTGCCCATGCTGAACATGTTTTTTAATCACTCATACACTAACTCCTAAAAGCACTTCAAACTGTCAAGAAACTCTGCTATAGGACATAACAAAACAGCATTCAATAACTTCAATGAAACAGCAACAATTATTTCAAAATATATAAGAACATAAGAACTATACAAACGAGAGGAGGCCATTCGGCCCATATGTGCAAAAGCCACAAGTAACTGTGGAAATCCTGGACCCAGCTTGTCTCTTTTTTACAACCTCTTAAACTCGTTCATCCTAATAGGGTCTGGAGTTATGGCACTCATGCTACAATTGCACACTAAATAGATGCAGGTTCATTTCCTTCCTTAGTGCACTTTGAGTGGGAGGACAGCAGGACGCTTACATGTTGGGGGAGGTAGGGGCATAGGAGACGCCAGGAGATGTTCTGGCAGGTGGGGCCCGAGAGCAGGAGAGTGACCCCGGACACTTGGGGACCAACTGCATTCATTCAGGACAAGGGCTTAGAGAGCCCCACCCACCCAGCCCAAATATGCACTCTGCTCTTTCTGCCCTGACATGGCATCTGAGTTACAATGACAAAAATCTGGAGAAGATCTGCAGCTCACTGAAGGTCTCTGGGTAGCTGGCGTGGATGGGGCAGGGCCAGGAGCTGACACAGGGCCTAATCCGTTGGGGCTATTCACACCGTCTGCTAATCTCCCACTCTCCAGGGCACACAAAGGCCCCCATAACCCACTGCCCGCCAGCCCGCCTGCCTGCTACACAGCCACCTCAGTTCCCACTCAAGGAGGAGGTGCTCAGCTTTAAACTCAAAAACACCCCCATGAGCTTACTACATTGATCCAAAGGCAGAAACCTGTGTAATATAAATGATGTGCCTGCGTTTTGCTACATGGTTAAAAACCGAAGTGCTGAAATTTTCTAGTATTAAGTGAACAACATTTAGTAGCGTGCTTTAATGTAAAAACGAAAAATGAAACACTATAATAAATCAATAAAAACCAGGCCTATACATGATATAAATAAGACTGGTCAATTTTACTCCTAGGTAATAAGTACTAATCTGGTAAACAGAAAAACCTCATTAAGCATGTATTTTTTTTTTACTTTAACCAATCTAAGGAATGTACTGCTGCAATCTGCAGGAAATTTTCAGCTTACAGTGTAAGGTTACTGAAGAGCACTGCTGTGTGTGACATTTCCTGTGACATGGGTGTCAGGCTGCAGGTGATGATGTCACCATTCGGATGGGAGAGAGGACACCCCTCAATCTCCCCCTCCTGTCTGACCCATCCTGTCAGCCTCGGCCCAGATGCCTTCATGCACGATACTTGCACCATTTTTTGTCTTCTGTAAAAGCTCAACAGTGAGACTGAAAGGCTCTTCAGCATAATACACACCATAGAACCAAACAAACATTTGAGATACTTCAGCATCTTTCACTCACGTGATAAGTTGAACCTTCATTTCAGATATAGGGTGGTACAAGGACATGGAGCGTACAAGGAGCTTCAGCAAATGGCAAGCACATGTTAAGGTTTTGTTGATGACTTTTAACTGTCAATTGCAAATTATTTGCTGACAGAATTCTACAGACATACCTGATTTTTTTAAATAAATTATTCTATAACTTGCATTATTTGAATAAAAAAACGTCATAGTACACAATGTATTGCAATTAATGTTCAGTTGCACCAAATACAAGAAAAGTCCACAGCAGCTCGCACCAAATAATTCCCATACTGTCCAGCTATTTCTTGTGAAACAAGCAGACTGTTAAAATATTTATGCATGTTTCGTTAAGGTGTCATCCGATGCTTAGCAGGAAACAGGAAAATATTGACTTAACGCACCAGCATGTTAACACCAGAAAATTAAATCAGTTTTCTTTCTCTTGCCATCTCTTTAACACTTGGCTGTCGGCTGCATCACCAATACATCTTTTCCTAGAAGAAATCTCCTTTTTTGAACGGTAGCTAAACAGGTGGTCTTCCACCATGGACAATAACAATGGATATATTTACAGAGGCCTTCTTTCCCATAACTCGCTAATTCTGTATTACTGATACAAATGTATTTATAGGATATGGTGGTGGGGGGGGGGGGGGCTCCTCCTAACAAACAGCCCCCACCTTGACAGTGGCCCAAAAGCAGCAGCCCATTTATCACCCTGCCCAGATGGCCACATGTTTATCGCTCCCTGGTTGGTGACATCACCCGGGTACACACACAGAATTGATGATGAAAGCAAACAGATCTATCTTGCTTGCATTTACCAAATCAATTTCATTTTTACAGGCCCTTGCATATTGGCATATTGACTGTCGGGGGCTTAATGGCATTTACCATATTTAATGCAAGGATGTCATCACTGAATATCCCTTCTGAATAATGTGCCATTTCATCATAAATTCTTTACAACTTATTTACTTAATGGAAAGAATTATGGCTCCTGTCAAAGTAGTAATTAAACATAATGATACAGTATCCCTCTGTCCTCACTCCTGGCTCTCCGGCTTTTTAAATACATATTATTCAAGCTTCCCGTAAATAACATCCCGATTAAAATTCATGAAACCTTTTTCTTTATTTCCTTCCATGGGAAAAAAAGAAAAATGGAGAGCTTGTTGAACTGGCAGTAAATCTCTTGGGGAGAGACAGAATTTTTCAATCATATTAAAACCTAATGTTACCAAACATAAAAATGTTTTTTTTCAATCAAAGTCTCTGAATGGACTTAAATAAAAGCAGCAGAGCAACAATAGCAAATGTGAAACCTCACTAAAACATTAGCAAAACTCCATTTCTGTCATGATTTGCCATTTTTCCTTGCCTCAGAAGCAGTAGTTGATGCCACTGGTGGGACAGTCCTGTCAATGGCAGACATTGTTGTTTACTGCATTTTGGAGCACCTGTGTTTAAAAAAAAATGTTTCTTCCTCCATATGAATCGATGAGGCTGATTGTCCTCCTCTCACCAGTAAAACCTGCCGGGTTAGCCTATGGCTGACCTTTGACCTTGTCCTATAACCCCACATTCGATTTAATGCCTTGACTGACTAACATCTGATTGGGAAATGCTCCATGGATCTTTAACTCTGATAACAAAAAGACATTTATGGGTCTTTATTTTAATTGAAGTACGAGCAGAAATAAAAGGGCAGCACTTTCAGCTCTCACCTTTAATTCAGAATATTCCTCATTGCTAAAGCATGTACAGGGGCTGCTCATTCATGCAGCAGACACAAACCACCAGACACAACATTACACAGCAGAGTATATAGCAAACAGGGCCCCCCCATATCCCATGAGGTGATTCCAGGCCTACCTTCCAGCTCTGCGTTGGGCAGCTTCGCTGCGGCCTCTGCTTGCTCACGTATGGCCCAAAGCATTCCCCCACATCCAATCGCTGGCGAGCCCAGACACCAAGGGCAGAGGAAACTGCCTGAGACTCACGCAGCTCAAAGACCTGGGCTGAAGACAGGTCATCAGAAATGCAGACTGGGGCCCGAGAGAGGGAATGTTCCTCAGGAGTGGCTCCACCACTGGATGGACTGGGTAAGCTGGCAGGAGGATCAGCATAGGACACAAAGTCAGCTCCATCACCTGTAAGAAAGATGAGGCATCACTGTTGTTATGGTTTGTGGGGATAATGTTTGACCAAGCCCTCTAACATCATAGTACTGCAAACTATTCTACTAAATGACTGAGAATTTTACAGAAACTACTGTACCAAAACTGTTCATGGAAAATAAGCTAGGAAGGTTACTTCTGAGTGTGTAGATGCTACACACCATAGGCTGACCTCTGATGCTGGAGGACTGGTGAATTAGGAGTGTACTGTTTGCAGAAAAGTATTGTGTACTGCAGGGGTTCTCAAACTTTTTGTCCACATCAGATTTCTGTTCAAATTCAGAGATCTAGAACAATTGTTAATAACAAAACAGCATTTCATGAACTTTAATGATTTAACAATAACTTTTGATATAGACACGAATATTTAACAATAAAGGGAAGTTTTTAATGCTCACCAATCATTCCAACTCTCTGTCATTGGGGGGGAGGGGTGGTTATGACAAGTTATGTGTGTGAAGTTTGGTGGTTCTACCTTACATTTTGTACTTCAAATTACGTTAAGCCTTTTAATATTAACTATATTGATTCAGAAGGTGCAGTTTTGACTGGGGCAGGATTAACTTGTGGTTTAGTCCGCATCTGGACCACAGTGTTGACTTTGAGAATGCTGGTGTATTGTAAAGTATTGTGCAGTAATATGTTGTGTATAAACCTCCCCTTCTTGCTCCTCTCCTAGAATACTGTCCGTTTGAGGCACAGAATAGAGTACAGTGTTTCACTGAAGGATGAAAAATTCCCTCTAAAGCTATACTTGTGCTGCAAGTAGACCTTCTTCAGAAACAAAGGGTGGAAAGTACTCCTGTATGCCTAAAGTTACCATAAGTTTAAAATACAGTGCAAAACACTGACCAATATTCGAATAATGACTGGTGAAAATCAACTAGTAATTCTACCAGAAATGCCCATCCCTATCATAGTTAGGCCTTGAGCAATATGCCATCACTGCCAGGCCTTGAGCCAGTGCGTGGCTCAAGGCCAAGATATGCCATATCAGTCAGGCATTGAGCTACACTCCGGCCTATGATTGTCAAGGACTGGGGAGGATCTGGCACGCGGGCGAGGCATGGTGCAGGCAGAAAGATGCATGACCCACTGGCGGCTCACAGGAACACAAGGGTTTATTAACAGGACTAAACATGCAGGGAAACACTACAAAACAAAAATCAGACCACGAGGGGTCAAAAGTTTAAAGGGATAAACAAAGACTAACTACAAATGGGTCAGGGCAACAAGGGGCAGATAGACTACAAATAACACAACATTCAACAACACTCTGCAACCATCAGCGGCCCACTGGGGAAGTGAACTCAGGCAGAACCTAAATACAAAAACCAGGTAACAAGACAGCAGGAGTGAGACATAGACAATTAACCAATCCGGGAGGGTGCAGGGCAATGAGCAATCAGGTAAACACAAAAGGACAGAGAGCAGGTGAAACTAATAATTAACTCAAGGAACTCAGAAACTAAACAGGGAAACAAAATCCAACACTAGGGAAAAACAGACAGGTAAAACACAACCAGTTGTAAAGCACAAAGCAAGAAACCAAAACTGAATACAAATCACAGGAACTAGAAAACTGATACAAATGAAACACTAGGAACAAAATACAAAAACAGAGGAGGGGGGATTCAAACACACAACTGAGGGGGTTACAGGTAGCTGCATGCTCAGCTCATTGAGCGATGCAGCCATTCAGGGAACTGGGGAAACACTAAAGACTTGAACAATGGGGGAAGACAGGAAAGACTGGGACAAATAGGTGCTGACCCTGACAATGATAAGCCTTCACAGTCAGGCTTTAAGCCACACTCTGGCCTACGATAGCCCGTCACAGTCAGGCCTTGAGTCACACTCCAGCCTACGATATGCCGTCACAGTCAGGCCTTGAGCAACGCATATGCCTACAATACGTCATCAAAGTCAGGCCTTGGTCCATACGCCACCTCGTTCCTTCTGTGGGACATGAGCCTCAAGGAGCAGCAGCTCCCACAGTGTGCATCATGTGCAATTAGGGAGCTGTTCCTAACTGGGTCTGACACGTAGCACAGATCCCTAATGAGCCGTGTGGCTGCTTCCTGTACATCCTCAGCCATCACATGCTGCCTCTCATCTGTGTGACAGTGTGTGCTGAGCAACTCAGCTCCGGGTCTGTCTAATCAACCACTGATGTACAACCTGCCAGCACCCAGCCCACCCTCAGCTGAGCCTCTGCTCCTCACCCAGCTCAGTCAGAATGGGCCTGGACAGACCTGCCTAGGCACATCAAGGCCACCACTCCACAATGCCGCTCACAGACTAAACGCCTGCACTTCCACACACTAATACCAGTAAACCAATCTTCATTTCAACTACAGCAGCTATTCAGGCTTTGAAATATTGTGGAGTGAGTCTGTAGATGTCATTATCTGAGAGCAAGCAGCAAAGTGAGACAGCAGTCAGTATAAAACAATGGCCACAGCAAGTATGATGCAGGAGTATAGATGTATAGATGTATTTATGCCATTGAAATTTAGCATGCTTACCATGTTAGCATGGTTACATTTTGGAAAATATAAGATAGGGTAAGCTATTACACAGTTCTGGAAAGGGGAACTAGACTAACTATTCACTATATATACACAATATTTCCTCATACCTGTCAAATCAAGTGACTCAGCTACATTTACATAAATTTATTTAGCAGATGCTTTAGTCCAAAGTGATGTACAAGCAAGATAATATATCAAAAGGACACAGTTCTCAAGGGGTGAGCTTAGGTATAAATATTGCTGAGCTGAGCTGAGCTTCAAATGCCCAGTGTCTCATCAAGGTGTCAATGAGAGAGAAGTAAATCAAGTTGAAACACTAAAGAAGGTTCATGGTTTCCAATAACCCGAGAAATGATGCAGAAAGCGAAGCAAAATGTTGTATTGTAGTAATTGTCATGGGACACATTTGATTTCCACCTGAAAAAGTATCTTATTTTGCAATTATGAAACATTCCCTCCAAAATACAGGTTAAAGTCAGTTCATTTACATATATGTAAATGTCTGAACCAGGGATTGTCAACCTGTCCAGACACAGACAAACATGTCTGTGGTAAAACTGGTCTGTGTCAAAATTGTTTGATTCAGAAAAAAAAACAAAAACTATGTCATAGGGCTGGGGCGATATAAACAATATATCGATTTATCATCATATAAAATCTAAGAAAATAGGATGTACTATTTTATTGTAATAAAACTGATCAATAACACACATCAGCCTATCAATGAAACTAACGCAATTCTTCGATCCAATCATATGGCAGTCTATTAAGAATGAGTTGATTGAGTTAGAGGAGTATGCATGATTCTGTTTTAATAATATGATGGAAGAAATAAGGGCTCCCTCATAGGAATCTTAAATCGTCAGTAAATAAAGCGACAGCTCAACAGCCACAACATTTTTTTAATAAGAAGATATTATGGCTAGACCTGGTAAAAAAGGCACCTGTGTCATGGCGGTAAATTTTGCGGTTTTACAGTGCTATGCACTGTAAAATTTGCCAAAAATTTGTGAACTAAAACTGGAAATACTACAAACTTATTTCACCACTTGAAGCATTAACACGTAGTAGAACATACAGAATGCAAGTACTTACTATTGACTGGGTGACCAGCAATGTCAAACCCATTCCCTGGAATGAGCAGCAAGACAGTCAGAGAAAAATAGGTTATGCCCTACAACAAAGAACTTCATTTTTTGTATGATTTATATAACAGTAGATTTTAGTTTGCAGTCCATTCAATTTGTCACTTTTTTCATGCTCGGAATCTCTGATTAAGGGCAATTGTAAGGGAGTTTTAAGCAAAATAGATTTTTAAATATCATGTCTGTGGTACAAATTGCATTTATTTTTTTAAAAATCCATCAGAATCATGGTGATGAACCCTAGTATGCACATTATGAATATGACTGTCCTCTGCTGTGTTCTGAAAACAGACAGCACTGTCTGTCTGTTTGGGCTGATGTCGACTTCAAGTGCCAGGTCCATGCTGTTTCTACGCTGTGTTTGACACACGTCTCTGTAAGGCTTTCCAAGTGGCAGAAAAAAGCCTCTATAAGGCAACAGGGCCCATCTGTTTGGGAAACCTAATGTACACTCCTGCAATTGTGTAATGATTTTCTAGCAAGATTGTGTAACATGGTTAGGACTGTGGAGGTACTGCCTGCCACATGTTTGAGACCATGGGCTTTTAAAGGTAACTAAATCTCCCCTTTGCTGCTTTACTTCAAATGGTTTAAAAGTTTATACTCTTAACTGAAACCTTAAACAGCTCTTTCCAGCTAAAAAGTTCTAACATATAAACATATACATTTCACAAAGATACACAAAGCAAATTTATTACGCTCAGGTCTGAAACCGATGTTTCTCACCCTGTATTAGACTCAGGTGTCTGTAATGTTTTCCCTGGAACAGATGCCACGCAGGCATGGTGTGTAATCATTCTTTGCCAAACTGAGAGAACAGAGGTCACTATCAAACAGAGCAACATGTGCACCAAGCCAGCAGAACTACCAGTCAAAGCAGAGTCACTGAGGTTTCTGGATGGGGCACCAAGCAGCAGAAATCCTTTATAGGACTGACTGGGGAATGATTCCCTCCAAAATGATGCCAGCAACACAGTAGCCCAGGGGAGCACTCAGTGATATATAGTGTAGGGAATCGTGGAGACCTACAGTACAGATTGGGCAGTAGACATGAGATAAGAATGATGCTTTATCTTGCTGAACTGCTTAATAGGCCACCATCACTAAATTAACCATCACTAACTTATAAACATATCCACAAGGACATATAGTCATTGTCTTATAACACTCATAACATAACAATTGATGACAGTATTTCACAGGCATGTCCCATGAATCTTAATTGGAAGTATATAGTACTTTTCAGTAACTTCCCAGGTTAATACTCTGTTAATTGTTGACAATTGTTACCAAACAGGAAAGAAGACCTGCTGCTTGCCAGGGGGCTGAATTGAATCACATGACATCTACTTGGTGTGGCATGATCATCGTAATGGTTTCTAAGTAAAATATGCAAGCAAAAACAACATGAGCTTGCCTTTCAGTGTAAGGACAAAAGCTGCACAATTCTGAAACACTCCAGGGGAGTTGTTATCGCCAGTGTATTGTTACAGCTACTGTATATATGGGAGAAAGACAAAATAACAACAACATAATGAAAAAGAAAATGTAGTACTTGAAATAACAGAGAAATTCTCAAATGTGAACACATGCATCTACACATTTGCTGCTACTGCAATTTCGTTCTACTCAATTCTGACAAAGAATTCATTAATTTTTATTAAGTGGGAAAACATTTGTTCCTGTGACAATATCTGCATCGGTGGAATGATTTTCACCTCTGCGACAAGATGCTGGGCAAACTAATACATCACACGATTACCTCGAGCACTGCAAGA
Source organism: Paramormyrops kingsleyae (assembly GCF_048594095.1). Lineage (NCBI taxonomy): Eukaryota > Metazoa > Chordata > Actinopteri > Osteoglossiformes > Mormyridae > Paramormyrops > Paramormyrops kingsleyae. The sequence goes on from NC_132813.1 coordinate 25,071,652, forward strand.
CCCCCCCGTCATTAGGGAGTGAATTAAAGATGATAGAAAGAGCTATTAATCACTGTGACAAAGGCCTTAATGTTGCAGTGACCCTGTCATCGCCTGGGGACATCATGGAATGTACCGAGGGGAGAAATGGAAACATATGTTTAGGCCAAAATAAGCTACCTGAGGAAACAGTCTCCTTGTGCTCCCTCTCTGTCACTGGATAAACTTGTCAGGCACAGGTGAGTTTGCTGGGAAGGGAGAGAGGTTTGCCCCCTCCCCCAGTCTTTGTGGTAATCCCTGTAGTACTGCAAAATTCTGTCATGATTTGGAATGTAGCCAATGTCTGACTGGTATATGGAAGTCACTAGGGTATATAGACTTCACCAGGGTATATGGATGTCACCAGGGTATATAGATGTCATCAAGGTATATAGACATCAACTAGGGTATATGGAAATCACTAGGATATATATACGTCACCAGGGTATATAGACATCACCAGGGTATATAGACATCACCAGGGTATATAGATGTCACCAGGGTATATGAATGTCACCAGGGTATATGGTTTTCCCTTAATTCATTACATAAAGTAAAAATAAAAGTTGAGACTGCAATAATACTGCAATATAAAATGAAATATAAAATGACACAACAGTTCCATTCCTATAAATATTCCCTGTGATGGACTAATATTCCATCCAGCTTCCCAATAAGTTATGTGGCGCAGCAAGAAATCCAGCTTTGTGATACAGGGTCCTTGGCTAAACAACGTACACTTCTCAGAAAAACACACAGGTATAACGCTTTCTATGTATGACACATAGACATGAATACACACATCTATTTACAATACAGGCACACGCCACAATACATTTATCCCAGTTTGGTTGGTTTGTAAACAAACAAAAAATTGTGATGTACTGTAACCAAGAATGTTATGATATGATATTTTGGTCATACCACCATCCCCATTCTCCCAGGAAGAAAGGGAACACTAGACAACAGGAGGAAGGAAGCATTTATTCCACAAGTTGCAACGTTCTCTTGTTTGCTGTTGCATCTTTTTCTGGCTATTTTGATATGGATTACTAGGTAAATTCATTTAAACATGTCTTCACATTCCTGCTGTTGAATGGCTTTTTGGTTCAGTACTTTGCCGTTGTCCAGTAGTTTGTGAGAATGTCTTTCGCATGTCCTGAAACCTTGCAAATACAATTGTTAAACATCCTCTTAGTTCTACGTGGGAACTAAGAGCAAGTAGATAAGAGAGGGGCATTAAGCAGGTAGCTATTCTTATATGCATATAAAGCATACAGTATATGTTCCCTCCTCCAAAAGCTGGATACATCTACATAGATGCAGAAAACCAAATATGTAGCACACAGTGGGATCACTTCTCCATTGACTGACATACACTGTGTGTGATAAATGTAATCCCAGTCTCAACTTTCTACTGATTGCCCATTTACCCATAATGCATACTGGCATGACAGACCCTGGCGAACAATCATAGGAGGCAGGTGATTTTTCACCAGGCCTGTCAGAGATGACTCATTTATTAGGGCAATCACAGAAAGAGGGCATATTTATTACTGTTTTCACAATATATGAAAATGATTCTCTCACCTTCAAGCCTGGTCCTTCTCCACCTTGCGTGCATTTTCCCTGCCCATGGGGCACACACTGTCACCTCAGATCCTTTGCTGTGATTGTCACAAGGCCCCGCCATTCATCACACTCAGAGCTGGCCTGGTGCACACATCCACTAGCTCCTTGGATTTGCTGGCCATGATTTACAACCGGCTGCCCCATGTACGCTTCTTGTGAACAATCTACACCTGCAGAAGTTGCAGGTTGGGCTTTCCCTTTAACGTCTTTGGAAAGCCTGGCCTATTATCTAGAGGACTAAATGGTGCTTTCTTGTATTCTGGCACTACTTTGCTGTTTCTTGGGTCCCACAAAGACTTTCCTGTCATAGCTACTACTGAGCAGAAGGCCACTTAATGCATTATGACCGTAATGTAATGCTGCACTCCACATCATAAACAGCCATTCTCTAAACATACAACATGTACAAATTACTACAGTACATCCTTACATGAGGGAATGCACCAGCAATACTGATATTCAATTGAGGTATCATTCAACCAAGATAGTTCTGAAAACTTACCCTGTAAACAAATACATTTGAAAACGTATCAATAACCCATATAAGCAGTTTTATGGCAACTTTGTTTTCAATTCAATTCAAATTATTTTCATATAGTGCCTTTCATAACAGAGTTGTCCCAAGGCCCTTTACTAGTACTTCAAAACTTTGTTTTGGTGTAAATTATATTAAAATTCAAATATGAACCAGAAAGGGCCGCTGTTGGAATAACAGCATTTTATTTCCTAGACAATTCTGTCACTTGCTACGTCCATCTAATCCCTACTCATCCTACACTCACCAACCTGTACAATTTCTAGAAGTACTGGATGGATCACCTGGAAATATAAAAGCTAATAAATGTGTTTTTACTAGGGCTAGAAATTTTTGCGCTTTAACATGTTGAGTTAATTCCATAGAAAGATAGTCGTTAGTGGCAGAACCTAGATCACAATATGGCAGCCACAGTAGCTCGATGTACAGTATTTTGCCTGAATGCCGATATACCATATACAGTACAGTGGTACCTCAGAACTCGAATTTAATCCGTTCAGAACTTCGGATTGAATCCTAAAAAGTTCGAGTTGTGATAGAACTTTCCCCATAAGAAATAATGAAAAACCAATTAATTGGTTCCCGGCCCCAAAAAATTGCACCTAAATATATATATATTTTTTTAGCATTTAAACACAAAATGAACCGGATAAAACAAGAAGAGCATATACTGTACTAAACACATCTAAGCACATTTATCAAAACAGCAATTTGTAAAGTAAGAAAATAAATGTATCCAAACAATGTGTAAATTTTAAAAAAACAATGTGTCCTGCCCCAATCGTCTGCTCCTTCCGTGTGCCACGCTCCCTCGTTAACCCCGTGTGGAATCCCCGTGTGATAAGGTGTTTCTGGTTGTTTTCATTAGCCCTCTGTATTTAGTCCACGTTTCAGTTTGTTTCCCCAGTCCGGTCATTGTATTGTCCGTCTGCATTTTGCCTGCCTTACCTGTAATTAAACCCCGTATTCCCCGATACAGATGTTAGCAGAGCAGAGTAGTGGAGCCTGCAGCAGACAGTGAGGGTGAAGAAGAAAGGCTTTCTGCAAGATTGAAATGGAACTCTATTTAAAACTTTAGAACTTTAACTCGATATAAACGATACCTCCTTACTTCATATCACATTCTATTTATATCCTGATATGTTTTAAAATCTTGATATACTGTCCAGCCCTAGGCTGCAGCCTTCATTTTTGCTCTCAGCTGCCCTCTGTCACGCAGTTCCAATTTTGGATTGACTTGGGATGTATCATGGGGAAGCTTTTCAGCTGTAGATTTTGATCCATTTAATGTTTTTGTGAAATGACAATAAGATACATCAAAGATCAATTTCAACAAGTAGAGTAACTGTAACAAAAGGAGTTATCATGTGTATCAGGTTAAGCCTCATATTACATTCATCCTTCTCTTATCTATTACAAGTGCTTTTGCTTTAGTATTGTTTCGATTTGTCTCCAAATGGTCCAGATCTTCATTTTTACAACATGCAAAGTTTGAAAAAGATCTGCCAAATACATTTTGAGTTTAAGTCTTAACAGGATCAAATGTCTGAAGCTATACTTTTTTTGCTATCACTATGCGGCACTGCTTCAGTTTTGAATACTTTTAGAGTTACTGTGTTCACAAGACAAAGTGTCTTCTACAGCTCCCATTTCTTCCCATCGCTGCCACACAGTGTTGGTTCTTCATTTTTGGGGCAATTTGTATAGTATAGATTTTCATTCATATATTTTTTTGTTAACAGTAATAAGATCCATCAAATTCTTTTATTGCAAAGCAGTGCTGTTTCAATTTTGGGTAATCTGTCTCAAAATTTAGTCAGTTCTAGTTTGTCAGCTACATAATGCAAAATTTTAAAGATATCCATGAAATGTTTTTTTAGTTATCCCCTTATCAAGCTAAGCATCTATGGTGGCAACAGTGGTGGTGGACCGGTCCCAGAACCAAATGTATTCCCCATTGTCCGGGGAATACAATAATTATTCCCCATGACTGTGTAGGCTTACTTTAATTTTGATATTTGAACTGAGGATACCTCCCCACTTTCCATCCAAAATGCCTTTGTGACAATACAATGCATAATTAAATCAGGCTCTTCTGCTTAGTTAGGTAATTAGTCAGCCTTTGTGTGAGTCCTTTTGTCTGATGGGAATATTTGCTTGCTGGTTATTGTTGGTACGATAGACAGATTGAAGTTACATTTCAGTGCAGGTAAGACAAGTACTGTAGGATGATGTGACTGACAAGGTTCCATGGTCAGTAATGGTAACAGCAAAAAGGTCAGTTAGTAGAGGGACATAAAACGATGAGACACTATGGGCACACTGGGCAGTTTCAATGCAGTAATTTTCCAGGCCGCATGTGTATTCCAAGAAACCCATTCGGACATGGGGAAAAAGCTCCAGGCACAAAGACTCTCAATCCTGCCACCCACCGAGCCACTGTGTGGATCCATACACCATATGTACAGTGCTCAGCTTAAATGAGTACACAGATTTGTCAGAAAACCTTTAGTTTCCTTTCAGAATCAACATTATCTATGGGATTTTATATTACAAAATACTCCCACAAATGTGGGCTGTTGATTTATTAATTTGCTCACACAAAAAAGTTAATGTCCTAACAAATTCATTCAAGACCATGTTGCAAAAATGAGTACACCCCATTGAAAGTCTTAGGAGCAAAGAAAAAATTTTAGACTACAAAATTCTAATTAACAAGAAATCAACCACAGGTGAGTCTAATTATTCATTAAACAGGCATTTTGACCATAAAAGGGCATTACTTAACATAGAAACCCCTTCCCATTCCATGCTGTCACAAGTCACAAGTCCTGGGAAAGAAAATAATTTCTTTACACAAGAAAGGTGAAGGCTACAAGAAGATCAGCAAAGCTGTACTTATCAGTCAAAATACTGTAGCAAAAATGATACAAAAATTTAAGAAAGATGGATCTGCAACCGTCTCACAGAGATGTCCAGGCCGTCCACGGAAGTTAGCACTTTGACGGGAGCGTCCTCTGATGAGAAGGGTTGAAGAAAATCGCCATGCAAGTTCACTGCAGTTTGCTAAAGAAGGTGAAAGCCAAACTGGGGTGACTGTTTCCCGTGATACAATACGATGTACACCGCAGAGGAATGGCATGCATGGGTGTCATTCACGAAGGAAGCCTCTCCTAAAGCCCACACACAAAAAGCCCGTCTAGAATTTGCCAGGGCCCATGCTGAAAAAGATGAAGACTACTGAGACTCTATACTCTGGAGTGACGAGACCAAGATAAATGTTTCAAGGAACTGATGGCTTCTAAACTGTATGGCGTCGCAAAGGTGAGGAGTACAAAGAAGAATGCATGGTGCCTACTAAGGCCACTGTTGCATTTCTGAAGAAGAACAGGGTGAAAGTGATTCAGTGGCCAAGTATGTCTCCCAATCTGCACCCAACTGGACGTCTATGGAGAATTCTGAAGAGCGTCACTCTCCATCCGGCATCCAGACTCGAAAAGAAGTTATTCTTGAAGACTGGGAAAAGATAGATGTTGCAATATGTCGCCAACTTGTTCTTTCCATGCCTAGAAGACTTAGTGCTTTCCTTAAAAATCATGGGGGTCATACAAAATACTAGACATAGTAATTTTTATTGTGGGGTGTATTCATTTTTGCATCATCTGGTTTGAGTAAAATTGAAGATTTTGTAATCTAAGTTATATTGTTAACTTTATTTTCATTTCATTAATTAGGCAAATGTTCTATAAAACTCTTCTTGTCAAATTTTTGGAAATTGTTCTTGTGTTCATTGAGATTTTGATTAAAATATTACTTCTGAAAGGGGATGTACTCATTTATGCTGAGCACTGTATCTAGTCACCAATCTGAACATACATCTACTCTCAAAGTCCCTGGACTTAAACACACATCCACAATTTGAAATGCACATTCACACCCATGGTTATGGAGACTGGATTGCTCAGTTGGTGAAGTGTCACGCTTAAAGGCCAGCCCTAGCCGATATATTGCCCTGGGTAAGCATCCCCACTGGTGCCCCTAGTCCACGGCAAAGTGAAACTGGCTGGCAAGTTGGACAGAAGTTGCCAATAGGAGTGACCAGGAGGGTTCAGCTCCCTATTCAACCAACTTTTCCCTCAAGAATTTCTCTTGTGCGCAATGTTTATCTTACCTGATGTCACACACATTCTTCCATGCACCCACTCACTTCAGTAATGCCTGCTTGACAGTGACACATCTGTCTAGCTACACAGGTGAACCTCTACTGCACAGAATGAAAAACATAAACACTCCATTAAATGGCAACACTGAAGTTACCAATTAGCAGCATATAACAACTGAAAGTCATACACTGTCCCATGAGGCAGAGACTTAATTAATTAACATTAATTGTGAATAATAATGAATTCCTTTTAAAAGTAAATTTGCAGCAGCAAAGGCTGGCTAATGCTTCAAATGCACATGAGGAGACAGCAAGATTTATCCTGGTGGCACTGGGGATTTTAACATGCTTCTCACAGGGCTGACAAATGGCCTATTAATTATCTAATGTTGTCTGACAACAGGCACTTGATAAAGATGTATGTTTGTACAAGGGGTAGCAGGGAGGCCGGTGCATGTAGATGGGCCCTGAGTCATCCCTTCCCATCCCAGCCCACCTCAAAGACACAGAGACACATGCATGACCGTAAGCCATCCCATCCTGTCCCTGCCCCCTCCTCCCCACCCACACACACACACACACACACACACACACACACACACACATATAAAAGCACAAGGCACACATACGCGCACAGCACACAGAGATGAAATAGTGTCACATTTGAGAGTGCCCGATCTCCCACAGCCCCCGTCAGTGTGAGATTATACTAAGGAAGTAGCACCAGGGCTTGGGTTAAGCCACAATCAATGTCATATATGGAAGGACTGCCAATAAAACCAGCATTCTACACCTGGAACCATAATGCTGGGAAACATATGGCCCTCACTAGCTGCTCAGCTTTACCTCCAAGTTGAGGGTACGCTCCACGCCAAATGATTTCTATGAATGTTTTATTGATGATACAAGATCCCAGTTCACCTCTAACTCAGACCTGTCAGATGCAAATGCAAACAAAATAACAACCCCAGCTTCAAATTAGGGCTGGGCGATGTGCAATGCTAATATCAAAATCATGTGTTACACACATGCAATTGTAACATTTTAAGGACCATTCGGCTAGGGTGAGATTAGGCTGCAATACAGTTCCAGAATTTTGCTGATATAATTCACTAATGGGGATGGGAGTTCCATGAAAAAAATTCGCCCAACTGAGATCATCAAAAAGATTTTCTAATACATCGTTACTCTGTCATAAGAAACAAAACTGAGCTAGCTTTAAAATTTCAATGACTTATCCTTTTCAAGATTATCTAGCATATGCTAAAATAATCAGTTTACCGCTGCTGTATATACATGAGCCAACTCGGTCATAGACAGTGTGGCACATTTGCAACAAATTTAACAAAAGTGATTGAGGAAGAGAAAAGCAAACAAGAACTGGTCACTAAAAACATTACTATTTTTAATAAAAGCAAGTGTTTAAAATTTCTAATTCTTTTTCGCTTTATAAAAATTGCATTATTTGAAATTGTTCCGATATTGTGCAGCTTACCAGTTACCAGAATGCAAACATCATACTATCATTACATTAAAGACTTGGAGTATTGGCTTTGAATCTTAGGTAAGGAAGACTTAAGTGTAAGATTTTTCCAAAAATCATATGTAGACATTTTTTCTGATTGAGTTAAATATTATTAATTTTGATACCCAAATACAAGAATAGTACAAGCAAAGATGTTTATAGTATTCTTTCCTGGTTGTAAACAAAGTGAAAGCTTCTGTTGTGACTTCACACAGAATCCCACCAACATTTATACCAGCTACCAATACCTACTAGGAATTTCACTTTGTTTCCGACTTTGTTACCGCCAAGTCAATAACTTTTACTGTTGCCACCCATACCCCCCCTCCTTTGCAGAAGGAGCTCTCACTGTAAATATGGTTGAGCACCACTGATTTAGTGTCTCACAGGGAAAAACGAGATACTTGGTTCATTTTGTTTTAAAAATTGGCAATGGACACAGAAATATGATAAAATTATTGTATTGAACTATTTGTTTTATTTTATTGAAGGCTAACAATTTATTGAAGGCTAACAAAAATCTTTCCAGTTATTTAGTGCACATATGTTATAGATTTACATGATTGTATATGCAATTAATCTCCAAGGTGTGTGATTAAAAAGCAAATGGACAGCCATACTTAAAATACAATGCCCTCTCTTTTCATATTGGCATCTGTTCATCTAATCTCTTTCAAAGCATTGAAATTCAGCTAGTTCTTGCTTGCAAGTAGTATTTTTGTTGGAAATGAATAAACTGTATATCAATATTAAAATATACTTCTTTTCTATTAATTCTACATTAATTTGAGGGGTTTTTGGTGATATGTAAATATTTATGATTATAACTTACACTGTTTGGTATGATGAATCACACTTAATTGCACTTTTATTTAATTAATACACAACCCTAGTAGATACTGGTTCTGTGCATTCCATGCATGTCATTTATCAAATTTTATTCTCCCGAAGACCTAGTAAAGGACTGATTTGTGAATGACACCAAATTCACTCTAGTGTGTTACATTAGGTGTAATACCAGAGGGTTAAACTAGTGCCTCTTCACATAACTAACTTGATATATAATATGCTACATTTTCTCCCTCTTATAAAAACTGGAGAGTTACATCACATGTTATGCAGACATTCATGCATCATATCTATAGTGTTCCTAGGACCCCATGTGTTTTAGAGGGGCAACTATTCTGCATATATGCAACACACAGAGCACAGAGCACAGGCATAGTTTTTGTGCCAGGCATTTTCCCGTTTGTTAAGTGCATTAAGAGCAGAGGGATTTAGGTTCACAGAATCAGCAAGACTAATGAACACAGTACAATGGATGGCCTGCTGTTTGGGGGTATTGATTTTGGGTCCCTTCTCTTTAGATGAGAGATGTGGAGAGCAGGCCGTGACAGAGGTCATTAATTCCATCATGCAGCTGTCATCTGGTCCACACCCAATCAAAACTCAGCGGCTCGCTGTCACAGACCCTTTGCTCTTTATTTGTTTACTCTGGCTGCTTTTCCTCCCCACTTTTGCAATTCCTTGCCTCCATCCTCCTTCTATTTGTAAAGACAGCAAATGACCCTCAACCTTCCCACTGCCCCATCAGAATACTGCAGAAACAATACTGAATAATCACAATAATAACATTCCAGTAAAGAAACGCTGTGCCCTGATTAGATTTCAGTTTCTGCCATTGTGGCTCCCAGGAAAAAAAACCCCAAGTTTAAAAAAAAAAAAATCACGCAGAGAGACACAAAGGAACACAAAAGGACATACATAGAGCGCCACAGTGACTGCAGGAGCATAGTAAAACATACTGTACAGGTGACAAAACATTCACAATAGGAACTTTGTTTCAGTATCCTAGAGAATAAAAGATACATTGCTTCACTAAGTACTCAGCTACTTAATTTACAGAGTAAATTTGCAACTTATTCACTTCACTTTGGATAATCCATCAGCTATTAGAATTATTACAATTTAATGGAGAAACACACACAACATATTTGATTGTATCATGAATGCTGAAAGAACACCCCCAACCCCAACTGCATGTGTACAGCAATGAGTGCCTCTGGGCTCCCTCCTCTGTTTCAGGCCCTCTACCTGGGGGTGCTCCCCTTTAACAGGAATCCAGTAGGAATATTCTACAATAATGATGTTCCCCATGTAATTCTCCTTTATATCTAGAGAGTCAGTGTTTAGAATTAGCAGGTTTGACAACTGAAGAAATTTCATATTCTTGAAAATATTAGACATAAAGGAAAGGACAATTTTTTGTCTTATATACCAGTGTTTCCCAATCCAGTCCTTGGGGACCCACAAATGGTCCACATTTTCGCTCCCTAGAAGGGAGCAAAAATGGGGACTGTCTGTGGGTCCACACACACAAACACACCTAAATCATGTCTGTGGCTGTGCGCCATCAGGCCTCTTTAGCTGCTTCCCTTAATGTAATTACGCCTCACAGTTGTCCGCATTTCAAAAATTAATACTTTGATGAAATGTGTGTTGCGATGGCGTGGAGCGAGCATCAGGGGAGCACTGAGCAGGCGTATTTACAGCACGAACAGTGCCAGCCGGGTGAGGGGGGAGTAGCTGCTGGCCGGGCGGGCGGCTCGCTCCGGCGGGGAGCCCATGCCCTGTGTGCTTTGTTTAAACTTGATGTCTTCATAATGCATTACACAATTAGATTGATTTGACAATTTCCATTATGCTTGATAAAATATTTATTGTGGCCCAAGGATGATAACTCTTGTCTCACCCCCATCAGTTGTGCAGATGTGACATATCTAATATATAAGTAACATCAGTCAGCTGTGTGTCCCAGTTAGCCCATTAGGTTTTATTTGCAGAGTACAGTGTGAGGTCATCAATAACGGCCCGATGGCTGTCTGTCCCGGCCGGAGCTGACAGGCGCTCGTTCGGGCCGCTCACGGAGCCCACCGCCGCCCATCAATCATGCCGCACAAATTTACTGAGTGAAATTGGCCTCATCTGTCTCAATGCTAGATGCAGATGGAGTTTGTTCTGGTGGAGGTGCGGCTCCTCAGCCCACACCGCACCCCTCCTCACCCCTATCACTGCATGCAGACACACACATGCGTGCCAATGTGCATGCACACTCATCCAAACACACGTTTGTCTGCATGCATGGCACGATGAGACTGAGTGCACAGCGTGGGCACGCACACACTCCAGTGCCCTGCTAACCATACACACACACGTGCACATTCCAAGCCCTGTTAATAACACACACACGCACACACTGCAACGCCCCACTAATAACGAGCTCAACCAACAGCATGCATAAAACATGAGGAGCCCCAGTAATGAACTGCTGCTCTGTAATTGGATCTCTAAGTCTGTAAAATGAAGACAAAATATTTAAAAAGGGATCTGTCAGTTCTCACCGTGGGCCACACTAATCATGCTTTTGGGGACTCCAGGGTTACCAGAAACAGAGCCGGGAGGCTGAACACTGTAGATGACAGATTCTCTGTCTTTACTTATTCATTTATTATCATTTAAACATTTTAAAGATCCAATTTCAACATCCAATTCTATTTTAACAATTAGAAAATGACAATAGAAAATAAAAAAGCTTTAAATGCACTGATTCCCTAGTAAAATATATCATTGATTTTTCTAATTTTGATTATCTTTTTATAATAATTAAATTACTTAAACTGAACATTTAATCATATATCCAGCTATACATAATTGTATTTTTCAATAAGCAGCATTTTGCATGCATCTTGTAAATACAAAATTTGGCCCATTTTTCAGTCACTGTTTATCCAGGAGAGGGTCACAGGGAGCCTATAGCAGGAAACATAGGGCATGACGAGGGAAGACCTTAGATGGGATGGCATCACAGGACACAAAGTGATACACACTGTTTGTGTATGACTGGAGTTCCTGGAGGAAACACTCCCAAACACACAGAGAACCTGGGCTGTCAAGCCCACAACTCACTGATAAGCCATCTACAGTACAAAGCTACATATAAGAAACATGGGTATAGGACATTGTGCGCCATTTTGTGGGGTGGATGGTCCCCAGATCAGAGTCTGATGGGTGTTACAGTACTAAGAAGTAAGTAGATAATGCAGGGCTTGCAGGTGATAGTGTGATGGGTATTGAGGGTGTAAAATGTAGTGTGAATATTTTTGAAAATGGTGGATTGGCACTGTCATGGGGTATTTGGGAGGATAAATGATGCATGTGAAGTAATCAGCACAGGAAGTAGCAGACTGCTGTGGGAGGGAAGGAAGAGGCATTGATGGTCAGCCCTAGGGGGGGCAGAGGCAAAGGCCTGTCACACATACAGTTACCCTGTCTCATCAGCAACATGACTGCCACCGTCACATAATGAAGGTGTCCCGCCTGTCAGCAGGGTCAGCGCTGGCTCTGCTCTCCAGGCTATGCCTGGCTGAAAGCGGCGACAAGATATTGAATCCCAGGGATGACAAATGACTCAGATGCACAGGGCGTGAACCTAACACCCACAAACACATCCAGCATAAAAGAAGATCTGTCCTAAGTCTGGACAAACATTTCAGCCACCAGCTCCACCCCCCAGCCCACCCCCTCAGAAACAGAAGCTGCTATACTCGCCATAGCAGTTTACATGCTGGCTCTGGATCAAAACCGCTATGGACTGTGAGTAGCTGAACAGAACATCAGGCCTTGAAGTTTATCCACTCATCCATATAAAACAAAAATCATGACAACTACGGTATATAATGGCTAATTTCAAATTTGAAGCCAATTTCCTGTGGCACAGTGTTCCTGTATGAGGATGAGGAAAATTGTAGATAAATATAGTTTAGTATAATCAATAATGTCAGTATAAATAGCCATTTGGAAAGAGACAATATAATCAGCCTGTAAGACCCTCCACTGCTAGATGTGATGAGATGTTATGCGATCACCGAATTGGCTTTACAGGTCATCAATATCTTATGATTCTGATGCTGTTACACATTAAAAAAAATAAATAAATCTAAGACAATGACGGCAAGAAAATCTTTAAAAAGCTATGAATGACATCCATCTAATTAATCCATTAGCCATTTTCGGGTACAAAGAAACTGTGCTAAAAGTTATGCAAACAGACATTGTTCACATCTCTTAGAGTTAGTGTTCCATAGGCCTCTCATCCTGCTCCTGACCGAAGGGTTGAGTTAGGACTTTGTCCATAACATACTGTGACCTCTCTGTCTCTGAGCTGCATTTGGCCACAGAACAAAAACTCTTCCCTCTTGACATGTTACTTCTGAATAAAATACAGGGCTGGCATCGACAGGATATTTAAAAACTAGGATCGAGCATCATCCTCCAGCTGACCTAAATGTTTAAACTGTAGCATTCAACAATCTTAAAGAATAAATTGTTTACTTAGACTGAAAAGATTTCTATCTTACATTTAACACAACCAAAGGTTTTATTCGAGCCAGACCAGCTGTTACACCAATGCTTACCCAATGCTGTTAAAAACTCATTCAATTTAATTTGTCCAACAGTTTACAAGTCCCTGACAGACTGTTATAAAGTGTGTTCAGCTTCAGAGGAAAGTTTGAAAGGTTTTTTGTTTTGTATGTGTTTGAGCCTAATTTTTCCTTTGCATCCAGAAAAAAGACATCTACCCAGCATGGCAAAACTTCATAGATTTTAATACTATCAAAGCTCTACTAACATATTTAGAGGGTGAATACTTTCAAAGAATGTCAATTGATGCATTACATGGTATGTAGGGGGAAAGGATAGTCATATATCCTTATATGACTACATGACAGCTTGCTCTACAAAGAGCAAGTTGAGGGAGGCGTAAAAATAAAGGATCGATTATTATGATTATTACTATATGTTTTAAAGAAACCCTACTCTAATTTTATGACAGGTTTAATGGTATCAAAAATGGCTAAAATTGTGAATGTGAACTCATATTAAGAGATTTGCTTTTTAGACTTGTACTAACCTTAGACATATCTATTTAACAGACACTTCTGTTGCATTTCCCACGTTTCATGGAGAAGAAATCATGCTTAAAAAGCCAATACACATTGATAGGAAATGTGCTATGAGTATTCCGTTTTCAGGGCAGATACAAAGAGATGTTCTGCAGTGTAAAGATACCCTTTGAAAACAGAGCTTTCCTTTATTAGACCTTGCATTTCAGGAACACCCAGAAGACTAACACAGGTAAAAGCAGAGTATGCCAAGAAACAAGAGATAAACACAATAAAAAATAAAATAAAAGACTACAGTTGTACACTATTTCCTACTTTTTGCCTCATTTATATTCCTGGATATATAGTAAAGCTTTGCATTACATGAACGTGCTCAAATATGCAACAGAAGTAAACTCCTCATGGGCTGTAATCCCCACAAGACCTCAAACGCAGCCATCATGCTACCAGCTGAATACAAATAGGGATTTAGGTGACCATAATAAAATCTAGAGTGAAGGCAGGCAGTGAGGGCAAAACGGAAGAGAAAATCACAGAGGACAGCCAGGGAATGAGAGAAATATGACAGTAACAATCAGTCCTAACATGCCCCTCCTTTGGCTAGATCCCCTGGACTGTTCCTACTTAGGCCTGAAGAGACGAAATCCACCTGTCTCTAAGTGCATGCTCATAGTGCCTCTCTGGGCTGATTAAACTCAACCGCTCTTCAAAGCAAAGCCACATGCCAGCTTTAATGAAGACATTTTGTTAGAAAAATCTATCAGTAATGACCTGGTTTAAGTTTAAATGCTCACTGATCAGCCATTACATTAAAACCACCTGCCTATAATTGCGTAGGTCCCCCTTGTTCTGCTAAAACAGCTCTGTCCTGTCAAGTCACGGACTCCACAAAACCAGTGAAGGTGTCCTGTAGTGTCTGGCACCAAGGTATTAGTAGCAGATCACTTAAGTCCTGTAAGTTGCGAGGTGGGGCCTTCATGGATTTAACTTGTTTGTCCAGCACATCCCACAGATTCTTGACTAGATTGAGATCTGGGAAATTTGGAAGCTAAGTCAACACCTTGGACCACATATGGTAGCTACGAACCACTGCATACTGGAAACACCCCACAAGATCTGCTGTTATGGAGATGCTCTGACCCAGTCATCTAGCCATTACAATTTGGCTCATCAAAGTCGCGCAGATCCTTACAATTGCCCATTTTTCCTGATCCCAACATATCAACTTAAAGAACTGACTGTTCACCTGCCTAATATATAATGGTACCCTTGACAGATGCCGTTGTAACAAAATAATGTTATTCACTTCAATTGTCAGTGGTTTTAATTCTATGGCTGATCGGTGTATAGCGCTTTAAAAAAAAAAAACTACAAATATTCTTGACTATACTCATTGACTAACTCATTTTTTCTTCTGGTAAATCCATAATCAGTAGCATTGCACATGGAGGGGAAAAACTGTAATAACATGTCATGCAATGTGAAGTACATTTTTTGTTTTCTTTTTATTGATTCACTGAGACCGTGAGTTTGCATTCTGACAGATTCAGGAGAACTAAAGAGTATGAGGTAAAGATAAAGATGATTGTTAAGGTACACATATGTGTTCTTAGAGAATGCTTGTTTCACAAATCAGAAATGTTTCAATGCAGGGATCCAGGCAACAGGATAATTAATATTAAAAAATATAAATAACTGTTGGTAGTTGTTTTGTACTAACAAATGACCAAAAGCTGCAGATTCAGCTGTGTGGCTATTGCAGCTAAGCAAATTTCGTAGGTATAAAACTGGTGGAAACATTAAGAAATCCATAAATAATTCACAGCAAGCACTCTATGGAAGTGAATACAGAGAATGGGCACCTGCCTTCTTTCATAGTCAGTAGACTTTATTTGAAGTTTTCTCTGTCTCACTCAGCCACTCTCTGTCCGCTCAGTCATATGACTTCATCATGCAAATTAAGATTTCCATCACTGCAAGTACTATAAAAACAGTACAGAAAGCTTTCAGCTTATAAATTGGAATGCAATAATAGATACTTGTAAAATCCAAACAAAATGTGTTTGGTTATGTATAAAAAAATCGGCATAAAATCTGTCTGCTTGAAACTACAGAAGGGTAACATTCCCAAAATTTTAAGCATAAAAAATTATATATAGTTAATTTCCATTGTTATTACACTATGAATATTTCATTGTTTCCTTACAAACTATTAAGTAAGGAAGTATTTCTTTAGCAATACTACACGTCAATTTATCAAAAGGACTGTTTCCACTTTCTAAACACTGGCAGTGGTTTTCCATTATGTGCACATTTGGCACACCCAAAAAACATATTGCATAATTTCATCGGTGCCTTTAGTTAGCAAAATTAATGGAGACCCCAAATTGTTTTTTAAATTGATATACTGCTGAAAGGGGAGGGCGAATAACCCACTCTAAACCACTGACAATAATACAGTTATGTTCAGAGATGGAAATCAATACTAATTAAAAATGAACAAGTGTTCTGCTTCATAAGCTCAAGCAGTGCATTGGTCATTTAATAAAATTTGATCTCTTATTAGTTTAAGATTTTAAATGAAGTGAAGGGCTTCTGGGTCCTTTGGGATAGAGCTTAATGCTCCCACACTTCAGTACTGAATTGAACAACACAGGCCATAATCAAAAGGAAACAAAATTAAATATCAAACAGTTTAATGTTATGTGTTAGTCTTTAAAACAATCTATATTAAAAGCCAATTAATTAAACCTTCAAATGCAGATATACTAATCAGTTTGCGGCAGAGTGCAGGCTTGTTTTCTCACATTAAATAGTATGAACCAGCGCCTCGTTGTTCTCCTGGCCATTAACATGAAGGTACAATTTGCATTTCCTGATAGACTATTATAGTTTTAATATCCTTTTTCTTGTCTTACATCAGTCACAGAAAGGAGGCCTCCACAGGCCAACATTAACCTTCCAAATCTGCCACAAAACAAATATTACAAGGGCTCACTAATTTGGAAATCAAAAAGCCACTTGTCCATTATATAATTGAAATGAAAGCAGAGTGCCTTAGTTCTGAAGAGGCCTGTAATTACCAGCTGTTAATTGCACACTTGTGGTGTCGCACTATTAATTAAAAAGAACGGCTCGTCTCTGTATGATAAGCTGCACTGGAGAATGGTGGTTTAATCAACAAAGCAGAATTTGTTTTTGCCATCGCCAGGAGCAGCTTGAGAAATCTTCAAATATCCAAAGAAGATTAAAAACTGTCTATTTGGAGCAATTTTGTTTTTTATATATATTTTTTTCAGGCAGGGTGAGCGGGGGGCATTTGATGTGGTTCTGCAGCAGTGTACCAGTGGACCACAGCTGGGAGTATGTCTGTAATCTGACAGGAACCAGAGGCCCAAACCTCAGCTCAGGAACCAGGACCTGGTGGAGAGTTGGACTGCAAGAGCCCATTCTTAATGTTCCAGTGAGAGACATGAGTTCATGTCCCCAAAACAACTATCTGTACATGCTTATCATAAAGCTGCTATAGAAAACTTACTGCCGTCTGGATGGAACCAGGAACTTGATGAGATTTAGATTCTTTATTTCACAAGTGCCTCCAACGCAACTCAGCCTTTTGTTCTTAAGGAGAAACTCTGAGGATGCAGTTTAACACGGGAAGAAAACTGCTCCATAACTTGTATACATCCAGGGAAAAGTTGTTGAGATGGTCGACTATTACTGACACTTAGGTTAAGGCTGAGCGATATAACCTCAAATCAATATCATAATTAATTGAACATTTTACCTCAAATTATGATTAATGAAAGTTGAAAGATGTTTTTGTTTGTTTCTGCACTCATATTTCATTGACAGGGATTGTGTTTCAAATGAAACACTATCTTTTAAAATAGTTGAAGGAAACGCATATAGAATAACCATTTATGGTTATTTATTGAATAGTTAGAACAACTCAAATCAAAGCACAAATCGCTTGAAATGAAAACGTTTTATGAAAAAGGTAACATTTTAGTTTTAATGTAAGAGGCAAGATAACTAACGAAGTAGAAAATAGTTTGCATTTCTAGCAAAGTAACCCGTTTATAGCGTCTGTCTGTCTGGGTGAAACTGACGACTACAAGCGGATGATTATCATAAACGATTTTTTGTCTTTATGTCTCAGGCAGATTACCATTTAATTGACATTTTTATATGTATTACATGAATATAAGGTAAAACGGACAGCGTCGCTATTTACTGAATTTGAATGACTTTAAAAATACAGTACAGCAGTGCCAAACGCTTTTCAAATTACAGTACTGCACAAATGACTGAACTGTGTATAATTCAAACACGCTGTAATAAGGTACAGTACTTCACATAAAATATAGCTTATCATAGTTTCACCACCGCATCTCGTTGGCTCGTTTTATCATACACTTTGAATCTACATTCATAACTGAGAGAAAATAACTTGTTTTCTCGTCATGTTTTCTGTGCAGGCAGCTAGCCAGAAGCAAACGGCATGTATGTCTACCCATGTCTTGTGTGTACCCTGTCCGATCCTCGCATGTTCTCAGCTAGGATAACTCTCCCACCGTGTGTGCACATTACAATTCGGCGTCTGACCACCTTGTGTTTCCGCTGTGCGCGTTTCAGGTTTAGTGCTTGGAAGGGTCTAGCATAGATCTGTTCGATACTATAATAAAGAGCGTGTTCTGTCCCGGCAAGATATTCTCCACCTTCTTCATTGCTCTCTCGATGCCTCGGTCCGCCCGGCGCTACATTATGTACGTATAAAGACCCAAAACGAACACTGTAAGCGGAGTATTTGATTACTCTATGTGAATTATTTTAAGAGTCTTTGTGCAGGAATGATTCTGTCCCAAGCATTTTAATCCATGTAAGAAGTTGATCACTATAACCACGATCACTAAAAGCGGTTTCCATTATACGGTGGTGGCCAAAAGTTTTGTGAATGACACAAGCATTTGTTTTCACAAAGTTTGCTGCTTCAGTGTTTGTAGATCTTTTTGTCAGATGTTTCTATGGTATACTGAAGTATAATTTCAAGCATTTCATAACTTAAATTCTTTTATTGACAATTACATTAAGTTTATGCAAAGAGTCAATATTTGCAATGTTAGCTCTCTACACCTTTACAATTCACCCTAGTATGCTGTCAATCTTCTTGGCCAAATCCTGACTGATGGCAGCCCATTCTTGCATAATCAATGCTTGGCGTTTGTCAGAATTTGTGGGTTTTTGTTTGTCCACCTGCCTCTTGAGGATTGACCACAAGTTCTCAACGGGATTAAGGTCTCAGGAGTTTCCTGGCCATGGACTCAAAAGGTCAATTTTTTTCCCCAAATCAGTTATCACTTTTGCCTTATCATGCTGGAAAAGGCATTGTTCATCACCAAACTGTTCTTGGATGGTTGGGAGAAGTTGCTCTTGGAGGAAGTTTTGGTACCATTCTTTATTCATGGCTGTGTTCTTAGGCAAAACTGTGAGTGAGCCCACTGCCTTGGCTGAGAAGCAACCCCACATATGAATGGTCTCAGGATGCTTTACTGTCGGCATGACACAGGACTGATGGTAGCGCTCACCTTTTCTTCTCTGGACAATCTTTTTTCCGTATGCCCCAAACAATCGAAAAGGGGATTCATCAGAGAAAATGACTTTACCCCTCCCCGGCAGTCCAATCCCTGTACCTTTTGCAGAATATCAGTCTGTCCCTGATGTTGTTCTTTGAGAAAAGTGGCTTCTTTGCTGCCCTTCTTTACACCAGGCCATCCTCCAAAAGTCTTTGCTTCACTGTGCGTGTAGATGCAGTCACACCTGCCTGCTGCCATTCCTGAGCAAGCTCTGCACTGGTGGTGCCCCGATCCTGCAGCTGAATCAACTTTAGGAGACAGTCCTGGCGCTTGATGGACTTTATTGGGCGCCCTGAAGCCTTCTTCACAACAACTGAACCTCTCTCCTTGGAGTTCTAGATGATCCGATAAACGGTTGATTTAGGGGCAATCTTACTAGCAGCAATATCCTTGCCTGTAAAGACCTTCTTGTGCAAAGCAGTGATGACTGCATGTGTTTCCTTGCAGGTAACCATGGTTAACAGAGGAAGAACAATGATTTCAAGTCTGCTATTCTAACTCAATCAGCATGACAGAGTGATCTCCAGCCTTGTCCTCGTCAACACTGTTACCTGAGTTAACGAGAGAATCACTGAAATGATGCCAACGGGTCCTTTTGTGTCAGGGCTGAAATGTAGTAGAAATAGTTTTTTTGGGATTAAGTTCATTTTCATTGCAAAGAGGGACATTGCAATTAATTGAAATTCATCTGATCACTCTACATAACATTCTGGAGTATATGCAAATTGCTTTCATAAAAACTGAGGCAGCAGACTTTGAAAATTAATCTTTATGTCATTCTCAAAACTTTTGGCCACGGCTGTATTTAAAATATTGCTAGTGTTGAAACCGATTGGCGGTATTACCTGGTAGCTGAAACTGTTTTTCTGCACTGTTTACATTTGACCTCTTTATGTTTAGTGTCATCTTCACTAAAGCCACATTGTGTCCAAACAATGGACACTGCGTTTTTCTTTGGTACAAGTAGCTCGATTTGCTCAGTTGGCCCACTGTTTGAATTCGCCTGCATGTTGCCTCCACGTCACAGACTGGACGGGACGGAGTCATGCAGTACTATGTTTTTAAGGGGACCAGTACATGAACTGGGGAAAGTATTAACAGAGATTTTTTTCAGTGTTAACAGAATTTTTTTTAAAAATGAAGTAACCCGCATAGGCAAGATTACGTCAGTTATTTCTGATTGTTGGTTTGGATTAATTTTCAATTAATTGCCCAGCCCTAACTTAGGTGTTAATCACAATAACAGTCTGGACTGAAAGATCAACACCAACCCTGTCTACAAGAAGGGAATGAGTAGATTCTGTTCTCTGAGGAAACTAAGATCCTTCAGTCTTTGCAGTAAGGTGTTGGAGACCATCTTTGAATCTGTAGTTATAAGTACAATATTCTTATATGCTGTAGTCGGCTGGGGGTGTAGTATTGGACGGTGAGGCAAAAACATTAAATAGCTGGATCTGTACCTGATAATATCCTTCATACCATCGAAACAGTGCCTAAGAGGAGGACATTAAAGAAAATTCTATCCATCATGGAAATCCCAGCTCCCCCTTTTCATGACACGCTGGTGAAACAGTGCAACACCTTCTCCAACAGGATAATTCAGCTCTGCTGTCACAAAAAGCAAAGGTCATTCTTACCAATGGGCGTAAGACTGCGTTATAGCCAGCAGCCGTAACGGCCAGATGCACACACAGTGTTACTTATTATCTCTCAGCTACAGCCTCCATGTTACATTGCATATGTGTCTGCATTTATTCACTGTGAAGAATCCCTCGTACATGCTGCATTTCATTGTTTCATTGGCCATTGCCATTTCCCATTTGCATATTTGCACACTGTTTAATCTGTGAACTGCATATTGCACATTCATATTCTGTACTTGCCCTACCTTAGTTGTTTACACCCCTGACTTTTCCAGTTATGTTTCTATATAGTGTGGCTATTTCAAATACTTTTATTTATTCACCTGATCTAATTTCACTTGTTCATACTATTGTATGTTACTTCACATTATTGTAAACTCTTTCTTTTCATAAACTTAAGTTACACACTGTGGCATGATGTCTGCTGTAACAAAGGAATTTTGCCATCGGGTCCAATAAAGCACATCCATCCATCCATCCATCTATCTAACTGTAGTCTGTAAAGTCTGTGCAGGTTGACTGTGATGTTCAAGTGTGCCTGAATAGTCATTCTGAGGCCAATTGTCCCCACAATGTAGTAATGCCTCCTACTGTGTAGCTTGTCGGGACATTTTTCAGGTCTCCACAATCCATCCATTTTCTGTAACAACTTGTCCTATTTAGCGTAGCGGGTAGTCCAGAGCCTGTGCCAGGGGCTACATGCAGGGAACAACCCAGGACGGAGTGCCAATCTCACACATGCACACCTATGGGCAGTTTGGTAACTCCAATTAAGCTTAGCATGGTTTTGGATTGTAGGGGGGAACCAGAGTACCTGGAGGAAACCCCGCGATGATACTGAGAACATGCAAACTCCACACACTTGGAACCCTGGCAGAGACTTTTCCCAGAGGTGTGAGGTGACAGCGCTAACCACTGCACCACCGTGCCACCCCAGTTCCTACAATATAAACCTCAATCTTATAAAAATCTGTGAATGCAATCAAAGAACTAAACTGGCCAAAAGTCTTGTATTTAGTTTGGTTTTTTATAGTTAAGGTTAGGGCTGGGTAATGGTTAGGGATATCATAGTTAGGATTAAGATTATGCCCATAGAAACAAATGGAGAGTCCCCACAATGACAGGAATGCGTGTGTGTATGTGTGTGTTTGTGTGTGCAAGTACATTTCCTAATGCTTTGTAAACATAACCTTGAACTCCAGACTATGCAAGGGCAAAGGGTGATGGCTAAATTCTAAGCTACCCCTCAGATTAACTGCTTTTTCCACGTCAGGAGCCGCTAGCTGTTGCTGCTTACCTCTGGCTTCCCTACTGTGCCCTCACAGGGACAAGCCCACAAAGATAACTCCCTGACCTTCTCCGCTCCCCAGCTGATAGAAATGTCTGCCGGGAAGTCCCTTACTCTGCACTTCCTCCTCCTAATGTTCAATCAGCACCTGTCACCGCGACGATGTCCCAGCAGTGCAGGAGAACCTCCGCGTTTATCTGAGGAAACACTTGCTTTGATGAGGATGGCTGCAGCAGAGTGACGGATTAATGATGGCGAGGCCAGCTTCCTGAGTGAGGACGACACTAATTATGAGGAAGGCCCAGACGGCACAACAAGGCCTGACAAGCAGCCACATTCTCGCTCTTTGTCATACATTGTCTGCCCATTCCCAGTCATAGTGACATCCTGTTTACAAACATGTAGACTGGGGTCAGCGGGGTCCGCAGTAACTCACACCCTCGTCTGTAGATTGTGTCCCCTCTTTCAGAAGCTGTGACCTTTCACCCTTTCTAATGGCAACAGGGAGAGTCTGGCACAAAGCTACACTTATTGGGTTCAAGCCACAATCAGTTTGATGTGTCCTGGCCAAACAGGAATCCGTAGCAGTATGACCTTGAATATAACTGTATAAGATTAGGGAATATAACAAGTGAAGCACATAGTGAAAAAATCCTTTAAGAAAATGAAGGACTTCTGCAGTATCTATTAAATTACTGTAATTTATTCACTTCACAGAAGTGGACTTGAAGCCAGATTTTCCCACAGATTAGTTTATATCTTTGAATTTTTGAATGGAGAATTTTTATATTTATCCAAAAAATGCATAGAAGAAGCAGAAAACTGGTTCTCGGTTCTGACTCATAGTTTTCCTTCAACATCATTCAGCATTAGGACCCTGTCAACACACCTGGTGCCGGGAAGTAGAGGCTTTTCTCTTCTTACTGTAGGTACATCATTACATTTGCTATATGGGGTGAGAGTGGCCTGCAGGGAGGCAGCAGTGGGGCCGTATCGCAAGTCAGGACATCAGTGAGGTACAGCTGCCAGTGGAGCAATGAACACATGTGACTGGAGAGCTGGATGTTACAGAAGGCATTTTTGTGATGGTGCCAGCAAAGCCGGGGGGGGGGGGGGGGGGGGTAGTACTGTCACAAAACAGTGATAGTGGGCAGTGCCAGCCCTGAACATCCATCACCCTGACACTGCTGTCAGGAACACAGGCACCCCCATGGACACCTACATAAACACATCCACTGCCCCGAGTTGCCAGTGAAGGGACAACTGGTCTATATTATTCTCTGTGAAAAAAACTTGCGAGCAAAATACTTGCAAAGGGCCAAGGAACATCTCTTAAACGTTGTAAGGTCACTCAAAATTAATATGTGCAGAAGTGAGATTTATTTTTGATTATTCAGTGCTTTACATAACCAAATCACTGAGTGACACTGTACATTTGCTTTGATAATCTTTCTGCTTCCAGCTGGCCCCACCCACTGCTTTGGCTCCACCCCCTGGTTTAGTTTCACCATTGCCGCAGATCGACTATCCCCCCAACCCCCTTAGCTCTACAGTAGATTATTGCCAGCCTACAGGAGTTTGGTCTCACTCACTATTTACCTAAGGGTGGCAAAGTGCCAATTGTTGATACATTACATAGTTGTTAGGATTAAATCTTTCACAGTTTGTAAGTCACTGTGGTGATGGTATCTGGTAAGTGTGAAGATTTTTTTCTGAAGCAGGCTGTACAAACAGACACACAATGGAGCCTTAATAGTGTGGCTCTTTAGTGGGCCACGCTGTCTGACAGCTCCATTTACTCGACACTGAAGCGTCTAGCTTCATCAGCCCAGTCCGCTCTGGCTTTCATAGACACGTCACTCATTGTTACTGTACAAGACAAGTTTCAGTAAATCGTGTTTTCTTTGGGAAAGAGGCTCTAAGCCAATTAAAATACACTTAGCAAAGTCCCTGACTCCTGTTTTCTAAGATAATACATGGGCAGACCTCAGTCAACACAATCACAACTAGCTACTTTGCATCATTGTCTTGAAACACAACTCCTTCAAAAAGACATGACACGTTTCTACAGTGTTACCATTAAGAAAACTCCCTAAGAAATGTTTTATTTCCTTAAAAATACCCTTCTGTTTAAATCAATAAACATATAAAAATTATTCATAATGGGTCAATCTGTTGTGCTTTTCTTTTTTAATGAAGCCATACTGAAATAGATGATAAGTGAATAAACAAGATGTTATTCACATAGCTAAAGTTCTGCTTTCTCATGCCCAATTGTCCAATTCCAAAAAAAAAAAACATAACAAAAAGGCAGAAACAGAGAAAAGAAATATTAGAAAACAGAACCCAAAAAGATCCAAGTACACAGAAATAATTCTAAACATACATGGACACATGGATAAAGAGAAGGGCCTCTTTACCGACACTCCAACAGGAGCACATAAACATTTGAATATTACAGCGAGGACTGGGATTGAAATAGTAGCAGGAGTTCAGTGAGTGAGCCCTGTGTTTAGAGTGTTTAAATGAGTGAGAAACTTTATATGGTCCAGATGGCTGTTACTTAATGGAGATGGTCCTGGCAAGCTGACTTTGATGTGCTGTTGTCCATTACACACATTATCAGGAGACAGGCAAATCTCCCAATAATCACTTCCAATACCAGAGCCCATCCAGGCCTGACACCAGCACCACCATGCACACTACAACCGTCCAATAGACCCAAATGCAAACCTCAATGTACTCACACGCACAAGTGAGACTTCAAACATTCCCAGACCAAAATATGCCTGCTTACTCTTTTTTAGATAATTTTACATAATTAACACAATTGACACAAAACACAATCAATTTATATTTGTGGCATCTCTGGCATGGTAGCTTGTTTGCGATGACCCAGTCTTTTTATGCACATGTTTATGCAAGTTCTATCTGGAGATGATATAGTTTAGTGTACATACAAAATTGAAAAACCTCCAGAAGAAACAAGCTGCTAGAAATGGATTTATGTTTTTAGCCGGACTCATAGATAATTCACATAAAAATCATTAATTACAGCTAACTAAATATATCCCTGGAAGATTGAGGTGGGAAATTCTGTTGTCTCCTTCCTCCCAGCATAATCATTTATGGATGACACAGAGGGAGTGTGAGGCTAAAATAACTTTGTTAAAAATAGGATCCCGCGGAGGAGTTTGCTCTTCCATCAGACGGTCCCAGAGATGGGCCTGTCCCAAGCAGTTATAGGGAAATAATCAGTCCTGAGTCTCACCGAGGCTTTATCTCTCCAGCATGAGGGAATGTAGAGGGGCTCAAGCCTGTTTTGTCTGGTCCTTCTGTGGAATAAGGTGAGCCCACTTCTGGGTGTGGGCAGTATATTCATAAAAACATGGAGTGCAGGATGGAGGGGCTTTTATGGGACAATGCAATGGCCTATGGAAGAAGTGACCCATTGATGAGGTAGCACTGAAGAGGGGCAGATGTTTTTAGTAAATAATGGAGGCCGGGTGCCCCTCTCATCATTATGAGGCTCTTTGAGTGTTCTTCTGTTCCTCCTTTCCTAGATCTAGTAGCATCTTTTCCTTAAAAATCATCTCACATAGACCCCTGAAAGAGCTTACTAGATAGTGAAGTCAACATGCAGGCCAACAGAACAATTTAGTACAACCTCCAAGGAACAAATACAATATGAAATGCAATCCTAACTAACAATGCAAAGCCTGTTTACACGTCATTTATAAATAGACAGATATGATAGGGAGGTTTCCTGCTCCATAAACTCATAAGTTTTCACAACCATAAATTAACCCTGGAGTCATTTTTCTTACTCTGAGTGGAGAAGAAATGGAATCTGTTTGAAACACTTTCATATCCAAGTTTTCTAAGTAAAAAAAATATTCACATAATTGATCAAAGTCAAGACTTATATTAGACACTTCATGTCACTTACATTAGACTCTGTCATGTCAACATTTTTACATGACTGAACCATAATAAAGAGAAATGTTGCCTTTAGCTAGAATGCAGTTCAGAAGACATACAAGCCCCCTAGTGGATCTTACATCCCAAAGCACTCTTCCATCAAATTCTGCAAGTTCAGCTGTTAATGCAAGGAATATTTACTGTGTTTGTGGATGCCTGTTCGATCATGTGCATATGTGTGTTCGTGAAATTTCATAACTTAACAGAGCTGAAATAAGTCTTTAACTATTGGAAAGCAATTCTTCAGCATCCCCTTTTTTGATATGAATGTACAGCAGGATGGGGCCTGAGGGGGGCACTGCCTTTATATATGAGGCACTGCAAAATAAAAGAACAGATCGACAAACACCTGGCACCTGTTCCCTGGAGTCACCTCAGTGAATTACAGCCTCCGTTCCGGCAGCTAGATCTCGCGTCCGGATATTCCTGCCAGATTTATCTTATTTTCCCAACTTTTTTCTCATATCTTTTTCTGTTTCTTTGAGAATTAAGCAGTAAATTAAGGAGCGGGCCTCATGCACAGTGAAATCAGGCTGAACTGCCACATTAAGCTCGGCAGAGGTGGCGCAGCAGCTCTCCTCCTGGATTTGGGCAAATTCGGTTGATGCAAAACACAGCATTAATGTGTGCTGGGCCCAGCACTGACAAAGATGAATGGCATCATTCCAAGTGAATGGTAATTTCACTTTTTGTGACAGTACTTTAGAGCAAAAGCGACTGGGGTCTGCACAAAGCATTTGCAATCCCATTGAGAGCTTCACTACCTGCCCATCAGACGTCGCACATTGTTTACCAATCATCTGATATTGATTGGCTTCAGACTAAAGTTTGGAGATGAATTAGAGAGAAAGAAGGTTAAGTCCTAACCTTGAAAGATTTAGTGTCTATTCAGCCTGTGTCTAGGACACTTCTTGGATCGGTTCAAGAATAGAGAACTTTTAAATTCAATGGAGGGTGGGAGACACAAAACGTGTCACATTCACCATGTGAATCCACTGGAAAAACATAGAGGAACACCCAAAAAGTATAATCTTTCTCCACAGTTGATAGAAATGGTAATTGCATGTGTGGGACAATACTTTGAAGCCAGATCCATACCCGAACAGTCCGCCTATTTAGGTTAAAAAGGCGGCAACAAAACAGCTCCTTCTAAATGCTTTTGTTCATGTCCTTTCTGCTTTAAATGTTTCCCAAAAAGAATCTTCAGCTCCACTCTGCATCTTTAGCTGTTACAGCTACTGCTCTAAGAACAACATAGCATTGCTTAATTTGACATATAAATATTGATCAATATTTCCATTATGACACACATGAGCAGGTCCACAGAACAAGTCTGTCGCCCTCTTTGTATGTAGGAACAACTGACAGTATTTAGAAGATGTTGTTGTCCATGGTGGCATGTGGAATTTCCAATAGACTGCAACACTTCTGTTTATTTACAGTGGTAATTTATACCTGGAGATGAAGACTGGCAGGCTTATTTTCACTTATGGACCAATACTTTTGAGCTACTTTAGAGTCACTTCTCAGCCATTTTTGTGCTGATTCTGTATGGTGGTGGTGGTGGGGGGGGGGGTGTTGTGCAGAACAAAGTCAACTAGTGGGAGATCACATCGAAGACCTTTAGCCCACTTCAGCCAGACCTGATGTCTAGGCAAAGCATCATGGGAGTGGAGGGGTTCTGGGAGCATGCAGCCACAATATGGCACCAGCATTACTGGATTGTCAAGAAAGACTAATGACCTGATATGCAAAATCAGTAGGAGGATACCGTAGAAGAGGAGAGATGAGACAAAAAGGTGTATATGAACAATTCATATCGATGGAGAGCTAAGCATTCTTAGGACATGCAAATAAAAAGGAGACATTCACAGAGGCCAGCACAGAACATGGATGAATTATCCTCCTAGCAGCGCATTCACTTGCTTTTACCACCTGAAGTGCTATGCCTTGTTTTCATGGGATACATTACATTAGTTGTAGCAGGGAAATGCCAGCTGTCTCTGATATGAGAAGAAACCGAAGAGTTACAGATAAATGAAAGTAGATAGTGGAAGGCTGGGCTGGTTATGCCATTCTGACTGGCCAGTAGGGCTTCCAGCTTGTCCTATGCTGTCAACTGAGTTGTAGCTAAGATGCTAATAACTCACACAACAATATTAATAAATCCTACATATATTGCATAAACATATAGGCTGTGCCACAGTTAAACTCTACCCATTCAAATGAGAGCACAATAAGAGTAGCATACCCCTGCCGATGCTCCCACAGCCCACTGAACGCAGACAAGAGGGTGTTTCGCGCGTCCATGCACAATGTAGCTCATGAGCACCCGTCGCTGCTATCACTTGATGCTATGCAAGACTAGATAAATGCCAATTGTCTGGAGAGGGTGTAGCAAGGGCGAGTGCAGCTGCAGCTCCTCTCTGCAGCAGGTCCCCTCTTCAGAACAACACGCTTCATTACGTTCTCTCTCCCAGGAGCAGCCAGGGGCCTTTCACCATAGATAAGCCTCTTAGACATGAAGTAGCGCCCAGCGCAAGGCTTGAGTGACAGCAGGAAGGTCTATCCATTCAGCAGACAATGCTGCCGTCTCTGCTTTAATCTAGGAGGCGGACAATGATCTGGATTGTAGGCCTCATCTCATCTCTTTCCCACAGCCGTAGGTGACTGGCAGGAGGAAGAGGGAGAGGGAGAACAAGCTTGCTATCTCCTGAGCCCTCCTGTTTCCTCCACGGGCCAGGGAAAGTTCTAGGCCAAGAGCATCAATCACAGATTCACAATCAGGACGTGATGGTTGAGCGGCGTGGAGTGACGGACAGGCAGGTGAGAGGCCCTGCTTTATCGCTCGCATCTGCATGGTTGCTGACAGGCCGCTGCAGTGCTGCCAGGTCCATTGTTTGGCTGGCAGCAGTCTGTTTATACTTTGCACAATTTGCAGGAACTCAATGAGCACCTGAAAAAAGAAACTGCACTTCACATGAAAACCCCCAGAAACAGTAACTCCAGTATTCATATTGGCCAGTAAGAATACTCAGCATTACAGTTTTGCTTCATATTTTTTTATGTATTTAAAATGGACGGATACCTCACGTTCAACAGAATGTGTTTCCCGGTAAAATGTGATAGAAGTCATGCCTTTTAGTCGCTTTACTCTACTGTTCATTACTCATTATTATTTTTCATCGCTGCTCTGAATACAGATACACGGTATATATATAAGCTGATTCTGGTTATAAACTGAATGCAGAACTACTGACTAACTGCTGGTTAGCTGAGTGCCCAAACTTGGGCAAACATTTTTGTGATTGCTTATAACTCATTTTGTGACAACAGTTGATTTGAAGATGGAGCATGGGAAGACTGGGAATGTCCATGTGAACTAGGGGCACTCAGCCTGTACCTCTTACAAATGCCTTGTGGGTTTAAAACCAAGCCAATTTAAAAATAAAAGAGTCTTTGTTTTAGGCGGACCAAAACAATGAATCACACCATTTATTTTATTTGAAGGACACTGTGTAGTATCATGACACAAAAATGACTAGCAAACAGAAAGACGAGTATCACGACACATATGTCAGTGAGCTTCCATGAGAGCTATATAAGCAGCTGCCTCCATTCAGCCCAGCCTGCCCTCATAAGCCCACCCCTCCCTGATCGTCATCTGGTTTCCATGTCTGGGGAGCAGGACAGCCATTGGTCCGTGGATTCAGACATGGCACGTCGGAATACAACAGTATAAAACACAGAAAGTTTTCATTAGGCCTGGGTAATGAGGCTAGCCTTTGACCCCGGTTGATGACTTCCATACCTGTACTAGCGCACGTGTTAGTCTCCAGAAGCAGCTGCCAGCTGAGAGGGACATAACTAATGAAGTAGTGGGGCAGAAATAATGGGCAAAAATCAGCACCCATTTTACAAAGAATGGGAGAGGGAGGGGCTGTGAGTCTAAGAATGAGGTGGGGTGGGCAAAGGCTGCAAACAGCAGGAGGCACTGATAAAAAAATTGAGGTCTGGGGGTGGCCACTTCCCTGACATCTGGAATCAAGAATGTGAATGGAAACAAATTTCAACCCTATTCATTACCGTAATGCCCATGTAAATGGTAAGCCAGCTCATTCAACATTATACACAGCAGTAACAACAACAATAATAATACATTTAAGTGTGTATATATATACACT
The DNA here is from genome assembly GCF_048594095.1 of Paramormyrops kingsleyae. Taxonomy (NCBI): domain Eukaryota; kingdom Metazoa; phylum Chordata; class Actinopteri; order Osteoglossiformes; family Mormyridae; genus Paramormyrops; species Paramormyrops kingsleyae. The sequence goes on from NC_132813.1 coordinate 25,102,219, forward strand.
CAACTAAAGGATTATTAGGAACACCATACTAATACGGTGTTTGACCACCTTTCATCTTCAGAACTGCCTTAATTCTACGTGGCATTGATTCAACAAGGTGCTGAAAGCATTCTTTAGAAATGTTGGCCCATATTGATAGGATAGCATCTTGCAGTTGATGGAGATTTGTGGGATGCACATCCAGGGCACGAAGCTCCCGTTCCACCACATCCCAAAGATGCTCTATTGGGTTGAGATCTGGTGACTGTGGGGGCCATTTTAGTACAGTGAACTCATTGTCATGTTCAAGAAACCAATTTGAAATGATTCGAGCTTTGTGACATGGTGCATTATCCTGCTGGAAGTAGCCATCAGAGGATGGGTACATGGTAGGGATGCTCATTTCGATTAATTTTCCCAACCGACAACCGCCGTTCGTTAACCGAACATTAATCGTTAACTGATTAGATTAGAATATTAAATTCCTCTGGGGTCGGCGGTCCCGCCGGCGGGATCTGACAGAAATTTCGCCAAACCATTTAAATAACTCTGCGAGGTTTTATCATATACACATTTAAAAAACACCCTCAGAAACCTTGGACGGTCTACTTTTCAAATATATATATAGGTAGAAACTAAATATATTTTTATAGCTTCGTGAAACGAATAGAAAGAACAAGAGTGACTGACTTAAGCGTCTGCGTCTCGAAGCAGCTCTGATCGCCTTCCCACTTGCAAATTGCGCTATTCGCATGATAACAACATGATAATCCGACAGTTAGTATTGGATAAAGAAATATGTGAATACGCCCATTGTAACCGAAATAAAACAAGAGCACATGTCTGGGTAGTGTTTACACCGATCGGCTACAATATAGCACACGGATACGTCTCTGCCGCTGAAGCTTTGCGCCAATGTTTCCATTTTCAGCAGCAAAGCTCGTACCTGTGTTCATGGCTCAGTGGGCTAAGCCTGTGTGCCTGTAATCACAGTCGCCGATTCAAACCCAGTGTACTTAGAACGTGAAAAGCGATCTTCAGCTGAGATGCCACAAAACTTCATACTACTACTAATAATTAAAATATATATAAAAACATTTTAAACCGTTTAACTGATAGTAATATTCGGTCAAAATTAATTATTTCGGTTAACGGTTAAACGGTCAAAAGGAGCATCCCCAGTACATGGTAGTCATAAAGGGATGGACATGGTCAGAAACAATGCTCAGGTAGGCCGTGGCATTTAAACGATGCCCAATTGGCACTAAGGGGCCTAAAGTGTGCCAAGAAAACATCCCCCACACCATTACACCACCACCACCAGCCTGCACAGTGGTAACAAGGCATGATGGATCCATGTTCTCATTCTGTTTACGCCAAATTCTGACTCTACCATTTGAATGTCTCAACAGAAATCGAGACTCATCAGACCAGGCAACATTTTTCCAGTCTTCAACTATCCAATTTTGGTGAGCTTGTGCAAATTGTAGCCTCTTTTTCCTATTTGTAGTGGAGATGAGTGGTACCCGGTGGGGTCTTCTGCTGTTGTAGCCCATCCGCCTCAAGGTTGTGCGTGTTGTGGCTTCACAAATGCTTTGCTGCATACCTCGGTTGTAACGAGTGGTTATTTCAGTCAAAGTTGCTCTTCTATCAGCTTGAATCAGTCGGCCCATTCTCCTCTGACCTCTAGCATCAACAAGGCATTTTCGCCCACAGGACTGCCACATACTGGATGTTTTTCCCTTTGCACACCATTCTTTGTAAACCCTAGAAATGGTTGTGCGTGAAAATCCCAGTAACTGAGCAGGGGTGCGTTTCTCGAAACCATCGTTGCTACCTACGTTAGCAACTTGCGTGGTTCAAACTATGTAAGTACGACGCAGGTGTTTCTCGAAACCATAGTTCAAACTACATAGGTAACGATACTGCGGACTTACGTGGTACGATGCATCGTTAAACGACGCAGGTGTTTCTCGAAACCATAGTTCGAACGAACGTTAAGTTGTGTAGTTCGAACTACAGCTCACGAGCTGTAGTTAGAAGCGTAGTTATTTGTAAATTCGTCAGCGATGGTGGAAAATACAGTGCAATAAGGGTATAGTCACCGTGTAAGTAAGAAATTTAATCATCTTTAATACCTAATAAGAAATAATTTAGCTCTACGATCACATATAATGTGAAGTTGTCTGAAGACGTAGTTTGAAACGTAATTGTTGTGTGGGTCTCTGGTCATAAGTACGGTAACTGTCTGTAGTGAGCAAATCTCAGACTGCAATGTATTAATTAGCACAGGGGTGGCTAATTTTATCCAGTAAGAGCAGAATGACACTACAGCGGCCAGATACGAATCCGTGCCTTTGTTCTCGGGAAATTACGTCTGTAATGTTTGGTTATTACACACACCTGTGTATTCCAGTCAGCCAGTATAACAATATTCTGTAAGCGACAACGTCGTAATAAAAGTTATTCTGTTTATCACTCCAAGGAGCGTCGCATTATTTTTCCGCGATTGCTAATTTTCATTTTATTGGCGTTATGTGACTGACAGAAATTGATGTCACAAATAAATATACATGTGTGTGTGTGTGTGTGTGTGTGATTATTATATATTATATAGGAACTGTGGCAGCTTGGATCAAAAACTGGCTAACTGATAGGAAGCAGCGAGTAGTTATTAGAGGCACTATGTCACAGTGGGCCTCCGTTTATAGTGGGGTACCGCAGGGTTCAATTTTAGGACCACTATTGTTCCTAATTTACATTAATGATATTGACACGAATACATACAGTAAACTGGTTACATTTGCAGACGACACTAAGGTGGGCGGGGTAGCAGATACTAATCTCGCAGCAGAGAGGCTTCAACGGGATCTGGATTTAATTAGCGAATGGGCTGATACTTGGCAGATGAAATTTAACACAGATAAATGTAAGGTAATCCATGCAGGGAGCAGAAATATACAGTACAGATATTTTATGGGTTCCACTGAAATAAAGGTAGCTGATTACGAGAAAGATCTCGGTATGTATGTTGATGCTTCCATGTCCCACTCTCGCCAATGTGGGGAAGCAATAAAAAAGGCGAACAGAATGTTGGGTTATATCTCTAGATGTGTGGAGTTTAAGTCAAGGGAGGTGATGTTACACTTATATAATTCCTTGGTAAGACCCCACCTAGAATACTGTGTGCAGGTTTGGTCACCATACCTCAAGAAGGACATTGCTGCCTTAGAAAAGGTGCAACGAAGAGCTACGAGAATGATTCCTGGTCTTAGAGGAATGTCTTACGAGGAGAGGTTAGCAGAACTGAATCTGTTCAGCCTTGAGCAAAGGAGACTAAGGGGGGATATGATTCAGGTCTATAAGATTCTAACGGGTCTGGATGCTGTTCAGCCAAATGACTATTTCAATATTAGTCTAAATACTAGAACTCGTGGCCATAAGTGGAAATTAGCGGGAGAACATTTTAAAACAAATTTGAGGAAGCACTTCTTTACACAGCGTGTAGTTAGAGTATGGAATAGTCTTCCTGCTATTGTAGTGGAAGCTAAAACCATGGGTTCCTTTAAATCAGAGCTAGATAAGATTTTAACAACTCTGAGCTATTAGCTAAGTTCTCCCCAAACGAGCTTGATGGGCCGAATGGCCTCCTCTCGTTTGTAAATTTCTTATGTTCTTTCTTATGTTCTTATTTTACACAGTTCGCGAGTGTTTGTACGCGACCGGCTGTGAAAGTGCGTTGTTAGTTGTTGCGCACGACTTGCCGTGAGCCTGACCAATCAGCGCTGGAACCATTGTGGTTTAAACTACGGTAGGTTAGCCGTGAGTCTGACCAATCAGCGCTGGAACCACTGTAGTTCCAACTACATAAGTCCTAACTAACTAACTAACTAACTAACGTGGTTCGAACAACTGTGGTACGACGGTTTCGAGAAACAGTCGTTGGTCGGATGTTGGTTAGTTTGAACTACCATAGTACGATGCATCGTTAATGCTAACTTCCGTCGTTGTTCGAGAAACGCACCCCAGATTGTGAAATACTCAGACCGGCCCGTCTGGCACCAATAACCATGCCACGCTCAAAATTGCTTAAATCACCTTTCTTTTCCATTCTGACATTCAGTTTGGAGTTCAGGAGATTGTCTTGACCAGGACCACACCCCTAAATGCATTGAAGCAACTGCCATGGGATTGGTTGATTAGATAATTGCATTAATGAGAAATTGAACAGGTGTTCCTAATAATCCTTTAGGTGAGTGTATATATATATATATATATATATATATGCTAATAGATTTTACTTGTCATCCACTAAAATCATTAGTCACCTAATTTTAAACACTTCTATTAATCTGCATCATATTAACATTCATCATCTAAAAATTCAAAAGAGGAATACTTGATTGAAATGATTTCAATTTAATTTAATTTAAATGAAATTTAATCCTTCAGCCTATCAATCTTATTCATGCACTTTGTAAAGTAACAAACACATCCATCCATCTATCCATCTATCCATTCAGTTTCCAATTGCTTGTCCACTACAAGGATGGCAGGGAGTAACAATAACAGTATACACAGTGTGAATATAATAACAATACCAATATACAAAGTGTGTCTAATCATGTAAATCTAACGTCAGTAACTGATCTTTTAAAAATGCTGTATTACAGTATTTATTCAGTTGAAATATGAAGGCATATCGGTGCTGCAGAAGAAGGCAGTACTGTGTTGAGGACGAGTGAGAACAGTCACTGGCCAGGGTTTTAGGCCAAAGCTATGTCTTGCTATTACCTAGCCCTCACAGTAAGTATTCTTTTTCATCAAGACAACTACCTAAAATTTTTACTCACTTTAAAAGCCAGCGATAAAGAAAATACACGACACTTACAGTTTGGCCTTACATCCTTTGAATTTAAACATTGTCATTGAAAACCTGACAGTAACCTACTTATAGGGCCTAACTGTGTCAGCACTCAAAGTCAGACATTGCAGCTCTCCCGCAAGTTTCAGGAGTCCCTCACAAAATGACAGCCGCTCCCTGACACCAAATATTGATTCGCAATGTCCCGGAAATCTGTTGTTCCGCTATTCAGTGGGGGTAAGAAGTTATTCGGCTGCAACCCTGCCTCATTCAGTCAGCAAATTCTACTGCCACCACCCCAACAAACCCCCAGGCTTGGGCAGTATCTAATTTTTAATACTGTCATACCATCCAGACTGCGGTATATGGTATTTTGATAGTATTTTAGAGTGCAATGCTATTCTCATATTTCCCAACAAAATTTGCAGAACACAAGGAGAGGGCACAGATTCCATAATACCATCCAAGCTTGGCTAGCAAAAGCTCCCAGCTCACCCCTGCAGGTGTCCCTCATCAATGTGTAGGCCTCCCTGAAATCAATGTGCATAAGGTGGGATGTCTGTGAAGTATTTCAGAAAGGCAGGACCAGACAACTGTAGGATCAAAACTGCTCACATCCATCCATTTATCCATCCATTCATCCATCTTCTTTACCCACTTGTCCTATTCTGGGCTGCGGGGGTCCGGAACATATGCCAGAAGCTATGGGCACAAAACAGGGAATCCGGACAACCTGAAGGAAATCCCATGACCACTGCCAAACATGCAAATTTGTCTTAGTAGTTTAATTATAAATTAGCAATTTCATTTCCCATAGAGCAAATTTAAGATACAACAAATATCATTCATTTTCATATATTCATATTCTGTTACCCAAACCAAGATAAATAGTTAGAAGATGGATGGATGGATGGATGAAAATCATTTTTTTCTATTTGAACAACAAAAATTTCCATCGCCATCCAATTTAGAGAAAAGCCCTGTCAACACTGTGTGTCATATCGTCCTCAATGTTTAATGTTTAATACGACAAAAAGTCATATTGTGATTTTAATGATATACAACATCAACACAGTACCATGATCAAGATGTAGTACATTTGAAATCCAAAAAAATCTCTCTTGTGAGACTGGCAGTGTGATGGGTTGATGCTAACAAAACAAAGCAGAAACAAAACAAAGCAGAAACAAGCATGGCCAAAAGCGCACATAATGTTTCCGTTTCTGAGGATGACTTGTGGCGTGTACTACAAAGCGAGTGTTACATATCTACAATTAACAAACCCTGATTACTGCAATAAGAACCATTACTGACTGGTTTGGTGCCCTAGCAAGAGTCCCAAAGGTGCCCCTTCACCACTCATCACCAATACACACAGGAACAAAGCAAGACAGCTTTCATAATGCCGTCAGTTACAGTGGACGTAAACACAGCACAGCCACCATATCAGTTCTTTATTTCACACCAACTTTTTATTAATATACTTAAATATCATATAGATACACAAAACAAAAAAATAAATATTAAAATTATGAACATGCAGACAGCATAAATATAGTAGATAAAGTAAATATAAAAATCCAAAAAAAAAACAAAACACAGTATTAAAATAAATCAGTGGATTAAATGGAAAACAAACAAGTACAGAGAACAAAATTGCACATTATATTAATAATACTTACTATGACTTTTATGACTCCCATCTTAAACAATATGCAGCTTTGGCACAAACAAAAGCTTTGTACCAACCATAATGCAAAATATTCATAGAGAAACTTCTCTGCTGATGCCACTGTGACCAGAGCAGTGGCAGCAATCCTGAGGGACACGCACATATTCGGGTAGATTTCCAGTAGATTTTTTTCTTGCAGAAAAGACTCCACATTCGACTCCGCACTTTGGCAGATGCTTGAGCAGAAGCAAATCCAGTACTTCTATATATGAATTTTACCTAGGATGCCATGCCAAGTAACACCGTACATCTGCACCACTCACATGGTGTTCTGTTATTGTTTTTTGTCTTATTGTTTTTCTGGTATCTTATATTTTTATATTTAGTATGTTTTATTACATTCTGCATACTTTTAGATATATTATTTCTAGTATAATATATTTCTCTAATAATACAGCACAGTCTAATTAAATGTGAAGTTAAATTTAATTTTGTATGCTGTTTTGCACATACTTTTTTTATTACTGCATACATTTGCCCTGAAGAATTGGTACGATGTTTTATTATTTTTAAATTTAATTTGATGTTCAATTTAAGTTATTGTTTTCAAACTGAGGAATGAACTTGGCAATGTGAATATTGTTGTTGCAAAAAAAACATGCTATATCATGATATGATTTTAAGTCCATATCACATTTCCCTAGAACTGTACCCTTCTGTGAGATTGTACTGCCAGGTGAAAGCGAAAATAATTTACACAATCTTGTGGCCTCTATTGGTACATAGTTTTATATGGGTAGAAAGCAATCACTAATGCCTTTTCCCCAGTGGAATAGAGCTCTATTAATGTTTTAAGGTGTTCATACAATCAATAAGTTAAAGAAAACTCTCTGACGGATCTCCAATCTGGCATGATAAAACTATTTGGCAGAACATAAATCATAATTATAGCTGATTTCTATAACACTGTACACCCTGGATTACTCTACACTTACAAGCCCCCTCACCATTCCCAATTGAAAAAAAGACAAATGACATTTACTTTAACCCACCGAAAGCATCTCACATGGGACTTTCTGAGACGTGTGGGGGAATCCCTCAGCGGATTGGGAGCTGTGATTGAATCTACTCCCAAGCTCTTTCCTGGTGTTTAAACATTTACACACCTTGTCCAAAAGGTTTACTTGTTTTGTCCTGAAACTGAAACTTACAACTAATTGAATCAAGACAAAGAAATCTCATTTATTTGGCTTAATCAAATGGAAAACATGCAGCAACAACATTAGCACTGCACCTAAGACAAAGCACCCTACCTACGGGATTTTATTAAACTGAAACATCAAACACAGAACAGACTAACAGAAATAAAATATTTACTGTACACACCCGAATTCCCAAAGAAATAAAGCCTGAGAACAAGTATATGTGAGTTTATTAAAGAGGCAACAGTCATATCAAAGCATAATTTAGCTTCAAAGTTTAATATTCACGAAAAAACTAAAAAATTAAGAACAGTTATAAGCTTCAGTCTTTCATGTGGATATTGTGAAAAAGACCCAACAGCATTAAATATACCAGGTTCACTGTCAGATAGTAGTTTAATTCCAGACTGAACCTAGTTAGTTCATCTCAGAATGCAAATGGTTTTAGTGTGTTTTGTGTATTTTTTTTGGATTATGTAGTTTTGTCTTATTAGTCTATATATAATATGTGTATAGTATATTTAATTAGACAAATCAGAAAAAATAGAGACTACAGTCATACAAAAACAGGAAAATAGTTGTCAATGGATATAAAGTGCAAACATTCCTGACTCAACAACCGAGTTCCGTTTCTACGACTAGGCCGTTAAGCGAATCTGTTCCCTTATACTGTATATAAGGATATTATATACAGTATATATATATATATATATATATATATATATATATATATATATATATATATATATATATATCATATCATATATATATATAATGTAATGTACTATACTGTAATAAACAGAATAGAGGAAATCAGCTGTAATATAAAGTACATTACTTAGGTTTGCATACTGTAAAAAAGGTAAAACACCAGTGCTGTGAATACTGAGCAACTGTGGAAATGAGACTGAGGAAGGGTGATACGAGATGAGACCCTTGACACTGAGATTCCGCGCTGCCGTTTCCATGACTAAAGCTCCCGTACAGCATACACTACCGACTGGTTGGAGAATTGGTCACAGGTCTAGGTGGTCGTTAAACAGGTAGATCATTAAGTGAGGGGCGTCTGAATTGTAAAAAATAAAGATGCAGTTTTAAA